>NC_089523.1:24588255-24902143 GCF_963924715.1 Thunnus thynnus
ACACACTCACTATACAGACTGTAAGACACTCGCTAGCATAGCAACATTAATGCTACAAACAACCCACAATAAAACACTCCATATATGAGTTGGTTTTACACCATAATTGTCTAGCCGTTAGCGGAGTGTGTATGCAAATTAATATATAGACTGACATGCGTAACCGGTCAAAAATATTCTCGATGGTTAACCGTTGACATCCCTAATTGGTATATAATTCCACATCTTGAGGGCAACAAAAATAGTTGTGGATCTTTTTTTTTTTTTAACATATATACATAAGCCATAAGACAACTGATGATATCTGAACTCAAATTCACATGGCCCACTATTTCAGGACCCTTAATGTCTTATTGGTACATGATCATTTGATCAAAATATTTTTCATTAGTCAGGTTAACTGAATGGTGACTGATGTCTCACTCTCAGCCTATGCTGTAAAATGTAGTTTCCATTTGTAACTCATCACTATTTGTTTTTCTTCTCATCTGTTTCTTTAGGAGGAGGGAGAGGTTGCATCTGATCAAAGTCTGAAGGAGTTTGAAGGGGCAACTCTACGCTATGCATCCATCAACTTAAAGTATGTAGCGTTACAGTCATTTAATTAGTTATTAGGTAGTATTTGGTTTTCTTTAGTTTCCACCTGTTCTTATTCTCATTTTCTGTTCTTTTTCTCTTCTATCTTTTAGCTACAATTGCTCCCAGTCTGATGAAGAAGAGAAGCTCGCTCCGCTCTGCACAGATTTAGAGACTAAGGTAAATTGGTATTTCCTGTTGGATTTCTAGACTATGTTGAGAGTAAATTGTGGGCTCAAAACCAGATTGAGTATGAAAATTACTGCTGCTACTCTTGAAAAGAACAACTGGCGTCAGAACTGGAGTTGAAAACTGCTCGGAAAATGCAGAGAGTGAAATTATTTTATATTTTATATACTAGCTCCTTCCAATCACGCAGTGGAAAAAGCAAAAACACTTGAAGTTTGTTTTGTTGTGTTGTGGAATGAATGTTCTCGTACATATGAATAGTGCTGGAATAGCAGTTGATTTATTTTTGCACTTTTTGTGCACCCTGAGCAATAAAGCCATAAGTGGGATTGTTTTTCTTGTCGTATTTGCATGTTTTTGCCAAGCAAGCATTCACTCAGTAATGGAGTTGCCAGCAAAACGAAGTGTGTAATAAAAGACTCCTAAATGACCTGTTTCCTAACATTACTGTTCTCCATCTTTTGTTCTGTTAGTGCTTTGCAGTGCGCTCCTTGGGCTGGGTAGAGATGTCTGAGGAGGACATGGCGCCAGGCAAGAGCAGCGTCGCTGTCAATAACTGCATCAGACAGCTCTCTTATCACAAACACAACCTTCACGACACCGCTGGGATCTGGGGAGAGGTGAGATGATTTTTACTGAATTACACAGACACTTGAGTGATACTTCCTGTAATGTTTTAAATTCACACTCAGACGCTCACACAGTTTCATTGTATTTTATAATAGTACTTGAATAACACTAAAATCTTTTGTTATTGCCAACCACCGTTTCCAGGTATTTTTTTAGGCTGTTCTGAAAAGTTTCTCTGTCAAAACTTATACTGGAGTTTGGAAATTATCTCAAGTAGTAAAAATAGGCAAGATCTTTCAGGGTCCAATGTAATTTTTTTTCCCTGCCAGCCCACTTGGTCAGTAGATCAGAGTTTTACTGGCCCCTGGTGTATTTTCACTGGCCCGTCAGCCAAAAAATGAAAATAACTTTTTTTCTCCACAATTTTGGTGATTTATTCATTGCAAACATAATACGCACAACAGTGAAGTTCCCTTTGAGATTTAGTTATTTTCCTTTACTTATGGATATGTAATATTGAGATATTATACAAATATGCAAAATATGAAATTAAGCACATTCTCCTTATAGTGTCCTTTTCTATAAGGGGATTCTGGGTAAAAGGGGAATTCATTAGGATTGTTTTAAAAATGAGTTTCAGCCTGTAACTGTAATTATAATTGCATCAACAAGGAATTACATTTTAGTAACCTTGTCAAAACTGTAAAAAGCATTTGAAACACACAAAGGCAGAGACGTTGTTTTTGAAATAACAATGGAAAGGACAAAAACTGTGTTTCCAGCCCCACAGCTCGCTGTCCAGTGGCAGGCCAGACAGACGGTAATACAAAAGGGTTAAATCTAGCTGAGTGTATATGAGCTGGGACAAAAAGCGCCGTCCCTCTCCAAAGTCCGAAGTAGTTATTCATAGCAGCAACAGAAACACAGAGCTACACAGAGCAATTAAATTACCACTATGTGCATGGTACACTTGCTCTACAACAGCTGGTTACACAACACGCTGCCTTAGTGAGGTACACGGCACAAATAAGATCCAACCACAGCTGAGTTTGGTGCAGCTGGTACATCAACAGAAAACAACACAAGCTGAGGTGACTATCTAGTGTCGGTAACATTACACACACACACACACACACACGTATAACATACACGTTAGCAGGCACGTGAGCTACCTCTTACTCCACCAGGCTGAGGCTCGAACCGCCCACAGTGCTTCTCTGTCCTGGAAACAGTGCGTCTTTTCCATCAAGCGTGAAGAGCGACGTGCTGCAGGTGCTTCTCTGTGGCTGGGTTACTTTCTTTTTCGAAGGGACTTACCCATGACTCTGATTGGCGGACCAGTGACCGCCAATCAGAAGTGACAGACAACTTGCCCCGCATAAACTTTTACTGGCTGCGGGCCATCGGTGATGTCTGACCCTGTCTTTTAAGTCAGACCACTCATACTAAGAGAGTGTGTGTTTTGACAGGGAAAGGATATGCTGATGGTGCTGGAGAATGACACCATGAACTTGATCGACCCACTGGGCCAGACACTGCTTCATGCTCAGCCAATTGGCAGCATCCGTGTTTGGGGTGTAGGCCGAGACAATGGCAGGTCAGTATCCACCAGACAAAAACAAAGAAGAGATGCCAGATCTTCACATTGTTTATGTACTCAACTTTTACGTTTGCTTTTAACAAAGCTTGCTTCAAAAAGGCCATTTGATCATTGGCCAGTTTTATTGCATGTCTGATCTCAGATCTAAACCATACTTTTTATTGGTCATGGAGGAAAAATTTCTTTTATATTCACATTTAGCAAAGCTAATCCTAGGCCAGTATGCAACTTACACAAGTGTGTCATATATTATGGATTTTTAATGAGGTAGAAGGAGTAGATGTAATTTGAAGAATTTTTAACCCGGTAATTGAACTTTTTTTAATGGAAAAACCAAATCTGACACATTATTATTCAAAGCAGAGTATTTTTATATCTCATAAAACATGTCTGGAGGGGATCTTACAGGGATCTGCCATGGCTTGTGTGTGCTGTTTTTAATGCATGTTGCTGCCCTCTGCTGGATTGTGAAGAACATTACAGACTAATAACAACCCTGATATGTCCTGTTTTTGTCTCCTACCTGCATCACCGTATTCTAACAATCGTGTTTTTTCTTCCATGCTGCTTTTTCCGACCTGAACAGGGAAAGGTATACTTAAATGAATTCTATCTTAAAAGTGTTTTCTTATGATTGTCTTGTGCTGTTGTTACTTCTAGTAGTGTTTGTGTCTGTGTTTGTGTGTTTTATGTGCCTGTAAGCATACATTTGTACTAACTGGCTCACACATTTATGCTAGTATTAATGATTCAGCATGTGAATGTAGCCTTTTCAATCTGGTTTCACCTGCAGGGACTTCGCTTATGTGGCTCGAGACAACCTGACCCAGGTTCTGAAGTGTCATGTTTTCCGCTGTGACTCACCTGCCAAGAACATCGCCACCAGCTTACATGAAATGTGTTCAAAGGTCAGCTCCTGTTTGTTTTGAATATGTATGATTATGTATTCCGCATAATGCCTTTTTTTTTTTATAATCCACAAAAAAAATTCTAACCTGTAATTTCCACATATTTTCTTCTCTGATGTTACTTTAGATAATGATGGAGAGAAAAGCGACCAGGCCAGGGGTGAGCAGGCTGGACTCTGACCCGGGTAAACCTGTGGTCATCCCTGTTGAAGGTAAAGCAAACTACCTTAAAGGGTTTGAATATTTGTATACTACTTATTGTTCAAAGTGTTGAAACAGAATACTCAATGCTGCCTTATTTCTTAACAGAGTTTCCTGCTCCGAAAAATGAACTCTTCCAGCGCTTTAATGTTTATTACCTTGGTAGTGGGCCTGTGGTGAAGCCTGTGGGTAAGAAAAAAACGCTCAGATATTGCCATGATTTATTTAATCACTGAAGCAGTTTGTGCCTTAGCATGTTGTTTTATTTTTTGTTTCATTATTATGATTGGCTATGATAATGTTAATGCATCCTATCATGTGCTCTGTGTGTGTTTTTCCTCAGGTATGGATATAATCAATGATGCGCTAGAGGTAGCAATGAATGAGAAAGATAAAAGCGAATGGACTCCTGTCTCTGTGAATGTCGCACCTGCCACCCTCACGATACTTTCAAGACAGGTAACAGATGACAAACTGAACATGACTCGGGACTGCGGGAGGGTGACAGTGTTGATTTGTGAATTAGGGGCAAAGGTTTCATCATGAAGTGCAGGGTCATTTTAGGCATCATGGATTTATGTAAGTTACCTGTAGCTGCATAGCTTTAAAAAGGTGAACTTAGGTAAGATGTGCTTTAACTGTGATTGATGTTTTCCTGTTTTTTCTTTTGGAAACTTCACAATTCCAAGATGTATTTTGGCTGGAGATACATCATGAATATTACAATTTGTGAAAATGTAAAAATAGTAACCATATAAAATATTCAAATGAATCTTTATAAAATCTTCAATATTTCCTACTCCAGAATGAAGAGGTGTTGTCAGAGTGCAGGGTGCGTTTCCTGTCTTTCATGGGTGTCGGGAAGGACGTTCACACCTTTGCTTTCATCATGGCGGAGGGTCCCAGAGAGTTCACCTGCCACAAGTTCTGGTGCGAACCCAATGCTGCCAGTCTGAGCGAGGCTGTACAGGCTGCCTGCATGGTGAGTCATCAACAAATACATGAGATGAAAGTCACACACACATTTGAGACAGGAAATGTAAAGGACTCGCCAATGATATCTGAATATGCATTATTCTCTGTGTTTTAATTCTGTCAGGACTTTTTCTTTTTTGTGTTCCAAATTGATTTTTGCAAAACTCACCCAGATGTTTAAATGCAGAATCCAGTGTTTGTGTTTAGTCTAGTGTCTGTGGTTGACCATTTATGGGTGTGTGTGTGTGTGTTTTCTTTTTATAGCTTCGCTACCAGAAATGTTTGGATGCACGTCCACCTAGCCTAGCCTCCTGTCTGCCCACTCCTCCTTCTGACTCTGTGGCTCGACGTGTCAAGAAGGGGGTCCAGAGTCTCCTGGGCAGCTTTAAGAGCTACAGGTCAGGCTCTCAATCCCCCTGAGTCGGAGCGAAGATGATCCACAGTCCATTAAATACAAGGTCCATCACAACAATCCCTTCTCACTCTCACGTCTGCTCTCATCCTTCTGCCACAGTTGCGCCTTACGACCGTTTCACTTGTCTAGCCGCTAGTCTAGTGCGTGGAGTAGTTTGTGGGGGAAAATGTGTGACTGAAAAGATAGCATTTATTTCCTTTTTGGGGCTTTTACTTTATACAACGATTTTAAACTCATCTCCAAACAGATGAAACCCTGGCATCTATTTTTTCTTGGCTGGGATTCTTTCTGTGATTCTTAACTATTTTTGTGTTTTAACAGAAACAATGCTATGAATGTTGGATATGGATGTAATATATTTTACATGCTAAAAGACGCTAAAAATTTGCTTGAAAAAGAGGTTGCTAGATTCTCACAGAAGTTGTCTCGTTCCCTTCTCCTCCTTGGTGCAATTACCATCTCTAACACTCCTCCTTTTTCTACTGTCTAAAGAAGGTACTGTAATGCAGTCATTTTCAGATGGTGTCAAGCATCCTAATGTTGTTTTTCTAAAACATCATTGCACCTCTCTCTACCACCTTAGGTTGTAATACAAGCGCTGTAGACGCTTCAGTAGTGTGCCACGTAGTTATATGTCTCCGACCCTCCCAAACAATGTATTTTAGTCTTCCAAAGAGCTGTATGGTCATCTGTCACATAGTGAGCAACCACTGATTTGAGTGTAGTGTGTTTCTCATACATTCTGCATGAACATTTGCAAGTTCAGTGCTAGTGTGCAATAAACAGATGTTCCTGTATGGTGTGGTGATAAGATGGCTGCCATGTGATTATGTGTTAATGAGAGTCTGGCTACATTGGGTGCAAGGCTAATGGAACAATGGAGCCATGATGAAAAATCATTCTGGTGTGATAGAAATAATAGTAATAAGAAATACAAACTCTGGGTTTTTCACACAGCCGTTTACCGCCACCAACTACTGAATAGTACTGTAGAACCTCACCACAAGCTGCATGTTTTGATAGCTTAGAGTTATTGCTGCTTGCAGCAGTTTAGTGCTTAAGACCCATCAATGTATCCTGTAAATTCTCTCTGTGTTTATGGTAAGAGGAGGCTGGGGTTGGTGTGTTGTTCTCGTGTTTCCTAGGCATGTCACTCTAGTAAGTGTCAGTGTTTATCATAAGCTAGCATTAGAACATTTAGAAGATGAGAGCAGGTTAATGTTTGTATTTACAGTTTGTGTATATGGGAAACCTAGAGAAGACTTCTCCGGTGGTTTACATTTTTATTTTTTCCTTGCCACATTTTGACGTGTGGGCCGTGGCCACTCCCATTAATGTATTTTTATTGTTTCAACACACTAAAATGTACACAAGTAAGATGATTTTCACATTATTAGATTTACTTTTTATAAAGAACACACTAATTAGCCAAGTTGTATTTTATCTTTATGTATATGTAAGTGATTAATACTGTATGTAGCACAATAGTACTAGTCATCTCTAATATTAAAGACGCAGTTTGTAAGATTTTTGGTAACTTTGACCTCTGCAGGGCATTTCTTTGGTAGCTGCTTAATAAACATCCTCAGGCTAACTGACTTCACTATAAAGCGATAAAAAAACAAATCTACAGATACAGACGAAACCACATCAAAATGTGTCTTTTTACAAATTAGAAATTCTTTTAGCGGAGATATATCACTCAATGAAATTACAACAAAATATTGTGGAAAGCAATGTGTAGACATGTACACAAAAAATACATGTTTGAAACAGTGATTTCTTAATACCATAAACAAATTGCATCATGCATCATGCTGAGATTTTTTTTTTCTTTTTTAAAGAGAGACTTTGTGTTAACTGTTTTTGAGTTGTTGTGTGTAACGTTGTTAAACCGCCATGGTCTGAGATGGAAATATTTTTAAAATCATTTCACCTACCTGCTATAAGCATTGAGTCATTTTCACTGTGACTCTTTCATTTCCTAGAAACTTTACCTTTCAAATCATCATTTTAAAAATGATTTCTATAATGAAAGTATCCTCAGAAGAATGTTAACAAGTGTGACACAGATCCCTAGTGATGTTTTTAATGTTTTAGAAGTTACCAAACACTAAAACTCTTATCAACTGCCTCTTTATACGTGTAAGATATAAACACTAATCAACATTAGACTACTCATATTACTGCCTTGTCACTCATGTGTCACTTGGAATTATTGTGCTTTTACTCCTTCAAAGTTTGCTGTGTCCGGTCAGTGGCAACACTAAAGCCAGATGAGTTAAAGAACATTAGCAGATTAATTTATTTCTGTTCATGTAAATTAGGTGTATAAAATGTATGTATATAAAAGTCACTGCACAATAAATGTGAACATATCATAGCTGTTTATCTTGTGGTCTTTTAATACCTTATGACTCACTGATGAGGTTTTGCTGTTTTTAGGCTGGTGTGAAGCCAAGTGAATCTGAAGAGATTGGTTTCCAAAGGGCAGGTTTGGATCCTATAGTCTGAAAATGTCTCCTATAGCATACACGCTTTTTTTCATTTTCTATCAATGGCTTTATCTGTCATTTGCAGCTTTTTCATTAAAATGTAAAAGAAGCCACACATAACATGTCTGGTCCTTTTGCATATGCATTAAACCTGCTGACATTGGTTTTTACCATATGTATTGACAGGCCAGACATAGCGCAGGAATAAAAGATGCTAACCTCCCCCCCATTCACCTGTTCAATTCATATCAGCACTGCTGTCTGTGTGTGTGCGTGTGCGTGTGCGTGTGCGTGTGCGTGTGTGTGTGTGTGTGTGTGTGTGCGTGTGCGTGGACGTATGCATCTGTCCGCAGCTAATCTTGCAAACAACTGGACCTATTAGCCTAATATTTTTTGTGCACATTTATGACTATGCTTAAGGATCTCTAGTGGTTGCAGTGAAAAACGTTTAAAAAAACCAAACATTTTATAACACAATTCCTTATGAGCCTATAGTAAAGCTTAACCTTTCATCTTTTCATCAGTCCTCACCATTTTATGATATGTGTTATGACAGCAAAAGGCATTTATGGCAATCGGCTAGGCTAAATACAAACCTTACCTAGTCTGTTGCAGCCCACATTTTGGATTTTGTTATGGCTCAAAAACTGACATCCATAGAAAATTTGTCTCAAAAAAATACAGTGAAAGTGCTCCCTAAGGTGCCCCCAGAGTAGAGCAAACATAATAAAATGCCCTCTAGAGTGCACGCAGAAAGGAGAAAAGCTACCAAAGTTCTGTAATCGCTGTCTGAGTTCTGGGTAAATCAGGATGAAGTAGCCTGACGTGCCCTCATTGCTGCCCTTTCAGTGGAAGAACGTGTGATATTGCCCTGCAAAGTACCCCCACAAGATGTAATGCAGTGCCCTATGAGTTGCCGTTGTAATGGGGTGAGCTGCAGGTTCTGTATGGGTGCCCATCTGGTGGAAAAAAAGTAGAAAAAGTACCATTTAGGGTTCCCTTCAGTGTAGAATTGGGTGCTCTTTCAATGAAAGAAAAAACATGGTGAAGTGCCCTATAGGGTGTACTGTATCTGAGAATAAACATGGTTAAGTGCCCTTCCAGTGAAGAACATGAGATACTTTGCCCTGTAAGATGCCTTTACGATGGAGTAAACTGGCCATTATGGTAGAAATGAATGTATCCTTTATGTAGGCAGACCATTAGGGAAATAAAGCACCCTTAAAAACATGTAGCTGTTGTGGCTGACATTACTCCATTCAGTTGATTCTGGTACAGTACTACTCACTAGTTTGTCACAACCTCTTTAGATTGTTTGGGTCAGTGCAGTCTAAGCTGTAACCTTGACAAGCAAGGTTTGATAGCAAGGCTTTTTGCAGTTAAAACGAGTGTATGGATTAAATTTTTATCAAAGATGCATTATTAATCTATGTATACTGTAGACTTCTAAATTGGTTGCATGTTTAGGCCTGTCCAAAGCTGTTATAACATGCTACAATATGCTAGATAGATAGCAGCTAACTAGCTAGATACATACTTAGCTAACTCGATATTAAATATTTAATGCAAACTGGGAGTCAAGTTTGTGGTGTAGTAAAATCTTTAAGGAAATCATTAGAGTATTCTTTATTCAAAATGTGTTTACAACCCTTTAGCTTGGATTAACTTGCACTTGTAGAGAGGGAGATTAGCATTAGGTTACCCTGTGATTACAAGATGCCAAGAAGAGACAGAACATTGAAGACAATACCAAGGGATGTGAAAAATGCAGCTAGAGGCGGCCAGGGAGGAGATGAGAGAGATAAAAGTATGTTTACATTAGCCTTTAGCAATTAGATGGATTGCCCAGTAGAACTTGAACCTCTGCCTAGGCATGTTAAAAAGTTTTAAAAAATGTATCCTGTTATGACAGGGAACCATTTGAGTAGCCCTGCAATAACACAAAACTCGTCAAAATATATGCTACATTGCCAGAGACAACTGCATCAGTCGATTGATCATTCTCCAAACTGAAGCTGATTAAGACCCAGCTTAGAAACCAATGTGGAGAAGGAAGACTCCCAATTGACCATAACAAGGTCATTAACTTTACAAACTCATGGCCAAAAGATTTCTCCTTTGATTTTTACCAAGTTTCATGCTTCCCTGACCAGACTGTTTAAAGCTAATTCTAAAAATGTTAATAGTTCCATGTTTTTATGACAGATGAGAAATAAACATTTAAAATGTTATGCAGCCTTTTTACCGACCAGGCATCGTTGTTCTCTGCTGATGGCGGCCCATTGAATGTATCAAGCGCCCTTTTATATTTTTTCACTCCTGCCTCTCAGACAGCCTGAGTCCACCACTGACACTATTCTATACATCTTAAAGAAAACAATACTATACAAAAAAAACTTTATTCAAAACTTTACACATCTCCACCAGTTGCATTTGGCAGTTGTGGTGGCGTCGCAGTAGGTGCTTCACCACCCACATGCCACCAGACACACCTGGCGGAGATCCACACTCTACTGAGTGTACTGTTATGGTTTCCCTAAGAGATGGCTTTGGAGATGAAAGGTGCACATCAAGTGGAATCCACAGCAGCTGCAGACTGGTAATAATGGGCTCCACATCGCCACATGAATAACAGCTCTGCCCTGCCAGCGGGATCCCGGAGCAGTCGGACAGATCAAGGCTCTGGCTATAATCGCTTCCTTTTGAAGACAGAGACTGGGACCCCTCTGCTAGGTGACTGATTGACTTCTGTTTGTATAGATTAAACATATCAAAGTCCACTGGCATAGTGTGTCCTGTTGCATCATGGGTTAAACATACGACTGGTGTGTTTTCAAACAAAAATTGCCCAGTTTTACATCACAGGAGTGGACATGGGTAATTTTTACTATCTCTTGGCGGATTATTGCTCATATTCGGTGAAATTTCTTTGAATTTTTACAATAAACATTCAGTAGTTCTCTTCTTGGGTTATGAATGTGCCATGGTCGCATGTTTTTACAGCCACTCATGCCCTAATTCCCTTTGTGGCCTGTATTCTGATGCTTGTTATTGGGCTGCAGTGTGTGTCCGTGTATCACTGAGGCCTGATTTATGCGCTCAGTATTTGCTGGGTGTCAATCACAATTTACATAGGTCGGTCCATGGAGAAACTAATCACAATTATAATTATTCCTATAGCCTAATTATGCATATGGCATTTGTTTAATGGAGATTTATTTTGAGTAATGAATGTGTAGTCTTGTGGAACATTGCTTTTCCTCTCGGTGTGGAGGAGAGGACTTCTGCCTCCTCTGCTGGGCTCTTCAATCTAATCACCAATCTCAGGCTAGATAAAAGAGCCCGAGCAAGCTCCGTCTTAAACCTCTATCAAGGTCTGAGAGAGAGATGATGGAAATCCCTGTGGGGCACAGTCTTTTCTGACTGATTCATATTGCGAGAATAAACCTCTTCGCATAAGGATTCTCATATTCTTTGCAGCCTTTATTTCAGCAGTGCTTACCCATTACAGTCTGCTGCTTTTTTTGTTTTGCTCACTCTTGGGTTCTACAGAGATCTTTGCTTCTTGGTAATCAGGGACGACACCACAGAGCTCCGAGCTTTGGCAAGGGCCACAGCAAATCACACACCAAGAGTTGGATCAACTACAAAGGAAAACCAAAGGAGCGGATAGTATTTTTTTTATTCTACTACTATAGGGAGTTTTATGAAAAAACAATTCCTGCTCACACAGTCATACAAATTCACATGAATAGAAAATATGTTAGAAGCAGGCGATAGAGAATATACGACAGACAATACAGATGCACACAAATGTTGGTATAGTCTCTATTAATGCCCTGAGCCATTCATTTGAGGATTAAGCGGCCTAATCTCAAAATGTCCAGTAATTCATTCTTTCCCAAATAACACAGTGATTGCTTTGCTGGTGGGAGCAGCCAGCAGCCCACTGGTGTCTGGATAATCGTTTCTCCAGTGGTCCTCCAGCGATTCCAGCAGCTCAGCGGTGGTTCAGTAACAGTTCAACACACATACCAATCTTACAGGGAAGCCTCAACTTACTCTGTGGTGCTGTAACATGCAGCGCCGTGTGATGATGCATGACATGTTAAACAGGCTCAGAAATACATCATATTGTTGTATGTCAAAGACTGGTAAATTTAGATTTAAAGGTCAGTGGGAGCATTACAGTATATTATTTCTTGGTTTATATTTTAGCAGTGTTTACTCAGCCCCCCATTGATGTCCCTGCTCTCCCAGAAAATCTCAACCAGGACCAAAAAATAAATTTAAGTATTTTTAAAATTTAATTCATTTGGTAAACTGTTTTAATAATACTGTAAGTGTTATTTGCCAACATTAAGGATGGTGAGCTGTTTCAAAGCTTTCGCCACACTGCTAAGAATAAATCTCTGGTGGGGAAATGATGAATTATTAACTTGTAAGCAGCAGTAGTAGCAGTAGTAGTTTAAATATATTGAGACTAAAATAGCACATAAAACATCTATCAGATTGTTTAATTGTAAAACCCAGATAGCTAATACCCAGAAAAATTATTGAAACATGATTTCAGTGTCCTTAATGCTATAGCTAAAGCCCTAAATGTAAGTTCAAGCAAACTTTATTTAACTGTAAAGCACTTAAACAGACGTTACTAGTTGGAATAAAACATAATACAATATATAAAGACAAGGGTACTATGTGTACAAAGTATAAAATATAAGGATATGACATTAGGAAAAAACATGTAAGATGCTTTTTAAGTTTTGCACTTCTCTGAGATTTCGTGCGAGGACTTTCCTGCTACTTTTGCAATTGTTGTAATTTGAAGATATCTTGATATATTATTATATCAATACTATAGATTATAGTTCTTCTAGTCAGTATTTTGTAGTCTTGGCACAGATGATATATTTATTGAATTCTTGAGAGAGAAAAGAGAGATGCAATGCAGGGGGGGGAAAAGCTGTCATCTAACAAATATTCCTTTGAGCTTCCCACCTGTTAAGCTTAAAATTGATCTTTTGATGTTTGTCACAGATTTGTTTGCAAACAATGCATGAATGAAAATGCCTGGAGTCTGCCGCTAAGATCTCAGTAGGCTACAATTCACTGGCAAGTCACTGGCACTTTTATTTCAAGACAAATATACTTTTCAGGCACATCTTGGCCCCCTCTCTCCCTCCTCCAATCAGTCATTTCTATTAAAAATTGTCAAATTCCATAATAGAGTTATTGCAATGAAGAATAGCAACTGTCACATTGTAAATGAATGGTCTTTATATATGGTGCACCACCATGTCACTGGAGTCTTTAATCATTAAACTTGAGATGACAGACAGCAACCAATTCATATTCATACCCTGGGATGATTGGGGTTTGTCGGGCCGTAATGTCCAATGATTGGAGTTAGTGGAAAATGACATATCTCATTATACACAAGGATGAAACATTCCCAAAGTGTTACAGAGGTTGTAACAGACACAAAATTTGGAATAGTTCATTTACTGATTGTCTAGTACCAAATAATTAACCATTTCACATCAGTCTTCTGAGTTTTAAAGCAGTTAGTTAGACACGTAAGTGCTGAGAGTGGATGATAAGATAGATATCAATCTCATATTAGAAGGTAAATATGAACACCGAGCAGCAGTTTAGCTTAGCTTAGCATAAAGACTGGAGGCAGGGGGACACAACCAGCCTGCCTCTGTCCAGAGTAGGGCTGGAAGATATATCCAATAAATTAGAATTTTTCTTTTTCCATGATGTGTAAAATGTCTAAATTGTGAAAATCAAGTTATTACAATATTTGTTTACGGGTCTTTGATGACTGCAGGGGGCTAGATGTCTCTATCTTGTAATGAATTTAACAGTCGCATCTATGAGATGGACAGAAATGACTCTTCACACTGGTCTGCACTCTCAGCAGTGGTGGAAAGTAACTAAATACATTTACTTAAGTATTGTACAATTTTGAGGTACTTGTACTTCACTTGAGTATTTCCATTTGATGCTTCTTTATACTTCCACTCCGCTATATTTCAGAGGGAAACATTGTACTACGTTTATTTGACAGCTTTAGTTACTTTTGATTTGACACAATGGATAATATAACCAGCTTTTAAAATACAACACAACAGATGAAATCAGTGGTTTCCAACCTTTTTGGCTTTTGATATCTTACAAAAAGCAGTGTGTAGTCGGGGTCACATTTCAGATATCTATGAGTTGTTAACAGCTCCACCAAATAAATCTATAAATCTATTAATAATCTAAAAATGGTTTTATTTCAATGAATGTTCAAATTATCGAATATTTCCCCAAAAATCAAAGATTAGGGAAAAATTCCAAAACCTGAGAACAGATTTGTATATCAGTACTCTGTTTCTTCTTCTTTCTTCTTCCATTAATCATCTCACGACCCCTCAGATTTATCTGGTGACCCTTTGGAGGGGCCTGACCCCTATGTTGGGAACCATTGGACTAAACTAGCTAACTGTATATAAAGTAGTTCAAACTAGCTCCACCTCCAGCAGCTACAACAGTAACATGCTGCTTACACACTGATGCTTCAGTATTAATAATCTAATGATGTCATATATAATAATATAAATAGGTAATTTTACCTTAATACTCACATATTACATTTTGCTGCTAATACTTTTACTTAAGTAGTTTTTTTTATGCAGAACTTTTACTTGAAATGGAGTATTTTTACAGTGCAGTACTGGTACTTTAACTTACGTAAATGATCTGAATACTTCTTCCACCACTGGCTCTTGGTTTGTGTTTATTGAAGAGGTGTCATCTCTGGTGACAAGAGTTGAAGAGCTGGGAGTCGAGTCAACAGTTTCTAGATTCTACTTTGTCTGTCCTTGCATGCTCTATTTACTTGAAGCATCTGGTACTGACAGTCAATAGATGTGCAGGATAACCTGCATTTTATGTATAATGATAGCCTTGCAGGTGGTGCAGGTCTTCTTGCACTACAGTATAAAAAATATGATGTTTCAACCCTGCATTTTGCAGGCAAAAAAAAAATTGTGAATCAACCCCAAGCATATCACCCAGCTCTGGTCCAGAGGTTAATCCCCCCGCCCCATCAGCACCTCCAAAGCTCATAAATGAACATGTTATAACCTAATTTGTTTAATCCTTTCAAAAACCGAAGTGCAAAGACAACTATTTGTGGTCGTACAGGTGAAGTCACTGAGCTCAGCCAAGAAATAGCCTAGACCTGCACATAACCTCCCGTAAAACACAAATAAATTTTTTTAAACAAATGAGAGAGGCCTACAACATGTTCATTAGTAAGCTTTAGAGGTGCTGGCAGGCTAGCTATTTCCCTTTTTATGCTAATCTATCTATCTCATCTATATGGACATAAAGAGTGATGAATCTTCTCACCTAACTCTTGGCAAGAAAACAAATAAGTGTACAACTGTTCCTTTAAAACTTAAGCAGATATAAAATGGTTTATTGTCTTACAGGTGTAATGATCAACAGTGAGATTTATTTACTTCCAGACAAATCTTTATAAGAAGACAACAACTTCTCAGCCTGGTTTCCTGCAAGTCTCTCCACAGAACCCCACCAATCTGACGCCCCCAAACCCTCCCAAGGCATACTGCAGCAAATTGCATCGTTACTTTGCAAATTTGTTCAAGCAATCAACTCAATCTCACTTGGGGTACCAATCTGACAACAGGAATGATTAGAATCCTGGGCGGCTCGCTGCTTGTCACTTGGGACCGAGATGAGAGCGGAATTACAATGAAGTCTGAAATTGCGTGTTATTGTTACCTCCCTATGTTCCTGTCCTCTTTTCTTCATCCACCCTCTCCTTGTGACCATGTCTGTCCCCTCTATTCTATCCTTTGGAGATGTGGTAACAAGGTCTGACTGTTAAGAGACAAAGCCAAAGGGTAATTGTCTAGGATGGGAGACTAGAAATAGCTCCTGTCCTGTCTTTTATTACAAAGCAGGCCTGCCATCACCAGAGTGTAAAAAACCTCTGATTTGGGAGATGAAATATGCAAAGTTTGAGTGGAAACGCAGTGGAGGATTAGAGATGATGGCCTTTAATATAGTAGTGGCGGACAGGGAGTGGTTTGAAAGAGGAATAAACATTTCATCATATCATATCTTTGCATGGAATTTCAGCAAAAAAGGCAGCTAAGCCAAGTTCCCTTTTTGGTTTGGACAAAATACATTAAAATGACCTGAGGATTTGTAGTGAAATGCAGAGGGCAGAGGCAGGCGGTTTTCAAGTTGCTTTATATTTATCAGTTTCTCCTCACATGTTGCCTTCGAGAGGCAAAGAGGTAGGGGTGAAATGACCTGACGGGAGCTGAGGGGAGGAGAAGCAGGCTGTTGATTCTCATTTCACCGTTCCCATCTCCCAGCAGGATTGTCTGAGACATAGATAAATACTGCCAGCACTGCGATTTATAAGCTGTGCAGCAGACACAATTTCACCCATTACCTGACTGACTCAAAAGTCCAACACGCTTGAGTCCCCTGCATACAGAGTGCCGTGAATTCAGCTGCTTTTGTCCACCCCCCCCTTCCCAGCCTTCTCTCGTCAACACCGAAGAAGGACAAGGGAGTAAGGAGAACAATCTCCTTCCTTCCTCAGATCAAACTCTGCTCTGAATACACAATACTTGCGTGTAAAAATTAGTATGTGTTTCATTATTTGTCTGTCTCTCAGTCTGGCCAAATGTTTGTGTGTTTAATCTCAAATCACATACTTTCGAAGGCTATACTCGTTCCAATTATTTGTCTAACCTTGATTATCCAATCAATGCCAAATGATCTGAAAGGAAAAATGACCTTTTGCTCACATTTCTTTCTGATCTTCAGATTGAGAATACAGATAGTCATGTTCATGGATTCAATTTGGCCACATTTTGCAAATAAGAGATCAAAGGAAGAGAATGAAAATGTCATGCAATCCCCAAACCACTCTTTTCTTTCTTTCACATTTAGACAGTTGTGTTAGCCAGATTTCTAAAATGTAATTGTAAATATTGACAATAAAAGCAGGACTTTTGATTTGCTTTTTATGTCTGAATGGTATTTGTGCTGAGAATCCATGAACAGTGGCTTTCCCTAACAGCAACTGTATTATCGCTTCAGATGCAGAGTCAAAGTATTGTCTCTCACATAGCCCTAGTAGCATCTTGCTATACAGATAACTTAGTTTTATCTGGCCAAGTTGTAAGATATCCATCTCTGACACTTGTGAAATAGTGTTTTGTAATTTGGGTGAACTAACCCTTAAATATCGAGATCGTGTCATGCTCTGCTTCGGCCATTTCTACAACATTAAGATGTCACTGAGCTTTATCCTCTTTATATTACGCTCCTCTCTTAATATCTAGATCTCTAAATACAACTGGAATGTTCTTCTTTTAATGTTAATTTACTCGAATAGATCGACTTGTGATGAGTCATGGTGGATTCTTCACGGTGGATGCACAACCATGTGCATCTTCTGCACATGCTTGTGTATCTATTTTTAAAATCACTGAAGAGAAAGGTCACCCTTGAGCAAGACCTTAAAGGATAAGGCTGGCAATATTCCCTATTTTTTTCTTTCTTTTTCATATAACAAATCACATGAAAAGAGCAAAACCAACTATGACTTGATCCAAGGTATTATCTGTGCAGCCAAAGCCTCTGTGCTGTAGAGTCCCAGTGTCTACAAAACTGTTAAGAAGATATCAGTGAGCCCTTCTATCGCGCTGGATAACATGTTGCTTCATCAAAATGAACATGAGCACCCACACTGTCCTGCTGCCGTAATAGTCCAAATGTATAATAATCTGTCGCTGAAAATAGTCCCCAAGAAATATATTATTTACTCCTGTGTGAGTAACGTTTTACTTAACTTTTTTCAAAAATGGAGGTATATATTTGTGACTTGTATTTTTAACAATCAGTGTGCAGAATACACATACGTACAGTATTTCATATACAGGAAACATATTGAAACATATTCTTTCTAAATGTAATAAAGAAAAATGTTTTTTTACAATGTTGTAAGTCCTTGGAAAGCAGACCCCTAACTTTTTTTTTTTTTTTAAAAAAGTTAAAAGTAAGCGTTATGTCTTCAGTAGAAATAAATGTGCTTAGGTCATAGAGCCATAGTCAGGGTAGGGGAATTGGAAAGTATTGAGAGACGGACTAATAGATTTTTTTGTTTTTGGTCTTTTAATAGAATTTGTTGACAATAAGATAGATGTACAGTAACCCTATAGCTTTATCCTTTTGGCACTGCTTCTAATACTGGTTGTAAATTTCAGCTAAAGACAGCAGCACATTAGTGACTTCTGTAGATAAGCATGTGGGCTCCCATCTATCCACTGGAGCAGTAATAGAAACCACTTGAATACAAGTTTCATTATTGCTTGAATGAAATAGTGGAGTGAAAATAAACATTATCATTAATTTAAATCCTGTTTGGTGAAGTACTTTTAGTCCAGAAATGGTTTACTGCTCACATCATTTTAAATATATACTGTAAATAGGATTTACAAAGTTTGACATCAAATCTCTGCTACCAAAAGCAGCAAACAGGATATTTTCAGCACTTGGAGCTATTTTGTTTCCAGTAGTATTAAACACAGCAGGCTTCCCTCCCCATTCTCATTCAAAGTCAAATTACTCCTTCAAGGTCTGCCAGTAATATGGGTTAATTGTTCTGGATGGCTGGATCACTTCCAAGTAGTTCATCCAATTTCCATTTAAATTGAGCTATCGGAGCGTGACATGGACAACGCTTGGCTCGGCACTGTTGCAGACAGGCGACACCGGCGCACTGCTGGCTGGGATGCAGGGAAACCTGTTTACAGGTCATACTGGAGACTCTCAAGTGGCTCGCAACAAATGAAACGCAAGCACACACCTTGCTGGTTCTCTCGAAAGGGCTTTAAGAGGGAGAAGAAAAATACTCCCATATGGTCAAAGCGGTCAAGTGTATACATTGCTGCGTAGTCAGTCTCATGTTGGCTGCTCTTGTAACCTGACAGTCTGAACAATAGAGGCGGACATGGTGCTGCTGATTTCTTTCTCTATCTTCTGCTGGCTGGTGATTCTTGGTTTTTGAATGAGAGCTTGCAGTCTCCAAACTCTTCTATTAAGCTCAGTTAAGAAAGGCAGAGAAATTTAAACAAAGGTAGTAAAATGATTTTCTTTTTTGTCACTGCCCCTGCGGGATTTGTGTCACATTTTTGCAAACTATTGGACACTGTCAACACAACACCCCACTGTTCTTAATTTTGCTTGTTGATTTAGGGCTTCCTTCTCTGTCATAACATGTGGACTCTAATGAGTCCTGATTATTTCCTCCCACTGCTATTGTCATACACATCTTTTTTTTCCCCCCTCTGAGTATAAAATCAAGGCAGTGCATTTCATTTCAACAACGTGAATAAATGATATTTCATCATGTGCTTCATGCTGATGATTTCTAACATTAAAAACAAACTTTCTTTCCAATGTAGGAGGCAGAATTCATCAAGTGCGCCACAAGACTCTTTTGTTTCTTTTTTCCTTTTGCACTTGCAGTCGACACTCCCCCTTCTGATTGCACATTTACATGAAGAGCAGTGGTGTCTAATAAGAAATTTACTCTGTCAAGTGACAGTTTAGCCATCCACTTTACTTTTGAACTCAGATTTTGTCATTATTTTGCATACAGTAACACTCAAAAGTTTGGACACACCTTCCCATTCACAGCTGTGCGTAACATCTTGTGAATAATTCAAGAAAAAGAATGAACACCAGAAGGGTGGAAATGCAAAATTTAATTGGATGCAATCTGCAGTCACACAGCACAAGAAGAAGAAGAAGTCATAAGTGGTAGAGCGGTTATTCTACCTCTATTTGGAGAGCCTCTCCAAACTGATGCTGACTCCAAAACAAGAGGTGGGGAAGGATTGGGACTACATGCAGTCATTCCTCAGCAGTTTCAATAAAATAATAATCAGCTTCTGTATGAAAAAACAAACAAAAGAAACATCAGAATAATCCCCTGTGCACACCCAACCCCCCTTTATAGAGCAATATCTAACCCAGACGCCTGCTTCACTTTGTTTCCACACATCACACAGGCAGCCCCTGTGCTCTGTGGATCAGCTTGGATGGTTTACATCAGTCATTCCCCCACAGCCAACCCAGCCCAACTTCTCATAAAATCCACACCATTCTATATCATCGATTTGTTCCCTTCTAGAAATGGGCCCCATGTCACGCGTATTGTTTCTAGATTGAAAAGGAGTTGGCCAACATCTGCTGTAAATCATAAACTCCCATTAGCCAGAGAGATCTATCCTGCCCTCAGACACCAGCTCTCTTTCTTTGTCCTGGGTCAAACCGTTGTTTGTTTGTTTTTTTTAGCAACCTTAGCTGACCTGTGAACACAATGATGTCAGGTACAACATTAAAACATTTAACCAAGTGTAGGAGCTCTGTGACCCCCACACGCTTGCACTATCAGTCAGGTCAGGATGAGAAAATGGAGGTCAGATAACACATAAACACATATTATTCTAAGACACTAAATGACACTGCAAAGGGAAAGAGGGTCAAATTCACTTAGGCTCATATTTGACCTATTCTATCTCTTTATGTTTTCTATTTAATTGAGTTAAAGGGTCAGTTCACCCAAACTAAATAAAAACATTTTCTCTCTTACCTGCAGTGATCTTGTCATGGAGATAGTTTTGGTTTTATTTGCAGAGGTTTTGAGATATCTCTCTTTATGATTTATGCTGCCTTAAAACCTTTCTTTTATGTTTTTGGTTTATTGACTACATTTTGATATATTAATAAAAATGCAACCTATGAAACATATTTCCATCATTGTCCCCGGGGTTTACATTGTCCACCAGCATTATAGAGATGGACATGTCATTCAGTTTCTGACATTATATATCAGAAAATAAGAACTAAAGAACTGTAAAACTGAGTTATATGAACCAAAAACTGATACATTTTGATGACAGTTTTTTAAAACTATTTTTCTCTTGGAGGAATGAGGGGGTACAATGGAAAATTTAACCCTTAATTAAATTTCATTGTTCAGTTGGGCAGACTTCTGGTTAAAAGGTTGCCTCGCCCATTTCAGCTTTAAAACTAAAGCACGTTAAAACAGAAACTGTCTGCATTCTCAATATCATTAGCAATAAGTGTAAAAATATAGATAGATATTTGGAAATGAGAGAATCATGTGTCTCATTTGTTGTTGTTTATGCAACCCAAAATTTGACACAAATATATCTTCTACTATACAGTACACTGAATGTTTGTCTATGACCACAAGTCAGCCTGTGAATGGCTAATTTGGACCAGACTCAGGTCTCCCACATTAGCAGCTCCCCTTGAGCTGCCCTTGACTTGAACACACTGAGCCCGAGGCGCTGGGCTGAGGCAGGGCTCCCCCCCCCAGGCTCCCCTCCCCCAAGGACACTCTGCAGGTTGCCTGCCTGTCTGCCTGCAAAAAAAAAAAAGACAAAAAAAAAAAATACATGTCCAGATACTTCTATTGTTCTGTGCTCTGATCTTCACACAGGTTGCTAAAACAAAGCCCTCTTATTAATATTTATAGCCTCTCTGATGGGACGGGATCAATGGAGAGAGGAGAAAGAGAAGAGAGAGTGTGCCTGAATAATCATCATCCATCTACTTCCAGCCCTCTCTCTTCTCTCCGTCTCTCTGAAGTGGAGGTGATGTTTTAGAGAGGAATTCAGTGCGTGAGCGAGAGATGGAAATTTGATGCAATAGAAGAGAAGAATGGCTGTATCCGTGTTCGCACATATGTGTACATATTTTAGCTTTTGTGGCATGTTGGCCATCTGTATTTTACCACCCTGACAGCGATGTAATTGAGTTATTTTTACAACTATTTTTTTTTTTTTACGTTAATAGCTAAGTGAAGATATATACCCATTTGACTTCATACATATAAGCATATTCTTCTGTACTGACATCTGTTTTAAACCAAGGCGTATGTTGCCTGGTTCTGTTGACTTTCATATGCCCTAATTTCTTCCTCTTTTCCCAGCTGAAGATGTGTGGGAGAGTGTTAAGAGTGGATCTGTAACAGACTCCCGGTGTCTTCATTGGCAGGCCCAGCATGGTGGATCTCCAAGATAAAAGTCTGACAGCCTGAGACAGTCTGCTCTGCGTCTTCAGTAGGTGGGCACGCTGCCCAGTGCTCAGTAAGCGAATTAGGTGGGCAGTATGCCCAGTACACTGCCCCTCTTGACTGACAGTGGCCCTGCCGAGCGGTCTTTAACTGCACAAGGAGAAAGTTATTAATCAGACATGTTTGCTTCTTCCAGCTTTTCCTGCAGAGGAGGAGGAGGGGAGGGGAGACCTGGCCTAGTGATGAATGCCCTCACTTCTTCATGTTTCAAAAGTACAGTTTATCCATGAGGAATGGAGCAGCTTGTAGATGGGCTGAGGGGAAATTGCCTTTTCCTTTGACCTGCAGCCAAGGGTGAGGAAGTGAATGGAAAGCGATATGAGAGTGTCTGCCCTCTGAGGTGATGAATACGGTGCAAATTAGAGGAAGAGGCCTTTCAATCTTGAGCACTTTGGCTTCTCCCATTCTTGCCGCTCTAAATTGTTTTCTGTCTTTTGCTCTACAGCCCCATTCCTGCCTCTCTCATTTTTTTTTCTCAATCTTTCTTTCACCTTTTCTTCCATTTCTATATCTTCTCCATCTCAAGCCCCCCCGCCCATGCTGCACTGCAGCAGGGTTCTGGGGGTGTACGGGTTGACAGGTTGAGCTCTGGGAGGTCGAGAGGGCAAGGGCAGCATTTGCAGATTGTGGGACAGAAAGCTGAGACAGCATGGCCTTCAGTGAGAACACAGTGTGCAGCAGGAATCGCGAGGCCACGCAGAGTCACAGAGAACCATGACCTTGAGCTGTGAGCAGAAAAAAAAAAAAAATCAACACAAATCCATCGAGTCTGGACATGAGCTTGACGGTGCCCCGCGTGTGCGTGCACTTATTGGCATATGGTGTTTTGCTCAAAATGGATTAGACAGAGCCCCTCATGAATTATTGTGAAATCTCAGGATATCGCTGTGCACCACTACGAGATAAACAAATTAGCGTTTTTTTTATGATCTGCCTTAAATTGATATTCATGAATGCAGCATTTCATATGCAACAAAAGGTTTAGTCCTATGCTAAACATTTAAATTTTGATTATGGATTACTCTTATAACTATCCAATGGATAGGAACTATTGTATATGTATTTGTGTGTTTTTGAGCACATGAAATCCATAATCTGTATTTGGTCATGCAGTCCTTCCTGGTGCTGATGAATGATGTATGTGTGTGTGTGGCTCATATAAATGCTGAAAATAATACTGCTAAAAAACTACACAAAGTATCCAACACAAAGCCTCTGGGACATGAATCTTTGAATCATACGTGAGTGGAATAACAACAGTGAACTGTCTAAGAGGAGACTGATGGACTGGTTTAAAAATACATGTGATTCCAACTGGACTCAATCTTTATTTGGAACCACTCCTGCTGGATTGACACTATTACCAACCTGGGAACAAGAGTTGGATCGATTGTGCCTTTTTTCTACCAAATTTCATTCTCTTTGTAGTTAATATTATTCCACACTAAGATAAGAATTTCTGAGGTGCTGTATTTATACTTGACAGCATGTGCATATATTGAATGGTCCTTTTACTGATTCGCAAAGTTTAGCAGCAGCTCATTAAAGGCACTCTCAAAAGCTTAACATCTTCAGTCCTCCACAGACAAACTTCAACAGATAAAACTTTAAATTCAAGTCAAAATACCAAAGCACACTACATATATTAGGTTGAATTATACTTTAAAATATTGTACGTATTGTATGTAAGATTTTTTTTTTTCTGTTTTATCGTGCACCCATTAAAAATTGCATCACAGATGTGACAATTTCATTTTAATGAAAGAACAAAGGGTGATATATATATTCTGCTGGAGTCAGCATATAGCCTTATATAGAACATATAATGTGAAAAAAAATCTGTCCAGGATGTTTCATCTAACTCTGAAGCTACTTAAAAGGAAATGTCATTACTGTAAATGTTTTGACAATCTTACTATTAACTGTATCCGTAGTGGCAACATTTTCAAGTACCAATCCTGTTTGAAAAATGTAATTTCAGCCTCTCAATGTCTTTCAGCTTCTCAAGGGACAGTATTTTTTGCAGCACAGACATGAATTTGTATTATATTGTATGATATTATGCTCTTTTATTGCATCAAGAATGTTTTATTGTATAGTATTATTGTATTGTATTGTGCTCTTTTCTTGTACTGAGAATGTTTTATCTTCTGTACGTGCTCAGGGACTACAGATGAAAATTTGCCAAATTATTTTCAAAAATGTAATTAATATGCATTGTCCCTGTCAAATAAACAAATTAACTATAGTAAACTAAACACAAGATACATAACAAATATAATAACAGATGTTAAACATATAATAAAAAATGCTTGCACTCATGTCCTAACAGTTCTGAGCTGGATAGTCATCAGATCAGGTTGATGACACGGAAGAGTGGTTTTTCATTGATTTTCCTTCTCACCGATATAGGAGGGGTGGAGGGATACTTACTTCTTCTTCTTCTTTCTTTCTTTTGTACTTGTGTTCAACCCTTGCAGCTAGTTGTTTTCCTTTTAGTTGTGTTCTACGTGATTCTAAGTGGTTTGTATCAGTTTCTTGTGTTATTTGCAATAAAGAGAATGTGAGACATCTTTTGAAACACTGATTTTAGCAGCCCCCTTTCATCTCAGAGTGCAGTGGCTAAAAAAAAGTAAGAAATTAGGAGCTGGAGCTTCCCACAGTCATGGCATTGACCTAACCGGTATAAGCTGTTAAACATATTTTCAGCAGTGCTTAGGATTATGGCTGCTAATGTAGTGTTAGTCCAACAGCTGTGATATTGAGACAATATTGAAAATGTTTAATGTTTCCTATGAATCAAGAGGAATAAACGTATAGATTTTAGGAATTAAGGGGAACATTTGGGCTCAAATAGTTAAATACATGTTTAGATTATGTGTTTTTACAGTGAATCATAAGTCAGCCACATGTGTTACCCGTATCTTACTGCTGGCCTTCACAGCTGTACTGACTCTTAACTGAAAAATCAGCAACACCTGACTGACCCTCACTAGCCACCATACTTTGCAGTTAGCTAGTGGCTGCTAGTGTGCCCAGTGTGTGGCTGCACTGCTACTGTCATTTGAGCAGTTTTCTCATTTCTAGTGAGATTTTGCAGCAAGTTTAGTCATAATAAGATGTTCATAAAAGACAAAGATGATTTAATTAAAGGATTACTGCTTGATAAAACCAACCAGCACCTGATGGTGGAACAGATTGTTTTTCTTTTTACAAAAGAGCCTGTGGACAAACTTGCATCCAGATTGATTAAACCAGATTGTCCTTCAAAAGTAAGTTCATCTTCTGATCTGATAAGAAAAAGAACAGTTTCAGGCAAAAAAATACTTTCACTAAGACCATCTTCAGAAAGTTTTATAGCCAGAAAGACTGACACACCTGTGCATGCCAGGTTGTCTACAGCTTTCATGTCACTTTGCAGCAGGGAGGAGGAGGAGGTTAAGTGGAACATTTAACAGTCTTTTTTTATTGTCCAGTTGACCAGGCATGTGGGTAAAAGTTATAAAAGTATTTCCTTTGTTCAAATCTTCAAATGATTAGGGTTCAACAGGAGCTCAAACACTTAAGCACGCTTGAAACTTTCAAATAGCCTAAGTGTTCGGAGGAATCAATCTTCATAATCTCCTGCGAATGTTTATTAAAGCAATATCTCAGCTTGATTATTACAGGAAATTGATCACTATTTGTTGTTTTGGAGGAGAACAGCTGTTGAGTGAGTGCACTGATGTATCTGTTCGGCCATAATGCCACCATAAATGACACCACCACTGTGTCTTATTTAAATATGTGTCTTTCCAGGCAGCTGGCTACAGCTTTTGTACATGGAGCAAATTCCCTGTTTTAACCCAGGAGAGCAGATCCACACAGCTTGTAGTCGCTCATTTACAGATAGGGCACACTGAGATTGTACACCATCATCAGTCTTGAGCCTGAACTAGAAGTGAACCGGGAGTAATGATGGATTAATTGTCTTATACAGAAAGGAGAATGAGAGTTTCTCATGCTGGGATATCGTGCGGGACAGTGCTTTCAGTTTTTTTGTCTTCTTCTTCTTCTGTCTGTTATTCTCTAACTACACTGCGTGAGAAATGATGTGCAGTCAGGCTCACTGCTGGGTGACTACTTCCTTGGGAAATGTCGCTGATTTTCTGAATTGCATATGAAAATGTGCAGGAAAAGATTGGAGGCTGATGATTTATGGTCAACTAGGAAGCTGCAGCTGTGATTTTCTTAGATTGGAGGCAAATTAATCAAAATGCAGCAGATTCTCACCTTGACTATATATGCTTTTTTAGTGATTTTTATCACTTTTTTTCATAATACTATCTCTTGTTTAAAGGACAACACACACTGTAAATAGCACTGTTCTGCTTTGTGGGCCTTAAGTATTTCACGGTAATAATGTAGTTTTAGTGTAAAGTCAATCCCTTGATCTCTGCTTTCACCTTATCTCCAGAGAGAAAAAAAAGACAAAACAAAGGAAATGGAGGACATTCAGTTGTGCTGACATATGTACAAATAATACTGCACAGAGAAGGATTCCATACATCACAAAAATGAATTTTGTCTCATCAATTGCAGAGATTTCCGACCATTCATCTGTGTGAGTTATGGGCCCCTTTTAGAAGTGGACCCGTGCTACCTCAACCTTCACCTCACTTGTATATCTCAAACCTACTGTGTTGCTCTTTTGGTTTTGCCTGCCTGAGCATGTAGTGTAGTGACACATCCGCTGGGACAGCAGACATGAGGTTAAAGCAATTCACCATGGAAGAAACTGGCGCCTACTTTGGCACCGGTGACGAGTGGGCAGAGACAAGCATAGATACCAGATGGCAGTGAATCTGTAATTACAATTCTCTGGTGTAACATGTGGGACTGGTGGAATGAAATGTCGCCGCAGCTTCAAATATCCTGCTTGCAAAAGTCTTTGTTTACTTGGCAGGGGGTTCAGCTGTCATCTTAGTTTCTTTGAGGGACACGCTTCTTGTCGTCAATGTCTGCTTAAGAGTTCAAGTTTTGAAGAAAGGCTGTTTAACACCATTGGATCGCAGTAATGTTAGTATTGGTGTCTGGCAGTGTCTTTGTGGAATGGTAATTACCAGCCTAATCAAAAACAGAATGAAGATGGACTAAGACAGTTGAACTGAATTTAAATAGGATGAGCCTATAATGGCTCCCAAATGGAGAGCAGGGTCTGTGCTCGCCCCAGAGGGACTCACCTGTGATTTAGCCCCCTTACTTCTGCATGTGACAGGGTGGCATTGTGGCACCGCCCGCCCCTCCCCTGTGACCCTGAATGCTCCCTCTTCCGTAGGAGGATGCATAATTGTCTAATTAAATGGAGACACAACAGCCCCAGCATACCTCATTAAAGACATCGCTCCATCAGCTCCCGCCTCTCCATTTCTTTTAAAAGACCCTGCTCATCCTGGCAGGAAAGGTCAAACAAAGAAAAGTGTCGGAGATGGTTTCCTGTCCGTCTGGAACTCCTTTTTAGAGAGTTATTTTATGACAATATGTGGATGAAAAGTTAATCCAGAGTTCTGTCTCTTCACTGTCATTTTTGAGACAAACTTGTTGTACTAGCTTAATAGCAAATGTGGCCCATAAATAAGCAACAGCAGCCAAGAAGAGGCAACAGCACAGAGGAAGAGAAAGACAGCGTTTTGGAGATGATATAAAGTGTTTGCCATGATAATAATATACAGTATGGTGCTGCTGGAAAAGGTGTTAAGTGGTATGCTGCAACGCCACAAATAAAGCGAATGCAGTCATCTTTTTTGTATTAATGAGGCATGTACTATTGAATAATTTCAACAGATAAATGAGCCAGGTTTGAGCAGTTTATAAATGAGGCTGGTTGAGCAAAAGATTCCCATGTGACTTCTCTCAGTGCTCAGAATATAGTGAAATAATTAACTCAGATTACACCATCTCGATTGCATTATAAAAAAATATGTTATTTTTACATTTTTACAGGTATTTTTTTATTTTTTGGAATTTTATGTTTATTCTATTATTCAATCAGTTTTGTTCATACTCAGAATAGTGTTCTTGCATTGCAACATAAATACATTGTTGAATGCTGTAATTTTCTACAAAAATTACAGTAAAAAACACATACAGCGTACATTAGCTGTATTTTCTATGCCTGGCATAATCAGCAGCTGTCTCAAAATTACATGCAAATACATGTGTAATTTTCTTGTGCGCTTGTGTTAGGCCTCATAAAGGCATGTGCCTGTGTGCATCAGTATAAATGCATTTGTTATCTTCATGGTTGTGGTGACAAATGCTCCCCTGCCAATTTTTGAGCTTAATTTATACATTTTGTTCTGTCCAGCTGATGCTAAATGTAACCTTTCCAAGTCCAATTATTTATGAAGTCCTCCCTGCTTCCTTTACCATTGGTTCCCTCCACATACATCATAAATATTTGAGAAGATGTATGTTGCGGGGGTTAACATATGTCCCATCTGAAATTTCAGCGGCCCCTGCAGTGGCCAGCACGCTGTTGACAGAGCACCGGACCACTTTGTTTGGCATGTGAGACTATTATGGGTGTTGTTTAATCTCCTGGCCTGACATGGACATAGGTGCCCTGAATATGTACTTGCACAGGATCAGCTTGCTCATCCAGGTGTCTCGTGTGCTTGAGAAAATGAAAGAAATCAGTTCTTGTCAGTCCTTGATGCAGAGCGGTGCCGTAATTTGACATAAGAATCAAATACTAAACCTGACATCCAATCTACTCATAATCTGGACTCTATAGATTATATGTCAGGGATTTTAAAGTAGCTGCTTGAGTTTTGGGTCTGCAGGGAGCACAGATCTTATCCTTTGGAGTGACAGATTGAGACAGTGGACTGTGTTAACCACACTGGAGTAGTGCTGCTTTATATAGTATGTCTGCTGTCTGGAGGGATGTGGCTTTGGTCCAAGACAGTCTGAGATTGAGCTAAATAATCAGGTGTCTCTCACGGGGCAAGTTAGCTTCATGCAGTGGTATTATTAGTTGAGCCTCGGCTTCACTTTCCTACTGAGAAAGTTACTGTTGTTGCTGCTACAACAAAACAACACAAACTTTCTGCAATGCATCCTGCCATGACAGACTTTGTAAGTGACATCCAATAAAAGCCTTATTCAATACTGCAACTACTCTACAATTTCTGTACCTGTCCAGAAAATGAATTGAGTTACATGAGCACCAGGTAAATTTGCTAAATCCATATTAGTTGCTCCACAACCTCTTTGGAATGTGAATAATAAGTATCCTGTGTTACAGGTTGCACATTAAATGACTAAAGTAAGATTTAAGGCTGACTTGTATAATTTTGTTTATGTATTTACCCCTGATGTTGATGGATGACTTTGCTGCTTTAGTCCATGAATAATTCATCACATAGAGAATGTGTTTCACAAGTTGGCTCCTTGGCAACAATAATGAATTAGGAAATTGTTGGGGATAGTGTTATCTAATTAAACCTGGGTACAGCAGTCAGTTCAGGTGATTCAACAATGCTAATCAGCTGAGCGCAGTGCTTGAGTTACCTGGCCAGTGTAAAGGTCAGCTCATGTCAACCAAACATAAGTTTATAAGATTAAAGAGGCTGTACAGTGCGTGTCTTTTCAGTATATTAGTCTCATTATTACGCTGGATCTAATACAACAGCGTTTTGGCTTGGTATGATTATTATTTCTTATCCACCTGACTAGGGTGCTAATAACATTTCTCAACAACTTTAAACACATGGGTTGTGTTTTGCATCAATGCAATGTGCCCGTAGAATTATCTTCAGTAGAGCTGAAACAATTAGTTAATTAATCCATTAGGCAATAAACAGAAAATTAATTGGAAACTATTTTGATAATCGATTAATCATTTCAGTCATTGTTTTAGTCAAAAATGCCCAACATTCGCTGTTTCCAGCTTCTCAAATGTGAGGATTTCCTGCTTTTCTTTGTGTTATATGATTGTATATCGAATATCTTCAGGATTTGGACTGTCAAGTCGGAGAAAGCAAGACAATTGAAGGGTCCATCTTTTTTTTTTTTTTACTATTTTCAATTTAAATTTCATAGACTAAATTATACAGTTAATAGTTGATCAGTTAATCAACTAAATAAACATCAGGCTGATTGAGAATGAAAATAATTGGTAGTTGCAGCACTAATCTTCAGGCATTTATTTAAAACACATCCCCTTTGCTGTTCACATGCATCATATAGCGGATACAAGGGAAATCTACAGGAAATAGCTTAATTTAAACTTCACAATGTTACTTTACAGAATGTCTGAAACATGCAGACATACTCTCACAAGCCTTTTATCCTTTTAACCTGCTGCTGGACCCAGTGCAGATAGGTGCATAAAGGCCAATAGAGGGAGCCCTACAGCTGTCTGTCCTCAAGCTGAGACAGGGCCAAGTTGGGGGGTGGGGGGTGAGTACCACTGCAGTTTCTTTACATGCAAAATGGTTTGATGAATTAATAAAAGCCAATTGTAAAGTTCGCAAGCATAGATACAGGTAGACAGTTACAGTCAGGGATTCATGGTTCTATCTCAGGCTTTCTGATGCACACTAAGCAGAATCTATCTGCTGGCCTTTGCTGTTAAAGTCAGGTGGAGAGCTTTGAAAAGCAGAGTGTGTCCCAGCAGATGGGTGGTGAGGGCGGGTGTGTGGAGAGCTTGGAGACAGCTGTGGTCCGTCACTATTTCAAGGTGTTTTAGCTTTCAGAGCCTTCCAGAGGTTTCCAAGAAGCTATAGGAACTGTCAGCTGGTTTGCTTCAACTCCAGAAAAAGAGACAAAGGGTCTCATGGGCCCAGCAGGCTTTTTTTTTTCTATTACTACAGTCTTCATAACTGCTGTAGTGGCATTGGTTACCTTATGATGCCGTCAAGCTCTGCTGGTGCCCTACACTCCTGTGGGGGGTATTCATTATGATCTATAACCACACTGTACACAATAGTCATAAGGTGGCTCTTAACACATCTCCTGAAGATGAATGAGATTGCGTGTTCAGAGTGACAGATGATTGGGAGATGAGACTAAGAATATTTTATCTATGTCAAGGGAAACAGGATTTTAAAACAGACAACTGGAATGTGTATTGCACTGATATTGCAAAATCTTTACATCGTAATGTTGAAGGAAGCAGTGCTCCCTCTAAATATGAGTTTTGAAGTGATTTAATTCACCTGGCTTTGGGATGATTGATGGACTTAATATATTTCAATAAATCAAGGATTTATATTTTCCTTGTAATGAGTCGCCGTGTTTAACCCGGATTTGAGGCCGCGCAGGTCTGGTGTTAAACTCCAGTTGTTTCAGTTTGAAGGGCTCAGGAATATTACTTGAATAAATATTTGATGAAAGAGGAAGTTCTATCGATTCATTACACTGTGAGTAATATGTGTATGTGTTCATTAGGTGGCCTCTGAGTATCCGTGTTTAATATTCTTTGTTTACAGTGGAGGGTCACATATGGGAAAACGCATGAATATGGAGCAGGTAGCCTCCACTCGGCTCTCAGCTTTGCACAGATGCTCACCTTGTTTTCTGCACACACACATACTCTACATACACAGACTGTGATCACGTGTATACACACACAATCTCTTTAATTAAAACAATTACAATTTCATTTAGCAGAAAATTAAATCGTAAATTAGAATAGGTTTGGTGATGTGCATACATTTCCATGATGGACGGGGAGATTTCAGTGTTTTCGTTGCTTCCTGGTGTTAAAAAATATCTCATTGTCTCTCTCTTCCAGGATGTAAGCCTGGCTACAGTCTCAGACATCACCTCCTGACTCATAGGAAGGCAGCTTCTGGAGGGGAAAAGAGACAGCAAAGAGCAACATGAAGGGAGGTGTTGAACACGGGGGGGTGAGTGTCTTTCTGTGTGTACTTTTCTGCATCCCTGAGTGTCTGTATATTTGTGTGTTCAGCTGTGGCTTGAAAGAGAAAAGACAGGGGGGTGGTCTGTACCAGGAGAGAGGTATGGGCTCTGCCCTGCAGCATTTGGCACAAAGGCCCTACTCCTATTATGCATGCTGGCTGTATCTGTGGGAGATAAGGTTTGGTCCTGGGAGATAAGGTCAGGTCCTGCTAATGAAACACATGCTAAAGGTTTGCACAGAAAGCTCAACCTCTCAACTTTTCATTTCAGGTGTCTTCAATTTCAAGCATTTCATTCCCTCCATCACGTTACTTCATTATCAATCACCTCTCCTGTCTTTGCATTTATATGAACAGACAGACTCGTACCATTTCATCATATCAAATCGCTCACCTGCAAACTGTAACCTTCAACATTTGCATGAATGAAAGTTAAATTTATCGAAGGACGTATAAAAGTGATACTCGGCTAATTACCGATATTCTGAAACATAGCAGTCGTGCCAGGAAGGTACCCTGCTGGAGCAGCTCTGGTTCTTTGTTTATATCCCTGTGCTTTGAGTGTAGCTGGAAGGCATGGCAAGTGGAATTCACTCAGGTGATGGGTTTAGTAGGAGCGGAGACAGAGGGGGAGCTCTCTCCTCCCCGCTGACTCTCCCAGCCGGCTCTGGCATTAAGTCAGCCCAGGTCTGTACCAGACGACAGCATGACAGCTGTTTCCTATGACTAGGTGAAAAACACATTGATTTACTTCCTCAGTTGGCCTCATTTGGGAAGAGATGGAGTGTGGCCAAAATACTCTCTCCACTGGCGGTGAGATGTGGACAGTAGAAAAAGGTCAGAGGCAGAGAGGAGAACAGAAGGGAAGCGCAGCTTTAAAAGACACAACCCGTATTTCAGCTGTAAATGGATTTTAACCTTTTTCCACTGTCTGAGATAAACCCTTGATGCTATTTAGTAATTCTGCTTGACAAAGGCAAAACACATTAACTAAAGATTTGCTAAATTACGTTTAGGCCTCATTGAGAATTTTTGAAAGCTGTTTTGCAATCTAAAAATAATGCCATAGACATGACGCCTATAATTTATGTGAAAGCAGATTTTAAAATGGGCTGTAACTACAAATAGAGCTAAAACCAAGCCAAACTGCAGTATCTGCATGCTAGTTTGGTAATCTGTGGGACACCATCACATTTACTGCACTTTGTGTCCCAAAGAAGCTACATCAAGTGAAAGCTAGTGAGGCATCCACTGCTAGCCTGAGCCAAACCTAAAACCAAATTTACCTTTTCATTTTTTCCCAGCTGTTATCTGTAGATTAAAAAAATGTAAAAGTAACTCCTGGTAAAGGCTAACTAGCTTAACAGATATCAGCAGAAAACAAATAATTCCTGAAAACGAATAATTTTTAAAATGTTTGTTTGAAATTAATATTCGTAAAAGCCCACTATTTATGCTTATCCGAATACTGTATTTAGATTCGGCTCCACCTTTAATATGAATGCTGTATAGCAATAAGCTCATATGGTTTTGGTAAAATTATTAGCCTACAAAGGCTAAATGCACACATCACAACCTTTTTAAAAAATATTTCTACACTGATTTCCATAAAATTGCATAAAAACACTTTCAATTTTATTGCCTCTGTAGTTACTGCTTTCTTGTAGTGCAGAAATGTGGAGATGCTTCAGCGAGAAAAATATTGTCTAAAAAAACACCCTAAGATGTCTGGGATGATTAGTACTTCAATAAGCTGGACATTTCTCAGCTGTTGTTTTTCTCAGGATACAAGAAAACAGCAAATATTTTATCATGATAAGAGCAAGATGAACCATAAAGCTGCCTCATAACTACTCTCCGTTTCGGGCAGAAACGTCGTGTCCCTGCAGCCAGACATGAGCATTCGTCTGGCTGTCCATCGTATTGATTCGTCAAGTGAACCCACATGCTGACAGACACATTCCTTTTGTAAGTGAAGGCTCTTGAAAAGCCTCAGTGCTGTGCTTAGTGCCGGTCCAATACCTAAATGTAATCTCATAGCTAATCCGAGTTATAAGAAAACTTGCAGTAAGGATCCAATAGACACAGTAGATATTTCATTTTAATTCATGGGGCTGGTAAAACAGTGCTACAGGAATTAGGTATTACCTGCTAACACACAAACTAGAGCTAGACATACAGACATATTTATCCAAAAAATATTTTATATTCTGTCTTAATACTGTTGCAATGGTCTCTATCTGTTATGTAAACACCATTTTCTGGAGAGGACACAAATTTATCAAAAGAAAAGTGAACATAATGTCATTCCTGTGCAGTTTGAATTACTCGTATAAGAGATCTTGGTTGTGCAATCAATAGTTCTCTCATGCTACTTCAAACATTGATCCTCTCCTTTGAGATTTAATTAGTTCCTGAATATGCTCAGTGTAACATGAATATTGTGGTATGGCTATCGAACACTAGGATGATCTATACTGCATTTGTCCAGGGATCAATTATGAATGTTGTAATTTGCTATTGATGTAATTGATTCATTTGTCCAATTATACTACAGACGGTCGTCAGCCTTTTTTTACTCAGCAGCTCAATGAGCGGCCCATCAGTGGGGCGTCCTCAGGAGTAACAATAAGTCTACCGCTGGCGGGCTTGCCTCTCATTTACGCCCTCCACTGATTGGATATATACTAATCTGACAATTAGTTATGTGTGGAGCAGAAAACATTCTTTGCCTTCTTTACATTATATTCATTGTGTCAGGGTTAAGAACAGAATGGATAATATACTCGTTATAGCTGTAAAAATGTCAGTTTCTGTTATCCTCACACCTTTTTACAGCAACTTTGGCAGATATTGCATTGCATATCGCCCTCTTTGTCTATCCCTACAATTTCTTGAAATTGGTTTTTCACAGTCTGTTCCGCCATTTTTAAACATAATCGTGGTTCAGACCCTTTTCACAAACCATACCCAGATATATTACAACATTAAAATACATTTTGATTCATGAAAATCAAATCTTCCATGTAACTAAAGATACTGGTTTTAGCATGCAACACAGATATTAGACTGATATTTTTGTGGTTGTTTTAGCAAATTTTGACTGACAAGGTTACAAGTCATATGTTTTTTATCATGAATAAAATTGTATTGATTTTGCACACACTTATCATCGAAAACATTTGTGGTTGGTTCAGGGAACTCCTCTTTTTCACCCGCATCCTTCACTCAGTACCAAGGGCTTCTCTATACAGCTAATTACATACAAAATATGTCCAGCTAAATAATCAGCTCAATGAATCAATCATTAAAAATATCGTAAACTGTATGTAGTTACATCAGTTAATAATGCTTCCAGTACCGGCAAATATGAAAAATATTAACACAATTTGAATTTGCTTGAGCAACCACCAGAGGACTGTAAAATTTAATGCAAATTTACCAGTTTAATTACATCTCGTGCAACTACTCCCCAAACACTGCCGGTGTTCCAGCCGTTCACTGAGTGAACCAGCTCATTCTGTTCTCCCACAGCTAATTAAATCACACTGAGAGGAAAACAATGCAAAACCATAAACAAATTGAACAAAACCAACTGAATAAATTCAATAAAATGTGGCAGATAAACTTCAGGTGTAACCTGTGCATTCATTATCTGCTCAGCGGTCACGTTACATGAATAGCTATTTCAATGAAAACAAACTATTTTCTCCAGGATTTCTGTGAAGTTTATTGTTGGATTAATTGACACTTTCTGCAAGATGCTACAGACAATTAAATTCAAATATACGGGCTTTAAAACTCAATTTAATTAGCTCTCTGTGAGTCCTTGTCACTGTTGTAAAAAGTTCTCACATCTCTTGTCAAACATCTTGCCAATCTGCTCATTGCATGATCTAATTAGCTCAGTTTCTTGCGGACATTGTATTTCATTTGATAAACCACATCTGTTTGCCTCACGTTGACAGCTGCTTATAAAAAGCTCATTCTGCTTACACCTGAAACTTCACTGCAAGTTTCAGCCTGATGTATATATAAACTACACACAGCAAGCTTTACTGCAGGGTCACTGGCCGCTTTCATCCTGTTTGATGAGCACTCACAAAAAACTGAGGTGTTAAATGTACACCTTCCTGACTTACTGCTGCTCCCAGTGGGATTATTCTAGTTAGTGTAGTCTCTATAAAATAGCCCGATCAATCTTTGGTGTTTTTTAGAAAATCTTTTTCATCAAGGTTGTTAGGGCTTCCATGCTGTTTTTCTTTTCTTTTTTTCCAACACTCTGCTCCACAGTCACACAGCTGAGGGTATTGACACCTGCTATCTGCCCAGTTCTTCTGTGAGCAGCTGTGGGCAGTTTGGAGATGAGGATCCTTATTAAAGGGCACCCTCAGTAGATTTTAGTTCCATGGGAAAGAGAAAGTATTACTCATTCACTAAGTAAAAAAATAGTGGTCTAAAATCATAATCTTCAAAGTACAAGGGCTTTTATCTACTTAGCATTTTGATAATCATGAGCAGAAAGTTGTGAGATTTGTAAGTGACATACAACCACTCAACATTTGCAAACAAAAGCATTCACATACCAAATTACTGCTGTAATATCTCACCGTGAGACTTTGAAATCTGTAAGTGTTGTCACCGTCTCCAGCAGCGAGACATAATTGAAATTATGTTTCTTACTAAAACAAAGACGATGGAGCTGTTGTTGTTTGGAAGCTCGCTGTTTGTTTGAATCAGCCATTGCAAAACCTAAATGAAGTGTCAGCTTGTGTTGAAGGCTGATTTTTCACTGCTGGGCTTGTGCTGTTGTGAAACATGGAGGCATGTGGATAGTGTGAAATGCATGTGCACTACAAGTGCACTAGTCTGTTTTGAACAGGCTTTGTTGGCACAGTTGTAACTCTCAATCAAAGTCAATTGATCAACATTTTTCAGTTGTCAGTTTTCGTGTTTTAACAATACTCCACACAGATAAGGGAATATTAAATTTTAAAAAAATTACAGCTTTAAAGGCTGTGAAAACATGTTTTCTCAATCAACTTCTTACTCTGAGCGATGGGGTGCTACATGATCACACAATTTTCTGCAAACAGTTTTTCTATTTCAGAGATTTCTGTCTGTGGGCATGTTGTATACTTCTGTGTACCAATCAGGATTTTGTTGTATTTGACAATTGTGGAGTTGTTTGCTTGTTTTTTAGTTGCCAGTCAAGTTGATCAAATCTGATTTCACCACACACACACACACACACACACACACACACACACACACACACAAACACACAGTGTAATTAAGTGATGAGCTTTTGAGTGTTAAATAAGGTGATAAATAAGGATGTTGTCCACCCCCAATTTTACTTTGATTGTTGCTTATTTAGTCATCTATCTTTCATGTCTTGAAGAAATATTTAAGGTTTGAATTTGAAAAGGTTTAGGGGGCTTTAATTTTATGGAAGCAATTCAGTTGACAAATTTATATTTGAACATGTTTCAGAAGAAAAAGAAAATCTTCTTATCTTTGCATTCTGTCAGGACCCCCAAAGGCTCACAGGATAAATCTGGGGGGTTGCAAGATGATTAAAAGACAAGGCTGGTGATTTTTTAAAATATATTTCTTCTTGTGACCAAATCTCATGTGCAGAGACCAACAATGAACTAATCTACTTACAATTTTGCATGTGCATCCAAAGCCTGATATACGGTATTCCTGTGTGCCGTAGAACTTAGTCGTTATCCAAAAACTATGACAACCTCTTCCTGAAGTTCTTTGAGAAATTTACATTGTAGTATAAAGTCAAGGTTGTGATATGTAGCACAACAAGCTAGTGAAGCTCTGTAAACGGAACCACATTCCCACACATGCGCACTGGCGTCTGCCTTACACTGAACTACTCTCCAGAGACTGAAAACATGATTGCTGTTATTAGTCTTTGGAGCTGTTTCTAAACAAACTAATGTGCCCAAAACTCTTCTTAGTGAAGGAACATATCACCCAGTGCAACGGTGTGGCTCACTGACGTGTTTTTAATCATTTTTGGACAACAACAGAGGTCTACAGCACAGAGGAATACAATATATCAGGCTTTGGATACACACACACAATACTTGTAGGTAGGTAGGATGAGTTCATTGTTGGTTTGGCTCTGCACATGAGATTTGTAGACAATAAGAAAAATATGGAATACCACCAGCCTTATGATTTAACATAAGAAAAAAAGAAGACAGCACTTTATGTGACTCTCAAATTTCAGCTTCTTTCCTGTAAAACGCGGTTGATTTTTACCTCTTCAAAGCTATTAAAATAATGCAATCTGCTAAGGGCACATTGCTCTGACAGTAATTGCGCTGAAATTTCACTCCTATTATCAGTGGATTGATCATGTCTGAGTTACTTTCGCTTTAGAGAGACTGCACAATTGTTGTTATTTCAGCTGCTGAAAACCCATCTTTCTTAAGCCTCCCCTCTTGTTGAGTTGCACTTTACGCTGTAGATTGGTGCTTATAGTGGTGAGTGCTTCGCAGGCTGGCGTCCGCACAAAGCGCCCAACAGAGCCTTTGATGTTTGCCTCGGCGGATCAAAGATGTTAGAGCGTGGACCTGCCAGGTGCACTGCTCTTTCATCTCACTTACTTATCTCTCTGCTGCTTCCCATTCTCAGTAAAGGGACAGAACAATGTGTCCTCTTCAGGCTCACTCCATAATTCAAACCAATAAGACTTACTTGATTTCTGATACTCCATTCAGAACGCACCGAATGATTTTGACTGTGGTATGTAATTTATATTTAAAAAGCTCAGATAAATATTGTTTTCATGGTTTTATTGTGCTTCTTTGCCTATCATTTTGAGTGCCATACGTGTGGGTAACAATGGCTAAAGCAACAATCCAGAGATATGAGCATCATCTTAAGGCTTTATCCTAATCCTTTGACCTCAAAGGAGAAAAGACAAGACCAGGATTTCTTGAAACTCATGAATATTTGAATGTCTGTCTCTGCTTTTTGATTGCTTGCTCTGTAAATGTTAGTCTTGTGTGGCTTTCACTTATAGCCAGAATCCCAGCTGACCATCCAGAAAATGACATGACCAAGTTCACTCCCAGTTTCAGGAGCAGACGTATGTTTTGTACGTATTTAGCATTTTGAACACATCACTATAACCAGCTGCCTCTGACCCAGAGTCGTTTCGATAAAACCTAGCCACTCCCTCTTTTTCCTGTTTGCTTTTCCCAACACGAGAACTCCCGAAGGACACCTCTAAGTGCCTCCACAGAGAATATCCACAATATTGATTACAAATGAGATAATAAAAGCCAACATCATTTCATAGGCTCTGGGGTAAAGATAAGTTGTCTCCATTTACATATCATGTTGTGATTTATCCTTTTGTATACATGTCTCACCGTCATCCTCTCCTCCCCATGCAAGACTTATGGATCATGTATAGATGGATCCCTGGTTGCTTCAGCTTAGATCATTGATGCTTTGATCTCAATGTAAGCGGATGACGTCCTCATGCATAATCAGAGTATTGATTTTTCCCTCCCCTTCCTGGCAAATTGATTGGGAAACTAATTGTGCCCTTTCTCTCTCAGCAACATCTCACCATGGAATAATTTCTCCTTTTCCAAACGACCAGTCTTGTTAAAGAGAATATAAGCAGTCTAACAATTTAGCAGGCAAAAGAGGCCATTTAAATGGCAATTAACATCACACTCTTCAGTTTAAGTGTGCCCACCTGGAGTTGTGGCTATTGTAATTGGTAAGTAAACATTAGTGGGTTTTACATTTCACAGGAAAAACAAACAAGACAATGTGTGTTTAAGTGCACTATCAGTATATTTGAAGTGCTTTATTGCAGTCTTTGCCATGAACATCAGGGTAAGGAGTTGGAGTGGCCAGCTAATCCTGTTTGAGTGAGAAATGATATCATCTTTGTGGAAAAATCTTGATAATTCATTCTCTGAACCATAACAGCAGCAGCAGATTGTTTCTTCTATTTCAGACTGGTTGCACAACCATCCACAAAATACGACAAACAAACAGAATAATGTAAGCAGTCCAGTCCAGGGGTAAACCTTGACTGAGTCATGTTACATGCTGAGAGTACAGGCCTTTTGGGGTATATTTGGAAATAATCAATTTCTTACATAAACTTACATTTTGGTAATCATATACTAAAAGAAATGGACATGATGGCTTTAGACGAATGATAGCTTTTGCAAGAACAAGAACAAGTTTCTTCCAAAGTAGAAGAAAACTGTCTATGAAGGAAGTAGGTCATTCAATCCTGACATTTACCAGACCACTAACTTCCTAATCAAACAACAAAATACTTGGTCTGTAATTGCTTTCTGATCTGACACCCCTGTCTACAGGATTACATCATTTGTCAATGCCCTCCAAAATCATTACAAATCATTGTTGTAAAATAACATTTACTGATCTGACACAGCTGGGGTTTAGGTTTGGTTAGGTTTGGGCACAAAAATGACTTGATTTTGGGTCAAAATTACTTCTTTGTTATGTCTGTCTTAAAATAGGTGCCCAAATAAACATTGAAATGGGTTTTTCTTGCTGTAATTATCCCTCCTGTTCATACTGGCATATTAAGGGATCCCTTCATAATGCTCTTACAGTGTAAGATAAGATAAGATAAGATAAGATAAGGTACTTTATTTGTCATTGCAGGCATACAACAAGATCATGTTTGGTAACTCTACGAGTCCTGCAGCAGTAGAAAACAAGATAATAAAAAAGTATTGCACAACAAGTTAGATAGCCACTGGAAGGCTTTGTCACTTGAACATAAACAAATGTTGCTTTTGGGGCATTTGCTGAAACAACTGATGTAATTTCTCTTGGAAGGACAGTCTCAAGAAATCACTAAAATCTTGAGAACCATTTCAGTCCACTGCTAGTTTGGTCTGTGAAACTGACAGGTTTAAAGAAAATATATGCAGTCTTGACAATGATTGATGGCTGTCTTATGTGTAAGAAATCTCAATAATACTAAAAAAGACAAGAAAATGAGGTGTGTTGCAAGCCATTTGTTTCTGGGGACAGGCCGGCTTTTGTGTCCCATCACTGCCCATGAAGCCCCTTCGCCTTGAACAAACAGATACAAAGCTCATTTCACCACAGCAGAGAGTGATGGAGAGGGGCCTGTCTGTATTTTGTCAGGCCTTTGATGGAGTCATTGACTGTGAGGTTCCAGGGATGAGGAGCGTCAGTTGCTCTGGATTCAGATGGAAACTCGAAGCTCAGAGGAGCAGAAGGTAGAACAAAGCAGACCCGTCCTGACCCGAGGTGCACAATACCTCACAACTGTGACCACTTTGATTACAGCAACAGAAGACTATAGATGGGTTGAGAATCATATAAATTGTCTCATATGAAGCATTATAGTCGTGCGTAGCAGTGGCTTTAAGCAGCGTTCTGCCACAATATTATCAGCAGAATTCAACAGAGATCTTTGACTACATGGTACATGACACTGAATATATGACAGGAAGTCAATCTAACGTGTGTGCTCAGGTATCCAAGGTAACAAATCCCAGTCCAGGGATCTTTTGGTGCTGGGGTCACGCAGAGGGATTGCTAGTCACATTTTTGAAAAGGTCAAATCAACACCACGCTCCGTCATACAAGTGCAGGTGGTTTCACATTCGAAGTTACACTTATGCAGAGATATCAGGGACATTATAACACAGAGCAAAGGTGGAACTAACTAAGTTAAGACTGCAAAGTAGTGACTGAATTATGACTGAGTAGCTTTTTAGTGCACTTGCAGTCCTGTGAGCATTTTTAAGGGGTCAGTAATTTTTCTTGTCATATCAACATTTCTAGAGTGTCGTTGTTCACGTGAGATCTATATGAGCTGACTTTCTCATTAGGAGGAGGTGGAAATCAGCAGAAAGTACGGTCCAAGACCACCTCAAAACCAATGCCCACTTCCCATTTCAACCAACAAAACCGGTTGTTTTTTGTGAGACCTCGAGACATTTGCAGCCATTTTCATTTTTTATTTTTTTCTTATTTTAATCTAAACCATGATCTTTACCTAACCCTGACCAAGTGACAATGGCCAACAATGAAATGTAGAATTTCAACGTTGCAGAAACGTACAATGCTAACGTTTTATTCTGGCGACTGAGTTGATGTACTGTAGACTATTGTATATGTCATCTTCCTGTGAAAGTTAATTTATACACTGAATATCTTCTTAACAAGTAACTTATTACTTTAATTAAAGTAAGTTTTTTATTATATTTCAACACATAATTAAACAAAATTTCTTTGAGGAATATATTTAGACATGTTTTTAAAAATTCAAACCCATTTTAAGCACCAGCAATCAGTTTATGGAGGAACCAGTTTACTTTAAATGAAGTGTTTGGCAGATCACCTGCCAGCATATGAACTCACCTTCTGATGGCAGAACTGGGGGGGCTGCATCCAGCAATTTTTGTAACTTTTTAAAACAACAGTCACGCCCACTTTATGAAGGAATTGTGCTGTTGAGTGGAGATGAGAAAGTCCGAAAACGTTGGTTTACTCCCGTCACTTTTCTGTGGTCAGCCCAGTGCAACACCATGAATGCCTTTGAGGAGAGATTGTTTGGTAGTGTGCGCCATTATCCCCATCTGTACGATTTATTGCATTGAGACGAAAGATAAATAAAGACACAGAGTTCTTGGAAAGACATCAGGGACCACACATCTTGTGTCTCCAAAGTTGGGGTTGGTTGGGGTGGCTGTGGCTCAGGAGGTAGAGCTGGTTGTCCACTAATCAGAAGGTCAATGGTTCGATCCCCAACTCCTCTTGTCTGCATGTCAACGACTAGGGCAAGATACTGAACCCCAAATTGCTCCCCAACCAGTGTGCATGAGTGGAAATGAGCAGCGGAAACATTAAAAGCGCTGTATAAATGCAGCCATTTACCATTTACATCTTACAACCTAGTTTGTTTGAAGCATAGTGAAACCTTAACTGTGTGCTACTGTACCAGTCAGCAGTGGCGTTCAGTGTACTGCTGTAAATTGCATGTGTGAATGAAACTATTTTTGTCTTTTTGTAAACAGTCTGAACAGTGCAGCAAAGGTTTATTATATAAGATGTATTTGTTTACAGACTTTGAAGGATAAAATGTATTTCATTGTCCTAGGTGAGAGTGAGCAGCAGAGCTTTGAGTGTATTGACTGCAGAAGCTGTTAAACCATATAAACTGAGTGACTTTCAAAGTAATGTGGAGATGGATTCGTGGGGAGCAATCATTGCCATAACAATAAATTTCTAGTTTTAGGGAGCGCACTGCACAATCCACCACAGCTCTGCTTTATCTTGACAGGTTCTGCTAGGATTAATAGCCTCTTTTCCTCCATGCATCAGCAGCGTGCAGGATCATTGGATTTTAGCTGCTCAGAAAGCCAAAAACATGCCAAATGATAAGAACTTAAAATGGAAATCCAACTCATTTAGCTTGTATAAACTGCTATTTTTATGCTTCATAAAACAACCATTTGACCCACGATTAAAAACTTTAGCAAAAAAGCAGACTTTGTGCCCAACTTAAACAACAACTAAACTAAAGCATGAAAATATCTTTCAAAGTGATTTGTCCCCAATTACAACATTTTCAAAAATGTTCTGGGGTTTATTTTATGCTCAATTTGTGGTTGCATTCACAAAATATGTTGCCATACAGTGTCCTGAATGTATATTTAACTGTGATCTACAGTTGTTTTATTGATTAATTTAATCACATACACTCATTAGAGTGATAATTGTAAACAGATGGAGCATATGACCAACAGTAGAGCAGAAACAAACATAACTGAAGGTTAAATGACCAGTGTGTAAGATTTAGGGAGCTCTATTGGCAGAAATGGAATCTAATATTCATAACTATGTTTTCATTAGTGCATAATCAACTGAAAATAAGAACTGTTGTGATTTTGTTACCTTAGAATGAGCCCTTTCTATCTACATGGGGAGTGGGTCCTCTTCCATGGAGCCTGCCATGTTGCACTGCCATGTTTCTACAGTAGCCCAGAACGGACAAACCAAACACTGGCTCCAGAGAGGGCCTTTTGCATTTTTCGTGAGTTTCACAGTCACTGTAGGTTCTCCGACACACTTGGAGGGGGAGGGGTATTCAGTTGGTTCCAATCTGCAACCTCACCCCGAGATGCCATTAAATCCTATACATATATATCCTATGTATAATTGTGTGAGGCTGGTTTCTGTATCTGAACAAACTCCAGGCTGCATTTTAGGTATGAAAACTACAATGTTTTGACTATATTATAGTTACAACATGATTATTGACCATCTTGCCTGTGGGCACCTAAACAGTAGTTGTTAGGGAACGGTGGACTACCAAACCTTTCAGGGCTCCACTCTCTAATTTGATTGCTTTGGAAACAGATGTAGAATAGAATACTAAACCTGCATTCAGAAAGTTCACACTCAACCCTTTATTGGCTAACAAAGTTGGTTATTTAGAGGTTCAAGAAACAGCAGCTGAGGTGTATCGGTCATTACACTGAATATTGAATTCTTTTGAATGTGTTATATTTAATCTCCCAATACAACTGCTGCCAATTTAATCTTTGCTGAGCAAGTTTACATGTGATGTTGGCATCTGCAGTTCACTGTAACAGCTGATCAACAATGGCTTAGATCAACATTTGTTTGTTTTTTTGTTCTTGTTTTTTTTGTTTTTTTTACAAGAAAAAGAGAAGAATCTTGCTGCATCTAAGCTTAGACACTGTTTCTACAAATATGGCCATTAAAGGCCATTCCAATGTATCTTAAATTGCATGACTGAGTATGATATCTTACAATGTCTTAAACAGTAAATTACTACATTTGGTGCTTTAGTATCTGTTATGGTCTGCTTTGTTGCCCTGTGAAATAGGAATGGAGAGCTGTATCCTTTATAACAAATTAGCCTATATTCTTTGTTTAAAATATTAACTGCGCTTAATAAAGGCCCATGTGTTTACAGTTGCATGAGTCATCAAGTTTAAGTTTTAGGCGGTTTAGAAGTTTTATATATTTGTGGAGCATATTAAAGTCCTGACTGTGCTGCAGTCTGGCCAGTGCGCCTCTTTATGAAGTTTATTATAATGTCTGTGCAAGCAGCATCACAATAGGGAAGTAATAACAGATAATATACATTTACAGTCACTTGGTTCCAGCTCAGCAATAAAAATGCCCAAAGTTTTTCCTAACTTATGTTATGATCCTTCAAGGGCTTTTTTTTTTCATCTCACATTTTTCTTTCTTATTCCTGCAGCAAAATAAACGGGCAATCTATGATTTTCAGATCTGATCGAAGATCTACGCTTAACATTGGGAGATACAGCTGAGGTTTGTAGTTTTAGCACTGAGCTACTTGTCAATCGTCTGAAATGAAAAATTGATAGCAGTGCTGTGAGCTGTCCAGAGTCAGTACACTGGTATTAACCCCAGTTTCCACGGCCGAATGTGATATTTTGGAGCTCAGAAAACTCAGGGAAATACTGGAACCTGCTGGTGGAAAAATGATGACCTGCAGTCAGAGTGCATCCTTCATTGACAATTACAGAAATATTCCTGGTTCTTTTTCCTGGGAGCCAATGAGTGAGGGAGAGTTTGTAATCATCCATTTCAATTATTGGGTGTGTGACATGGGTATTTACATTGCCAGAGTGGCTCCACTGCTCCCACTAATGGAGCCACCATCTGGATCTGCTCCTGACTTCACCGCAAGGAAAACAGGATGCAAGACCACAGACGCGCAACTGGAGTCAGTTCCCATTGGAGGAGGCAGGTGGAGATGAGAGGCAGAGGGCTGCCTGTGAAATATCATCCTTTTCTGTTGGACTGGTTCTCAGTCCAGGTGCTTTTATTAATTTAGTATGGTTTAGCAGTTTTAAGTCAGAAGGTCTTGATAATAATTAAACATGGCAGTACATTCAGTTCATACAGTTGATTTGCTTTTCATATTGATTCCCCAGAATAATACGTGCAGAAATACAAGTGTAACACCGAATATGTTACTCACTTACTTGTTTCCTGGCTTGAGTTTTTCCTCTCTCCGCTGCTTCCCCAGTTAACCTTTCACACTCCATAAGGTGCTTTAACATTTGGCTCTCATTTTGATGTGTCCAGTCTGCCTGCCAGCGTGGCCATTTTAATGATTTTGTACTTAATCCGTGGGAATTTTCTGCAAACTATTCCCCGACTAGAAAAGGTCACATGAATTGAGTGATATTGGAAAGGGTTCAAGGCTTTAAGAAATATCACTTCGCTTAGTTGCTCTTCTGTTCACTGTTTTTGGCCAAGAATTCGGCTTTCTTCACTCTGGACCTTTACTGACTCACTAAAACAGCCACAGAAATGTTGTGATCTTATTAATCGTGCTGCTGTTCGTTGTTTGGTTTCAGCTTTATAGTTCACAAAAAAAATGTTGGAAGTCGTTGCTCACAGACAACTCAAAGTGCAGATGAAGCAGCTGAGTTTTTAACTTTCGATTAATTGAAAGAATATCAAGAGAAAATTCTATTTCATCACCTGTAAACTGTAAATTGGTTGATTTCATACATTACACAATAAAAATGTACCCACATTCAAATGTGTGCATTGAAAAAAGAAAGTTTTGTATAAACAGCTTAGAGCTTGAGCTTAGTTTGAATAGTTTGTTTCCACAACAAAGATGAGACAAAAACTAAAAACATTTGAAAAGAAAAACTATGATGGAATGTATGAATATCAATGAATAAACAAACTGAAAGATAGATGAATTGACGAATGAACTTATTATTGTTTTAATGCACAGTCTTGTTCCACAACCTGCATACACTGCAAAGTCATTAAATTTAGCTCCTGACTGGTAAAACAAAACTTGCATTAAGAAGCAGTATCTTGCATTTCAGTAATGTTTGTCACTGCCAGTAAGCCTAGGTGGCATTACCAGTTGTTGGAGGGGATGGAGGTAACAAAATATTAGACTAAATTCATCTACAGTCCCACTGAAAATTAGACAAGACACGACAACAAAACATCTGGGACAAAACCGTGAGAACAGGTAGGCTAGCAAGGCGACTTTTACAAACAGGGAAGTTAGAGCTAATATATCATTATCATGTTAACTGTAAAATGTACTTTCTTGCAGAGAGTTGAATGATAAGATAGATACCATTCTCATGTCTGTATGATAAATATGAAACTAGAACCAGCAGCTGGTTAGCTTAGCTTCGTATAAAGACAGGAAATATGTGGAAAGAGAGCTAGCTTTGCTCTGTCCAAAGGTAGCAAAATAGACAAAACACAAAAAAACCCCACCAACTATAAAACCCATTAATTAACATATTACTTTACTAGATTAAATTAATGTTACTTTCTGTCTTTCATATTTAGGCTATCTAAAGGAATCTTCCCCTAGATGGTTGCTGAAGGAATAATATTGATGTCATCTAGTTTTAGCTGCTAAACCCAGACAGTGAATAGTATTTTAGTTAAACAAATGAGTGAGTACAAATGAATACAGCTTCTTGAATGAGAATTGAGAGAGTTTTTCTGCTCACTCACTTCAAACAACAATGGTTTGGGAATGAACTGTATTTACTGAAGAGTTACAAATCAAAGATTGCCCCAGCTGTAGCCTCACGATGCTTAGAAGAAATAAAAAAAAATACAAATACACAAAGAATACGAGATTCAAATAAAAAGTTTTTGTTGCCAAAAACTAGACAAGAACTCACAGTGATGACTAAAGTATGACTAACATGCCTAAATGAGGTGCCAAAATTAACCCCGATTAAAAGTGATGATGTTTTAGCTTTTGTGAGACTTGAGGCTAATACAGTAAGAGTGTGTCTACCTGAGGTGCAGCCCTCAGGCACAGGCTGCGACAGGCTGTAAACAAGGCTGTGTTGTGCTGTATGTAACAGCAGATGAAGGCACTTTACTGTCCCTGCTTGCTCTTACCAGTCCATGATGCATCTGTGTGATCAATGGGACCCTTGGCTTTGCTCTTATCCCTCTGCCTTCCTCAGTAATCAGCGGTGGGATGTGATCAGAGACACCCGCCTGTCCTGTCTTCGTCTCATGTTTTACAGGACCAAAGTATTCCTTCTGACATTTCTGACAGTCCTGTGATGGCAGGGCAGAGACGAGGGCTTTGTCCCAGCGTGATATTTATCTTTGAAATTGAGGAGTTAGACCTACAAGCAACCACCTCATGTGCCTCGTACCCTCTGGCTTTCCTTAGGAACGTCTTTCAAATGATGAGGATGAAAGATTAAGTGCCTCAACTCTTTTGGCCTTGGGATTTTACTGCCAGATCTCATTTTAATATCAAGGTATTTCAATATGCACAAGTATGAGCTTTTTCTTGGAAAGAAAAATCCTTAAAGATACATCACATGAACAAAACTATATAATAGATGGCCCAAAAAACACAGACACTGAGTAGTAATCATCATTATTATATGGCAGACCCTTCACTTCGACTCCTAATCACTTTCACTGCTTTGGTAAAAGCGTATCTATAAAATGAATGACGTTTCGCTTTTTCTGCAGAAGAGAAGTGGGATCACTCCCTCAAAAGCAGCTCTTAAAATGCTGTCAATCATGGCAGCTCAGTGCATGCTGGACTTGACAGTGCTTCCTCTGACACAGTCACCAGGGAGCGTTTGTCTGTCATTCGCAGACAGTTCAAGGTTAATTGATGTACACCATAAAATATTGATAACAAAATGATCGCTTACTGCTCTCAGTGAGCAGGATCTCGTATTATGCATGTAAACCACGCTTTTTGGTGAATATGTATTACATTTGAATAGGCAGTGTGATAAGAAAATATAACCATACAGCCCCCTCAAGTTAGTCATTTGCACATTTTGGAAGTGGGTTAATGAGTGCTGGCTAATGGGAAAACTTTTCTCTTCCCTCAAGAACCACAATGTAATTATTTGATTTATGAGTGGCTAGAAGAAGAAAGCAGCAGCCGATCACTCTCACCACCTCACAGGGCTTCAGCCGGGGGTTTGTTAGACAGAGTAGCTACCTCTATGTGCACAGTCCGCTATCACATTATTACAGCACCGCCCTGAAGAAACACCGTTGTATAATGTAAAAGATCTGTGTTTGTTTAATACTCTCCCTTCATCCGGAGCAGACAGTGGAATTAGATGGAAAACAAATAATTGTCCGGAGGTTTTCTCTGAAACAAATCAGAGCAGTATTCTGAGCATATACTTAATTTGCACTACAGGGATTCTTTGTTATTTGGGCATGTAAACCACAGGACTGTATTAATACAAGAGAGCAGAGAATACACTTAATCACCACACACTGAGTGACATTGTGATAGCTTTGTTTTTGTGCTTGTTGGAGTTGTTGGAAGGGTAATCTTCTTGTTACTGTAATCCAGCTTTTGGAGCTGACAGAAATGCCTCTTGGTTCATTCTTGTGCTGACAGAGTCTGGAGCAGTGAGCTGGATTAGCTGACGCTACAAGTCTGAAGAATGCAACAGTGGACCGAAGGGAAACGACTATTTGCCCTTCAACACATTTTAGAATATTTGTTCAGGAAAATATTAAACTGTACTTCCAGCTGACAAAATGTCAGCACATGATTGTACAATTTGTCTTTGTCGTCCTTTAATTAGGTTAAGTGAATGTGTTGCATGTCCAGAGGCATAATTACATGCAGAGGTAAAAGGTTGTGGTGCACTTTGTCAGTGAGAGAGGCTCTGTGCCTTGTGTCAGCGAATGACTGCATGCTGTCATCACTTACTGGAATGAAAAATAGCTGCTGTGTGCGGAAATAAAGGAAGAAAGAAAGATCCTTCCCCTGCAGATGAAATAGTTTGTCCTAAGTGCTGTTTAATGAGAGGCTGCCAATCACATAAATGAAATAATTGCTCCGGCTTAATTAAAATTATTCAGTGCTAATTCTGTGGAGGATACTTTGTTTTTGTCCTGTCACAGTAAAAATTGATTTCCAATAATGTCCATATGGTAATATCAATCAAACCAATGAACCAAGAATATATAAAATAAATGTATTTCTCTACAGCTTAAACACTTTGGCTGCAAAAATGTGTAAAACCTGAAATGATCTGTGGAAAAATCCTTAATGTTGTTTGTTTTTGATCATCAATTCAAATGTAACATCTAACATCAACTCTGAAGAGAGAAAATCAGCTCTGCAAAAAGCCGTTACATTCGTGAAAACATCTTTAAAACTGCTGAATGAATAGAATTTTCTGCCATGAAGATGTGGTTCGGCCTACAGTTAAACTGAAGTCAGTGATGTTTCATCTCTGTAACTGAGTAATGTTTGAACTATTTCTTAGCTGAGATCAAACAAAGAAAGCTGCAGTTCCTCCAGGCTTTTAGTGACAATAACTTCTGACTTTTATCATCTCCGACTTGTAGCTCTGTCCCATCAGTGGATAAACTTGGAAGAAAAGTGCAAAGTATAGGCTGTTTATCTTTTGTATAACAAAAAGCAAAAACATTATGTTCCTTTGTTTGATTGATAAAGTGGCCTTTTTACTCATATTCATATTCAGATGTGTAAAAAATTTAACATCCCCAGTGAAAATTTGTGTAGTCTGTGTTGCTTTAAAGAACTACTCCAGTGATTTAACTTTTAGTCCCTAGTATGGGTCACACTCCAAAACCATCCTACAATTCCCATAATGCAATTCAGTAGCAACTTTCATTGGAAAGCCTGAATGCCTTTCTCCATGCCCCCATCTTGTAATGGAGGTTTTCTGTTAAAAAGTAGAAAAAGACCCAGATAACCCTGATTATATCATCAGGGGTATTTTCGAAAGCTTACTTTAGAAAGCTCCATATCAAGACACAGAGGACAATATACAACTGTAAGCTGATCTTGTTGTGTAAAATTGCTGGAGTGTCCCTTTAAGCTCATTCATTTTGTGTCTCCTGGTCAGATCTTTGGGAGTAGCAGCGTGCATTGCTGTCTGCCTCAATATCCTTTTTGAAACGACCAGTGGGGGGCACCAAAGTCAGAAATGTTCAAATTCTACTCACAGTGGCTTTAATCGAGAACCTCATCTTCCTACCTGGTAACATGCTAACATCCACTCCTTTGTCAGACCCACACAGTAACTCTATTCACACTTGAGTTAAACTCAGTCCAGAATAAACGAGCTGCAAATTTTTTTTCTGCAGGAGCGTATTTGTCCTGACTTTCCTCCAGCTTCAAACAGACACCCTGCGGTTTTGTTTTTTCTCCTGTCAGACACTGTCCAAGGTTGCCCTGAGTTTCTGATTGCCCTTTGCCTTAGAAGCTGTTACACCACTGATCCTCATGCAGCTTTTTGTCGCAGCATGAGTGAAGAAAATATTTGGAGGTCTCGCAGACATACCTCTTTCTTGTCTTCCTCTCGCCGGTTGTTCATATACCCCTCCCTAATACCACCGCACTTTCCTTCTGTGGCTCAGACAACCTGAGATTCTGTGTGCCTGAAGCATTGACTCATCTGATGCTAGAGAGAGAGCAGCCACGTCCCAAACTCACCTTCGTCAAATAAAATTGATAGTTACATCATTAATTATGGTAGGAGTTTGACATTTATACACAATCCACCATGCCATTTAAAATAAGCCCAATTAATTATTTTTCAGGTAAATTTAAGGGCCGACTTCACTTCCTTCCACCACCTTTGGATGGACCTTTTGATTTCATTCAGCTTAAAGCTGAGTGAATCATCAAATTACTAGAACCTTAACTAACTAGATTTTCTCAGAAATCACAGCTAAATCACTATAATTTGGAATGATTCATCAGTCCACATTCATGGAGTTTAGGATGAAGTGGCTTATTTAATTGTAATGAAAAAGTTATGACTAATATGGTGAAAACATAATTTTATGGAAACATTTTCTTGTGATGAATCTTATTAATAACACTTAGACACACGTTTATTCGGAAATGTATGTTGAGCACGCCCAAACAAAGTATGAACACACCTGAACATTACACCCATATGCGGCTGTTGAACATCTCATTCCCAAACCAGAGGTATTAATCTGCTGCTGTATCAGCCTCCACTCTTCTTTCAACAAGATTTTGGAACCTGGCTGCAGGGATTTGCTCCCATTCAGCCATATGAGCATTAATGAGGTCAGGCACTGATGATGGGTGATAAGGCCTGGATAGCAGACGGTGTTCAAAAATTCATCCCAAAGGTGTTGGATGGAGGTGAGGTCGGCACTCTCTGTAGGCCAGTCATGTTCTTCCACACCAAACTGGGTAAAACGATTTCTTTATAGATCTTGCTTCATGCATGGAACAGGCTATACATATTGCCACATCGTTGAAAGCGCTCTATTATCTAAATAAGGGACTTCTGTCTCTTTTTGTCCCTCGTTCTCTGTGGCAATTTGTTTTTCTGCACTAGGAGGCACTGCAGAAATAGGAGTAAAACATGTTGGTTCAGTCCCAGTTGCTCTGCTAAAGGGGAATGAACCATCACTCAGCCTCTCTCTCTTTCTCGCTTTCTCTTTCTGACTCCCTCCCTCTGCCTTCATCTCTTTCTATCTCCTTCTCCCTTTTCTCTCCGTCTTTCAGTCTCTCTCTGGCCTGACTCCAGATGAGTTGGTGCTCCAGGCACTCAGTCTCAGGTTGTTTGAGCTTCACAAAAAAATAGGCAGTTATTGGAGAGAGGTGGATGGCCAAAAGAAGGAGGAAAAAAAGCACAACCTGAAAGAAGAATGTGTGAGAGATCCCAAATATTTTCTTCAATCACGCTGTGACAAAGAGCTGCATGAATGTCTGTGGTGTAGGATCTTCTAAGACGAAGGGCAAACAGTAACCTTAGGCAGCGTCTAACAGTGGAAAATACAAACCCACAGGGTGTCCATTTGAAGGTGCAGGACTGTGAGGGTGAATACAATTCAGGGATTGTGAAACAAGAAGTTATCTGGTGTAGTCTATACTGAGTGTATCTCAAGCATGCCCAGCACTGGGTTGCAGTGTATTAGTACATGACCTGTGAATCAGGAAACAGAATTCATCAACAATATTGACATTTGAAAGGCTCAACCTTTCACATCTGCTCATGTACGTCTGAGCAGAGGGAAGAACGAGCTTCCACCACCTCAAAGGTGAGTTCACGCCCTGCTCTGATCTTATGGCTTCTGCATGCTGGAAAAAAGGTGTCATCTGCCGAGTTGTTGAGTCCTATAAACCACAAGCTAATCTTGGAATCAAGATGAGAGCTACATATGTTGCTACATATGGTGTTTGAAGCTTTTACCATTATTTAGAGTTATTTTGAGTCTTTTTTGCTATGAATCTCACAGATGGAATGTTTTTCTGACCTCTAATGAAGTGAAAAATCGAGATTTACATCAACTTTTCATTGTGTAGCTTACACGCTCAAAACCTCAAAGGGTTTTAGTGCTCTTGCTTCCTTTTCAAGTACTTGTTATGCACCTGATATCAACTGTTATCAGGCTTGATTGGAGCTAGCCCTCGGGGGCTAACCTTGGTGGAAAAGTGCATCAATCTGTGCAGCAAGTTTCACAGTACAAGTATTCCAGGGGCACCTCCATGCTTCATGGTCTTTGTTAAATTATGTTTGGTTCATGTTTCATGTTTGGTTGCAGTTGATTTTTGTGTGCACAGCAATGAAACAACTTTAAAAAATTGAGATTTTGCTAGCTGGAAGATGTTTTACTGTGAGCAGCTGCAGGAATTGTTGATCAGTGTTTGCTGACAAATGGAAGTTGAACAGAAAACTATGTCGATGTACAGTATGACACTCTAAACCACAGCAAATTGTACAGGAGTTAACAGGATAAGGCGAAAACACCCACTCAACAGACTTTTCCTCCGAGTGGTTGAACAGTCAGCACAGTGCAAGAAGTAGTTGTGTGAGGAATGAGCTGAAGAGAATCTGAACCACATCTATAAACAATTTACTGCAAGAAGTGAATAAAGACTTTTCCCAACATCCCAATCAGCACTTTCTTTAAATAAGTCAGCCGCTGTTAGAGGGGAGGTATGCAGAAATTTGTCCAAGGACCATCTGGCTAACAGGATTCAACCTTTTATTTGTCATCTATCAACTACTTGTCAGTGGCATGTGAATTTCAGCAAGGGATTCAGTTTTCGTGCTTCAAACTCAGTTTTACAAAGGTACAAAACACATTTTTGAGTTCCCTTTTTTCACTCGCTCATATTTGTTGATGATTTGCAGTGTCATCAACCAACAGAGATGAAAAAGTGAGTTTAATAGTCTTGTTTCACTATAATAGAGGATCAGGGATATACTATATCTCTGTCATCTTTGGAGTACTTTTGCTCACCAACTTTCATAATCACCCTTGTAAAACCCTTGATCTAAGCTCTGGTGGGTGATTAAAGACTTGGGCGATAAAAAACTGAGCTATTTGCGGAGCAGACAGACAGGGAGAGAGGGCTGCTGCAGTGCTATGTGTGGACATGGATAATCAGGATTAGGCTAACCCACAAAACAATACAGAAAAAAAAAGAGACCAGCTTCTCATCAGAGTCTGTAACTAATGTGAACATCGAGTCAGTGGAGAATATAACTACTGCAGAAGTTTCAGGAAAAGTATGTGTGCTGCACGGGGTGGATACACCGACTCAGTCTGACTGCTGTGCAGACATGCAGCACCGAGATGGATCTGTTATTGCCCTAGGAGCTGTAGTTATTGCATATTTATTAAACAAATAATTAACATGAGTGTGTGAGTGTGTACGTGTGTCTTCCACTGTGCTTTTTCATTGCACTGCTGCGTCTCTGCTCCCTGGCAGCGATCCAAGAAGTTCCAAGCACAGATCGGGCCTGGCCGTGAGAGGATGGACACGCGAGGGAGGTGCTGGATTTATTAGCCACAATTAACATCAAGCTATTGTATAAGGCTCCTGTGGACAATATCAAAGGGCTTGCTGGGCAGAATAAGCAGTCTGGATTCATTATAAAGGGCCTTGGCATTGTCAGAGGGAGACACAGGTGACACTCAAAACAAAGCTGGGATATCTGAAATGGGTCTTGGCCTCAAGCACCAACAACACTTCTCTTCTTTCTCCTCTGTTCGGGATGGTGCCTGCAGGGTGTGAGGCCTCCTCAGTGGAGGAACTCAGTCTTGTATGCCGCACAGACACTGCAGAGATGCACAAAGTCATGAATCTGCCTCATGATGGGATATGAATATGTATGCAGGTTAACTGATGTGCTATTTTGTAATTGCGATGGGAGAAAAGGAGCCTGAAGTGCAATGCTTCATGGGAGCTGCGTCTCGTCTTGGCATGTAACATGTTATTCCACCTAACATAAGGGTGGGACACATTAGGGGGTCTTCATTCTTTGTCCAGTTATTGATCTCACCTTGTACTTTTTTTTTTTTTGCGAATTTCTTTCACCCTCTTCATCCTATTTCAATGCATTTCTGATAGCATGGACTCATTTTGCGTGCATTGATCTAATTATATGTGTTGTAGCTTTTGTTGTCCCTCAATTTATGCCTCCTTGCCTCTGCCAATTAGGTTTTAACCAAATGTGATTATGAAGAATAAATGCTAACGTTCAGCTCCACTAGAGGGTGGCACATCAGTTTACCTAAGGCAAGGCTTTCAAACTTGGGGGAGAAAAACCGAATGAAGCTAATTTTAAGGGATATGCTTTTAATTTTGAACGTTTGCATAAGCACAGTGGAGCATTTCAGATTAAAATCCCCCCAAAGTGTGGCAACCATGAAATCACTTTTAATTAGGCCAGCTGACAATCCATTGAAGTCTCCAAACACACTGGACCCTAATGGGGATGAAAACAAACCAATCACCTTTACAGTCATTTAGACTTAAAGAAATGCAGCTGGAAAGGGCAATTTAAGAGTTTAGAAATACTGCAGAGCTTAGTTTTAAGAATGACATCCCTTTGGATATGATTACCTTTTTAAGTTTTAGGTTAATTTTAAAGAAATCAGAGGATAGTTTCCGTGTAAATGACCTCAGCTGCGGAGGGCTGGTGGTTAAACAACAGACATCTTGTGAAGGTCAAGTTGTTACCGATGATTGGAGAGAGTGACAGCTGCCACTTTCTGAGCAAAGGTCAGTCCATCAGATCACACCATCAGATCTCAGCTCTTAGTAATAATTGCCGACATGCACACATATTTGTATGCATGTTTGCACACCACATGTTTGAGGCCTTTTTGTCTCCCAAATGTTCATTAAGTCAATCTTTGGGTGAGCGGTTTATTCAGCTAAAAACTAAGGCTGCTTTAATTAGTAGTCACACAAAGCACTACTTCCATCTTTAACAAATCCTAAATTCAACTGTTAATCTTTGTCTTTTTATTTTAAGTGCAAAGCTGATATCATTCCATTGAAATTGTTAATCAAATTGCAATTTCATTCCCAACATTTGTGCACATAATGTGTGACAACATTTTAAAATCAGCAATCCAATTTTAATTTTCATCTCCAAATGTTTGCAAACGGCATCATTACAGTCAAAATGGAAAAGAAATTCCTTCTCCAGTATCTCTGTGTGTCAACACAGATATCGCCTTCATAGCATGGAGGGCAAAAATGTCACTATTAATCACAGAAATTAATAACGTAATGTCAACACAATGTATGAAGAGTGGCGTGAAGCCCTCTGACTTAGTAAGGAAGGATTTACTGGTAAACACTCAACAATCCAACCATCAGATCTTAAAGGATGATTTTATCATTTCACCCTGTGCACTAATGTGGAAGTCAAAAGGTGAAAAGGTTATTTAGTTTAAAGTATTATGAAAACATTATATACTGTAAACATATACTAAATTACGATCTAATAATGCAACTGATGTGTTCAGTTTTATGTTTTAAAACTCATTACTGTCAACCTTCATGCTACCTGCCTCACATATTCGCAATCAAAAAAAGTGCAAATACAAAAACCTGTTAAACCTGTAATTATTAATAATTAGAGGTTATCCACAAGCACTATATGATCAAAACAATATCCAGTGTATTTGGCAAATTTCAGTGACTTGTCATTTGTTTCTGCCCAGAGGGCATTAGCTCGACCCTCAGGGACAGCAGAGGTTTTAGTCTCAGCAGGGAATAATATGAAAGCAATAAAGCCATGTGTTTGTTCTTCAGTGACTCCTGAGATCTTCCCCACATGCACTGCACAATTTAATTGAAATCATCCACCCATTGTTCAAGACGACAGTTTTAATTTACAGAGATAAGCAAGATTGGCTTTGACCTGGCTCTGTTGTGACATGGATCGCTGCCCCTGCACCTTCCAAGGTGTCTTCAATCAACTCAGAGTTTTCTTTGGACTATATTTCTCATTTTTGTTGCTTCTTATTTTCCTCCTGGCTTACTTTTTCCTTTGACACCTGCAGCGTGAGAAAAGAAAATCTATGTAAACAGTACTTCAGTCAACAGATCAACACCCCTTTCTGTTCCAACTGACCAGCGATATTGATTACATAATGCTTTGTTCACTCGGCTGCTTCCCTCCCTTTGTTGCCATTATCAGACGGTGTGCACAAAGCCAGTCACTCTTACCCATTCACCGTGCTCCTGAAAGAGAAAAGCCCACGACTGCAAGAGGAGAGCAATAGCAGTGGCAACCATGTGATGGCTTTTTGCGCTGGGACTTAAGGCTTCGAGACTCTTAAATCCTGCTTTTAAGCGCCTTTAGTGGAGTGTGAAATACAGCGCATTGGACTCGATTATATATGGGTTCCATTTGCCAGGGAGGCCATGTGGTATTCTAACGTATAGCTGTGGAAACTACAGTCGTCTGGTGAAGTCACATTCACACACTTTCTTCCTGTAATTGATATTAATTGCTTGTCAGCTGCCTTGCATTCAATTCTCTATGCCTGACAGCTCGGTGGACTAACTGGAAACTTCACTGCCCAAACTGCACTGTGAGTGACTGACTTATGGTAGTTGATTAATTTGCTAACACATGCTAAAAAATTCAGCACCCAGATAGAGATCAATAACATTCATATTGATGTACAAGTGGAACTTTAAACGACTGGTCATGAGACAGACACCCGGAAAATAATACACGTATAACCTCTCTTAGATTTACTGTAATAGAGAGCACATTTGACTGATTTGTGACAACAGCTCCCTGAACGCTTCATGAAGACAGCACAGACATAAATTGTTATTAAAAAAGGCTTTGATTAAATGTTTATTTCCCCCAGAGTCCTGTATGAATGCATGTTCACATGAAAGATCGCGAGAGGGCAAAGGAGACGGAGAGAGAAGTAGTCAGGGGTTAAAGTTCTTTGTCGCTACGACAGATTTCTGTCATTTGGAGTCCATAGAGTCCATTTATGAGATCAGTGTTGGTCCGAAGAGGGGGGGGGGACAGCTGTGCAGATAACTTTATAGGCTATGTTTAACAACCTCTGTGGTAACATCCTCTGATAGTAACAGCCCTACCTCTTGTGTAGTCATACTTTGGCTTTTCATCCCAAAATGCAAAGTTTAGTAGAGTCTACAGATGTTCTCTATGTCCAATTCAGATATGGTTGGTTATTGTCTACAATGGCATAATCTTTTATTTAGGCTAAATTAGTTTACAAATTGTGCCATAGCCTACTATCAATTCTTTATGTTTTAATGGAGATGGATTGGATAACCTGATACTTAGCCTAATAGTCTATCCTACTGTTGCTATAAGACTAGTTCTCTTAGGTTACTAATTAAAGCCACAAACTGAAAATCATACACATCATTTCTTGACAATTTAACAATAATATGCACAATAAACAACCAAAGAAGGTAATATGGTAATATAGCCCCACTATGTATCAAAGATGAATGAAGATCAATGAATCAAATCTCGGCAGACGCACACACATTCACATTAGTGGCCTACGACATTGGATTAACACCAAAATATAGATAATTATAAATGTGACAAAATCCCCCAAATTATGAGATTCTTAATGTCCAGCAATCTATAGAAATAGTATTAGCAATAGAAAAAGTTAATCAAGATTGTATAATCAAAATCAAACTTCACAAGGAGGGAGTGAGAACCCTCGGACAAACAAGAAGAAAGCAATCATTTTGCAATGACCAACGGGCTACAGTATCTTCTGTCTGAGAATAATCCACAAGGAAATTTTATTTCAGCAGTGAAGAATCGTGACAGTTTGCAGTTGCGTCACTATTGGTCTAGAGTATTTAAACTTGAGATGGCTGCATTAGAGAACAGCAGCAATGGTTGTGTGGGAAGTGGTGCTGAAATCTCATCATTTTACAGTGTGTTATTTGTTTAGCAGGCATCAAGTAATGTAACCTGTAACGTGTTTTACAAATTGCAGATGGGGAATATGGCTTGGCTGAAAAAAAATTCAGTCAAAAGATTTTTTTTTGCTTTAATCCATGGGTAGTTTTTCAGCATAAAAGCCCACATGAAATGGAGGGGAAAAAAACCCTTATTGCAGGCAGAGAGGAGGGGTTCACTGTCAGGATGAAGGTTCCTTGGCCTCGCCTCAGGCAAAGATGCTGCATTAAAGCTAGCCCCCTCTGAGGGCCAGTATTAAACAACCCCTCTGTAAATATGCACCTGTCAGTGTATGTTCAGTGAAGTGTTAGTGTTGAAATGATGTTTTACCCCTCCTCGCTATTGGCAGGTGAGAGAGAGAGAGAGACAGAGACAGAGAGAGAGACAGAGAGAGAGAGAGAAACGAATGAGGAAAAATAAACAGCATTAGCATGACTGAAGTGAAGAGCTTTGGCGGAGAGGGACCTCTTTGAAGACTTGCAGCCTAATCCTATCTGCTGAACCGCCATCTACGCCTCAGCTTTTGTTTCTCAGACTCTCAAGACCTACTCCTGCAGGAGACGCAGCAAGAGGGTCAATGGATTCATATTGTAGAGGGCAGAGAAATGTGAACGTTTTTGTTGATGGCATTAAACAGAACATTCGTAGCTGAATATGCTTTGTTTGCACATTGACCCTTGGTAATAACAGTAATCCTGAGCATAGTTTGCTGTCAAGTAGTGAAAAATGTGCAGTAGATACTAGACAACCTGCATCTTACTCTCTCTAGTCTTTTGTTATCCTCAGTATGTTTTGACATATTAGTTGCAAAGGATTTATCACATTTCTTAGAGTGAAACAGTGATGCAATTACATACACTAAGTTGCCAGTTTATAAAGTATAGTGCAACTAAAAATAAAGTAATTTATTGCACCTTTTTCTCATATACACAAAAAATTAAAAGTACTTCTTAGTATAATGCAGCATAATTCAACAGCACCACCAACTGCAGCCTCTTTCAACCCCCCTGAACATAATGTGGAAGGTTGAATCTGTTGCAGGCAACTGAGTTTGTGTTTCGTGAAGTTACTTGTATTTGTTAAAATGTTGTGTTAAATGTAAAATTTAAATGTAACATTCCCTCCGAGAATCATCACTTCATCGATCGTCTCTTCTTTTCTGGAGTTGCCCAGAGTAAGAGGCATCAGGCGGGTGTGAATTGGATCAGGCGGCAGGGGAGGCTGCCGGACACACCTGGGAGACCCAAACAAGTAGTGAGGGTGGACTGGGAATGTATAGCAAAAGCCCCTGTTAATGAGGTCTTCAACTCCCGCTTCTGGAGGAATTTCTCCTGCATCCCGGGGGAGGTGCGGGACATGGAATCTGAGTGGGCCCTGTTCAGGACCTCAGTTGTGAAGGCGGCTGCTCAGAGTTGTGGCCGGAAGGTAATCAGTGCCTGTTGGGGTGCCAACACAAGAACACACCAGTGGACACCAGCAGTGAAGGAGGCCTTTCGCACCTGGCTGGCCTAGGGGTCTCCTGAAACAGCAGATGGGTACCATAGAGCAGAAAGCGCGGCAGCTCAGGTGGCTGCTGAAGTTCAGGGAGGCTGTGGAGTGGGACTTTCGTTTGGCCTCAAAGAAGTTCTGGCAAACCAACAGGCAACTCGAGTGGGGACATTATCGGGCAGTGGAAGGGACACTTTGAGGATCTCCTAAACCCGACAGACATGCCCTCTATGGAGGGGCCAGAATTGGATGACATGGGGGAAGCCTCACTCATATCCCTAGCAGAGGTCTCTGAGGTAGTCAAATGTTGGAATTTGTGAAGGTGGTCCAGTGATGCATAAAAAAAGAAGTAATTAACAATTTGAATTTGTTTAAAGGAAATGAGAAGGGAAGACATGAAAGACCTCTCTCTCTCTCCCTCTCTGTCTCTCTCTCTCTCTCTGAACATCAAGAGCTCAGACCCCCTAACAAAGGCATGAAGGTCCATATGGAATAGGAGCTGAGTGACATGGTAGGTCTTTGTGGAGGCTTTGGCGCTAGTTTAGCCACGGTAATAATGAGAAGCCACTCCTGTGGACTCGCAGCACAGTGTTGTAGACTTATGACACTGGCTCCATTTATACCTCTCCCATTCAATTATACATCCCATCTGGTCATTGCTGTTTCTGCTGTCACAGCAGTGAAGAGAGAATTCACTTTTGAGGACTTCAAAGCTGGTTTGAGCGCTCAAAATCCCCCCTATAGCAGCAGCAGCTCAAAGGACAGTGAGTACAGTGACTGCCAATTAGGAGTTCCAACAAGACCCATTAGATCCCAAAGAAAAATAGATGTTTCAAAGAGGGACACACAAGAAAGCGCTGTTTTATGAAGGGTACTAAAACATTTTATGCCACTGGACTATAATGCACTATATCTCTGCCTTTGGCATTAGTTTTTGAAGGACAAACTATTATTTTAAAGGGAGTTACTCACCTGCGAGTTGTCAGATGTTGGAGCTAAGTGCTGTTTGATGATAGTTTCTAATAAACTCATCGAGAGTGCCCTTCAAATACGGTCATCACAATCGTAGCTGCAGAAGGTGAGACTGAGAGAGGCGAGGGGAAAAAGCAGAGGCTGGATGTGCCCCAATCACACACATAAAAGATTTAACATTGCCCTAAGGTGTTTTTACAGCACTGTTGTACCTTAAAGGTGCATTAAGTAAGATTTTACTGTCCTATAGCACAAATGGCTGTAATAAATCAGTAGGGATTTGATAAAGTCATCAGCAATGACTCAGCAGTTACTTTGCCCACTGCTGGGATTTCAAGATTTCAGAAACTCACTTTTCAGACTTAACCTCCTTGTACTACCAACACTTCAAAGTGAGGACAGCACTATAAGTCAGCAACTGGAAATATCTGCTTGAATCAACAAAAGAACAGTGGAACAAAAAGTACAGTCTACAAATCAGCAACATTATTTTGTATATTATAAAATGTAAAATTTATAATTTGGTTAATTGAAGTCAGAAAACAAGTGTTTTATGTGCTTTAGTTCATTCTTAAAACCCTTCTTCGTGCAATAAACCAACACATGACACAAAAAGTCTAAATCCTTTCTATAAATGACCTTAAAACGTTGTCATGTCACATCAAAGGATCCAAACTACTGAGGAAACATCCCTGCTTGCAACTGCATTTTCATAAAACATTACTGTAACTCTGACGAACAAATACTGGCAACAAAATGGGTTATGGGATACTGACTGTATCTGTATATAAGTACTCACTGTTTTGGAAAATGGTTGGCAATTTGCAGTTAATTGTCTAAAACAGGAGTGAACCCCAGAATGGTCTTTTATTTTTCCTTTTAACTAAACATCGTTTGTACAGTATGTCTCTTGGCTGGATTGGGACTTGGCATAGTGACTGATGTATTTGGCAGCCATCACTGAATCCAGATCAGCACTTTTGCATGCCAGAACTCTGAGGGCTTTTTAAACACCATAAGATTTCATGAGCGTACGACTCCTTTGTAAAACTGTGTGCCATATTATCCTGTGTTGCTCAATGTGACATAGTTGTTAATGGAAGAGTGAACCAACCCCTGTCAGCCCTTCTCATGTGGGTCATCTAATAGGTGAGATCATGCTGACAATCTAGGAGAGCATTCTGTCATACAAATTAATGGACACTTCCAATCTAATTTGACACCATACCTGCAGACATCCTATCAGTCATTCTGTTTGCACCACATGTATCACACTCTGGCTTTTCAATGTGGACATCTCCTGCATGGCATCTTTTCCTTCAGAGAGTTTTTTTTAAATAACACATATCATGTATAGAATTAGTAAAAGTAATGACCACGTCAACTTTTATTAGTTGGACTTATTTGGTTTTATGTTCTAGGACATACTTGGACAGGTTTATTTAAATATATACTCATATTGTGTGTTTCATGCAGTAATGATCTGATCTTTGCCTGTAAAAGACCTGTAGTTTGTCAAAATGTTGCAAAAAAAAAAAGTTAAAGGAATCTTTAATTTAGTGTGCTGGTTTTTGACTTTTGTATCCAGCACCTATACCACTGAGGTTTTGTGGATGTGCACATGACTACTCTGTTTTATTTCATACAGTCATGATGTCATAAAAAAACTAACCAACAACTGTTTTGCATGTAATTAAAGAAATAGTGCTGAACCGATTAGTCAATAAACAGAAAATCCCCCTATTCAGTATCTATAGGTGTATATAAGCATTTAATAAATGGTTTATAACACATTATAATGTAGTTATAAGCAAATATGATAATATTTGATTAATGTGTTGTTTATTAATATACATTATATGTCAACAAGTACAACTTCTCCTATGGAGACATATTTTGTATTATTACAACTGTTTATTGTATTCATACAACTGTCATTCATTATGTGTTTATACACTAGCCTCCATGTGTGCCCATAGGAGGAATTATAATTAATTAATTATACTTTAATAAACACTTAATCTGCTTACAACTACATTATAGTGTGCTATAAACCACTTACTGATTATAAATGCTAAATAGAGGGACTTAGTAAAGTGTAACCCTGGTTCAAGCTTCTCAAATGTGAGGATTTTCTGCTTTTTTTTTTGTGTTGTGTTTTGCATCATTGTAAACAGAGTATCTCTGGGTTTTGAACTGTTGGTTGGAGAAAACAAGAGAACTAGAGACATCCCTTTGGGGTCTACGAAATTGTGATGGGCATTTTTCAATATTTTCTGACATGTCATAGACTACAGTAAATGATTAATCATTTTTTTCACTGTTGATTTTCTTTCAATTAATCATTACTTGCAGCCTGAAAAGAAATATATTACATAACTGTCAAAAAAGGTATATCAGTTTTACATTGGCATGTTCCAATAATTGGTTATTTGAAGACATGAAGAGTGACATCATGTAAATGGCATATGTCAGGAGAATGTAGTCTTTCCATTATGAGTATCTATCCATCTATTCATCCATCTGCCCTTCCTCTCTTTTGCTCCCTTAAACTGGAAGAAGATCTTTTGAGATTTCTGATTCTGCAAATAAGTTAAACATGCGTATTATATAAGCTATAGATATAAGGTATAAGAATGTAATAAACATCTAAAATGTACATGAATAGGACCCTATAATAAGTCATGCAGGCCTTTGTCAGGTACTAATCAACATATCACTCTATGGGTCTTACAGTGTATATATAGGATTCTCATTAATTGACAGTTAACATTATTCTAACACTGCCAAATACATGCATGTCATATTGTATTTTACTAATTAATCATTTCAAATCATAAATCATCATGTCTTCTGTTAAATATAAATGTTTAATCTCTTATAGATTTACAGGATATCACACAATTGTTTGTGATGCTACAAGTGAAAATATGCCATGGGAAATAGGTTGGCTAGTCTCATGTCTCTGTGTAATAAATGTGAAATCTAAGATACTCTTATCTGAGATCACGTCGTTGCTGCAAAGTCTTACTGCTGAGCTGTTTGTCAATGAGTTCCTTCCTCCTCTATCAGATGGCTTCCAGATTTGTTTCCTGACATTAGTCTTTACTCAGCAGTGCACAGTCTGAATAGACTTGTCCATCTTCCATCACCAAAGCAATCATAAGAAAACCTGGGTCTCTCCTGTCAATAATCCAATGGCAATTTGTTTCTGCTTCACACACATCCAGGTTTTAATCCCTCTGTCTCGGAACTTTGACTTCTTATTTGACCCCTGAACCAGTGCGGCCATTGCATCCTTGACTCAACCTTTATTGGATTCTGCTCAATTGACTGTCAAGTTTTTGACACAAGTGTGAACGCATCATCACAATGTGTAGCCATCGAATTCCCATACTTTCTCCACTGGTCAATTCCATTTGATGGGTGATTGCTCTATACCTGTGACCTGATGATAGTGTCTGTGGATGGACTGATGCAGGTATGAGGGCAGTGCCCCCTCGCTCCTGCGGGACCAGAAGGTCATTTGAGGGTTAGAGACTGCCCGCCCCTTATATTGATAATAACCTGTGAAACAATTCTAGCCTTATCACTACACCAAATGCCTGAAAGTGTGATTTTCCTTTGATGCAAAATTGGTGTGATGCGAACCAACTTCCAGGAACACCTTCATGTGGGAGTGTTAGAAGAACTGTAATAAATGATTACAAGGTTAGAAGGTTTAGCAACTTATATAAAATGATCCAAGGAAACATAAATATCATTAGGTAATAATGGTCTCAAGTAGGCATTGAAAATTATAACATGTATCATACAGTTATTAATATGCAATTGGCACCAAATCATTTCCATTTTACCTTGGCCTGCCTTGGATTGTGACAAGCATACCCAAATTGATTTTCCAAGAGAAAGTAGCTTATTGACTGTAAAAATAAATAAATAAATAAAAAAAAGTGAGTGCAGAGGACGCAGACTGCATGTCTCCACTCAGTGCAAAAGGAGCGCATCCCACCTTGATCAACCAAGGTGTTGTGGTAAATGATATGTTATTAATGAGAGACAGCACAATGTGAAAGAGATTACAGATGGATTTGCCAAAGGCACCTACACACTCAGATCCTTTTGGAAAGCCCAATGCTGTATATTTTAAAAATGTTTTTGAGGCTTTTAAAAATGTGTTTTTATGATAATTCCATGACAAAGAATAAGTTTAATTTTTGCACACTGTGAGTTTATTAGAGACATAACTGTTCTGTTATGGACATTGGATTCACAATATGAAACAACATATCTTGGTACAAAAGTCACAGGCTGTATCAACCAGTAAAAAGGGGAGCCACATCTCAAACACCAAAATAAGTGATTTCTATCAACAAGAAAAGTTGACACAAACCTGCCTATAACCAGTTCAAGCCTCCTATCCAAACCGGGAATATCCTCATAACCTTGAGCAAAAACAAATTGTAAATTTATTAATGCTGACATTGACAATAGGATCAGTTTCTATCAATATATGTACATATTATTAACATTTTCAAGTCTATATCTTTATTTTGAGGCTCTACTGGAATATCTTCGCATCATTTACAAATCAAAAAACTCCTTATTTATCTTACACAGGCTCTTTATGCAGCCCCTCAGTTCAGCCTTTAACAAAACACAATGATTCTTATTTTCATGGGATTATACACTAATGAAAACATACTTATATTTATTATATTTCATTTCTGCCAAGTCCGTTCCAATAGATGCCACTAAATTCTACACTCTGCAGCTTTAATGCCCCCCTCCCAATGAGACCACTCTATTCTGAGTGGTTAGCTCTCGGAAGCTGCCTCTTGGCAGACTTCAGATGGCTCGGGAGGCTACGTAAACAGTCGTGGTCGGATTTCACTTCTTCTTCTTTACTCAAAATGGAAACTTCTCAAATACATCTGCACATGTTTGAGCCTGAATCCAATCTAATTTGCCGTTTGTGAGCATGCGCAAACAATCTGATGTCATCACGAGGAGGAAGTAGAGGTGACAAATGAAGTGTTGAGAGCAGGCTGAAGCCCTGTCTTTTGACTTTCAGAGAGCAGTTTTACATACGTTCACCTCAAGTTTTGGAAGTTTGACTATGTTTAACAGACATTCAACAGCGTAACAATATAAAAATGACAGAAAATCACAAAAAGCATGATATGTCCCCTTTCAGAAAACATGAAATTTATGGTCTGATATTCCACAAAATAGCATATCAATGTTTCAAGTTAAAACTTTCAAGTCACTAGTCTAATGTAACACATACATACACATACAAATTAAATATCAAGTAAATACCCAGAAAAAAAAACAATATATGAGGCCAAGAAATCAAAATACAAAGACAAGATGACTTTTATACTTGTAAAAAATACCCCAAGAAACAGCCACAATGTAAATCATTAGGTCAACTCAAGTTCTCCTCAAAGACAGACTCAGTGATTGATGGGAGTAATGTGTTGTTATGGTCATATTCTGCATCCAATTAGTACTGATCTATTGTTGCTGTGTGGTGTTTTAATGGCCACAGTGGGCGGGAGATGATTGGCCCTAATATCATTTGTCTCCCTAATCATGTGTTTATCACGGCTAGGTCTGCAGAGAGTCTCCAGTGAGGCATGTAGAAACCCTTGCGCTACTCTTTGTCCTAGATGAACCTACAGCACCCAGTTGAAAGGAAAGTCATCATTAACATGCAAAGAGGTTAGGAGTATTCAACTGCAGGGGCAGAAAGCCCGGCATGAATCATCATTAAAAGATGACATGGCACAGGGTCACATTTACTGGTTAGTACAGAGGTGGTTACAGCGTTGGCTGAGTGGATTGCCTGCTATAAGACTGGCACCATGCAGCTCAATAGAGATAAACTATTCTGCAAATAACTTCTGGGGGCCTCACTTTTGTGATATTGAACCACTCCATTCACTGTTAATTGCCTCAGTGTAAGGTTAATTGGCTTGTATTGGAGCCAGGAAATCCAATTAGCTCGGTTGTTATTCCATCTCCGTCTACTCATTGATCCCCTTGTTTTGATCACAAAATAATAGTTTTTACAAATAAGATCAAGAATGACACAGTGGCTGTGGCAGCTGTATTACTTGGTGCAGACAAACCTTGACAACATAGAAACTTAACACGTTTTTCTGCCTTAGCAGCTTAATTTAAATTCACTGTGAAAGTCTTTAAATCTCAGAAGACCAATTCTAGTTGGTTAAAAGTTCAACCTACAGAAACAGACAGTGAGTTGGCAGCAAAGTGAGGAAATAAAGGAGCAGGGGTGGATGGGATGGGAGTGGGATCTCTGAACCAGAAAATCACAGTTCCTCACCTGATCACATGATTCTGCTTTTTTTCATCCCACAAGATGCAGGCTTCCTGGTGATGCAGGAGAACAGACACCAGACACAATCTGAGTGACGTAATGTGGCTCTAATTCCAACAGAGACTCCTCAGTCAAGCTAACTTGTGACTCGACTCATGGTGACAAAGTGCACTGCGAATATAATCAGAGGAATTACCTGAATTGCAAGCCAGGGAGCACAAATTGTTTTCCACTTGGTTTTTGTAATAGTGAAGCACAAAATTATGGTTTACAAAGACAATTCAGTCAAAAGCATTTCTGCACCCTGACATTAACCCACCCCCCTCCACAAAAATAGCATCTGCACCAAAATTGTGTATTTTGAGCAACCTGAAAAAAGTGGATGGTTGGAATGAGATGTCTATATATAAGAAGCACAGGCATCACAGAGGCCATGACAGATGGATCCACATATGGAACAAAGGCTATATGAACTGATGGATGGATAGATGAATGGATGGATAGATGAATGGAGGACTGGAGAAAAGTAGACAGGGATGATAAATGGGCAGAAGATGAATGCTGTAGCCTTTCACATACAAAGAATACCTGACCGTCAAACCTTTAGGATGACAACAAAATCTTTTCAAAGATACCGGATCAACGTCGCAGCATATGGGCGGCTGTAATTCCAGTATGGTAATGTCTCAGGGTGGATTATTGCACCGTTTGAGGGATTTTATTGTTGCTAATGTTCAGTGGTTTTCTGGTCCACTGCAGAGGGGCCAGGACGGGTGTGCTGTGTGCGGGAAATGTCAATGACGATTAGCATAAGAAGAGGAAAGGGCAGGTCACTCGATGCATATTCCACAGCCCATTGGCTCAAGAGTATTAATAATAAAACAACACAATGAGAGGCTCGCTTACTAGTTCACTGCAGATCCATTACAAATCAATTGTATTTTCCTCTGTGTGGGTGAAATATTTGTTTTTGTGCACCTTGCTGTTCTCCAATTAAAGATCTGCTGTGTGGTCGGGCGTGTGTATTTATGCCTCTCTTTCTGTATATAAGAGTCCAAACCACTGACATCAAGGAGATGCTGAGAGTATTCAGAAACAGATCTCTCTTCCTATTCCCCTTTCCCCCCCCCCCCCCCCCCCCAAACCCTTTATCCATCCCCCACTCGCTTTTCACCATCTCCCCCCATCTCTGACTGCAGTGTTGTCGCAGTGAGTCTGTGTGTAGGAGAGGCATGTATGTGCATACTAACATGGGCCGCGCTGCGATTTCCCCTATGCCAACACAGAGCGCCTGCTGCCTGAGCTCCGGATTCTTATAAATAAGGGAATAAGCATTGAGCTGTTATTAAAGTTGATGGAGACAGATGGCTGCTGTTGTTTACAAGTTTAACTAAATCAGCAGTCGATCAGCTGTGACACCCCAAGGAAAGTTGAAAGGCTGAAAAGTAGGAAAGGCAGAGAATAAGAGATAGGCGGAAAACTGATAGCTGCAAAACATCTGTGGCAAATGATTGGTGCGATAATTCATCACTGCCTCCGTTACATCTTGAGTCTACAGTCATTAGCATCAAGGTTCCTAAGAGATTAATGTACCATTCATTTCTTGGTTTACCTAACAGTCTATCAAAGCTCACCATACAGTAGTTAAGGTCAGTTTTTTTTCTCTTTTAAGTCACGAGAAAAATGTCAGGAGTTACCGAGACAAAAGCATTCATCTTCTCTGTGTGACAAGTGACACTTATAGATTCAAAGTAATTTAGATGTCCACTTTGAATGCTAATGTATACAACAGACATTGTACTAATGTAGTGATTCATTATTTACTATTCAAAGTCCTCGGGGTGACATCTTGTTCAGCGTGGTCATCTTTAAGTGTCTGTCAGTGGTAAAATTGTGTATTGATTACAGTGTTTGGTGAAGATAACTTCATTGTCACCAGGTTTGTTCCACAGAGAATATGCAGACTAATCATGCACATATGGGGAAATAACATCAGGTATGTTCAAAGTAAAATAGTTTGCACTGATCCAAAACTCATAATGAATTGATATTTTTCCCGGTCTGCCATTCTACTCTGTCAGAGGTGACATTGATATTCATACATCGCAGCAGGCTCTGTGTCAATTTCCAAGTCTTATTCAAATCTCTTCTGAATGGAGCACAAACCCCTCAGCACTGCTGGCTGCGAGGATGATAGCCCGTCCTGTTTGAAGAGAAAATTACAAGAGCAATACACCCGGGGATCTTTTCTCATTTTGCGTGATGTCACTGCAAAAGACATCTTGGAGCAATTCCATCCCAATAAAGCATTTTCCTCCATCTTTTTTTTTTTTTTTTGTCATTGTTGTTGTTGTTATTGTTTTTTTGTGCGGCACATAGGGATTGAGTAGATTCCTATCACTTGACATATGTGCATGAACTCGCATGGGAGTGCCTGCATGGTAAACATACACACATAGATACACACTTGCAATATACTTTTCAGGAGATCCTATTACAATCCTTGACCCTGCGACCTTAACCTTCACCCTCAACGCTACACCTAAACTTAACCTTTACCCCCCATGAACCAATTTCTAATTCTGAACCTTACTCTTAAACCCCTGCAGCTTAAAAATCTAACAATTGCCCTTGTAATCATAATCCTTTGGCAGAATGGCTGCTTTTCAATGAGCCATTTTGAGTCATAAAAACTGAGAAAGCATATGCATTCACATCACGCATACACACACACACACACTCGCACACACACACATACACATGCACACACACAGAAATGCAACATAAACCCTGTGATTACTTTACACACTCTTGACAACTCCCTAAAAATAGCATAGGAGTTTTGATAATGTGTGTAAGTGGTTTGACACCCCCTGCTTGATCCATCAGCCCCTCTGACCCCAGGTGACCCCCCTCTCCCTGACCTTTAGAAAGGCCAGCTGTTCCCCTTTACAGGATGTGACTGAAGAGGCGGGTCTCCCAGACACCAATTGATTAGAGAAGCATTAATCAAGCTGAGGGATTATCCCTAGCATGGAAAAGGCTCCTTTCTATAGTAAACCAATTATACTTTTTATGGGATGAGAAGGTTAACTGGCTGCGTGAGCAATCCGTTTAAACCATTGACACTGCAGGTCTGGAGAGGTGAAAAAGAGGAGAAGAATGAAGGCGGAGGAGCTGGCTGTGCAGGACGTGAGGCTGAGGGAACGGAGGAGCGTAATATGGATTCATGGAGGAGTCGGAATAGAGAAAATAGAGTGAAAAACATAAAATTATATTATTGGCCATTAAAGTTAATTGGGGAAGTTGCCGTAAAAGGTCCACGGAAGGCAAGGATGCATGATGCCGCCCTTGCTGCTCACATAAAGCACTGTTTTCCCTTCATGCTGCATTGAGCACGCAGCAGAAGGAGGGAGGGCGGAGAAGGAGATTCTGATAAAGGTTCTCTCTCCACTTTAATGGGTCCCATGACTTTAATGACCGCTGCCCTGATCTCAGACTTAATGACCCTTATAGTTTTAGGGGGGCTAAATTAAACCTGTAAAGAGAAACATCCATTCATTACCACACCCCCATAACTTATAGTCACATCAGTAAGCTGATAACAATTAACACATAAAGCCCTCCATTATAATGACAGATTTTAGTTTATGGAGCCTAATCTATTGAAGCTCCACTAGCGTGGCAGAAGTCACAAATAAAATTGTCATTCAAAATTTATCTGATCAAAACACAGTATATTACATTACTAAAGCAACTTTAATCCTATCACAATCTATTATCTTTAAAACTATATTGTATTACTCTAGTTACTCTAGTTAGCTACATGTCAATTGACTTCAAGATTTAGACCTCACTTGCAATCTGCTTATCTGCTATTAAGATTTGGATAATCGACATTCTTTTAAAGCTGAACAAAGACTAGATGTAAATTCTTGTACTTGACCCCAAGACTAATTATAAGGTACTTTCTCAACAAGTAAACAGTCTGTCAACTCAGATCAAATCAGAAATGAGGAGTTTAAGAGTTATTCTGGATTCTGATATAAATTTAGTTGGTTTCAAATGTGGTAGAGAGTGCAAAGCTTGAGTGGACTTGTGTTTCTTATACAGATAAACTGCTGATTCCTAAAAAAGGCTTTATTAATCCACTGTCCCATTAACAAATAAACTTGATTTTGACTTTTTTATATGCGAGCAGCTAAATTAAAGTGCCTGTTTAGAGCTGTAAAACTGCCAGTACGAGTAACACACATGGATAAGATTTAATTACTCAGAGTAGACACACAAAATTTGATTTATGAGGAATAAAAGCAAATATGATGAAATATCAACATATAAATAAAAATAAAGAAAAACTGTAAAATAGGAATTAGGCTCCTATAAGTTTCAAAACTCCCATCAACACTGTCACTAAAACAGCTTTCTTCCATCTGGGAAACAAAGTTTGACCCTTTATGATCCAGAATAATACAGAAAAACAAATCCACATCTTCATTTAATACAGGCTATTGTGATGCGTCATTCACAGGTCTCCCAAACTGAGTTATGAGATTGCTAATGAAACAAAAAACGGAGCACGTTAGGCCAGTTCTAGCCAGGCTGGACTGGACCCCAGTGTCTTTTAAAAGTTCTGCTACTTAATTATAAATCTCTAAATGGCACTTCACTTCAGACTCTACTCTTTTGCTCAAATTTAAAACTTCCAGCTCCAACATAAGTGGCATTTTAAACACCTTTTAAACAAAAAAACAATTGTGTTTTTCTGCATTTTATGTGTTGTAAAGGTTTTAGTGTTGTTTTCGGTCTGTGTTATTTAACTCATGCCTGCTACACATTGTGAAGAGCTTAAATGGTGTTGAAGCTTCAAAAATACCTTTCAGAATGTGATTTGATAGGTGACATCCATTTTTTTCTACTGTCTGTGCTACGCAGTGACCATGACATCAAGTGTTACACACAGAAACAATACATTTCTAATGGTTTGATAGGAAAGTACATAAGTGCAATGCAATGAAATTAACTGATTCAATCGGAGTGATGTGTGACAGATGACATTGTAATTATGCTATAATGTCTGGGTCTGTTCTTACACTCAAGGCAGATGACATTTTAGAGGCCAACTGTTGTGTCTGGTTTAAGAGGAAAATGTCTGCTTTGCTGAGCTGTGATAGTTTTTCTGTACGCGTTTCAGTTTCACAGTCTTTTGAGGTTTTTCTGCTCCTTTTATGTGTAAAAGTAGGGCTTGATATGATTTTTTTTTTTGGTAGACGATTTTCAGCAGCTCAGACTTTTGGTGCTTTTCTTGTTCATGATGTAATGAAATATGTACAAAACAGAGGTTATGATTTATTTACATTTTGTCCATTTGTTCTATTTAAACTGTTCTGCGGTTATTCTCTGTGTGCTTAGACAGACTATAAACTTCAGGGACAAATGCAGAATGATGTTCTTTTTACTTGAGAAATAGAAGATACAATGAACTGTCTGTAGTGCGTTGGCCTATATCTGTCTCTTCTTTCTATCTTTAAGTGCAGCTTAGAGATGACAGATACCAACCTCAGGGGTCTTATCAGCCAACATTGACAAGTCCATCAGATCAACATGCTCCTATATAACAGTGTGTATGATTTAACTAAGGAATTGAAGCACATGTTTTGAATGGGATATCTACAAACAATCCTAAACCTTCAGAATGATGCTGCACCTCTGTAAAATATTTTTAAAGTCCATTTTAATAACTGACACCGCCTACATTAATAGATCATCTGTATGTATTATTGCATGACCTGAAATATTTGCCCATGTCCATTTGAAGCTTTATACTGCATAATGTGGTTTGGATTGTTCATAATTTTAAGGAATAAATAAGGTAACCTATTGTTTTGACCTAGTGACGTTTTAACTGATCACTCGATTTAGGAAATGAACATTGGTAAGGTGCATAAGTGAATCTGCAGGTTACATTTAAACATTTTGCAAATATTTATCACACTAATATTGTTTGCTCATATGTAAACTGAGTGCTGATGAAAATCAGCTGCATGCCAACATAAAATTTTCCACTGACAAAACTTCATTATTTAATTCATTTCCACATCTTTAATTAAACCCAAAGTCTGTACATGGCAGCTTCTATTTAAGAGACGGTCGCAGCAGGTCTGGCCACCTTGGTAACCACTTATATCAAAAGTCATCTTTGTGAACAGCACATTGAAACAAACACAAATTGTCATCTCAAAGCATTTTAGATGCCATCACTGTGGTTACAGTCATTTATCTCAGCAGTCACATCCTGGTCCAAAGTGCTGTAATAACTGTCCTTTCTACAACCTAAATTCAAATATTTTGTCATTTTGTTTTCTTGATTGCATCTTTAACAATGTGTTTCACAGAGTTAGACTGCTGTACCACTTTCTTTCTGCACCAACTGCAAATTAACATTCTTTGGGAACAAAAAGGTGAGTGCCTCTGATAAAGGGGCTGTTACCAGTGGAAATATACTTGTCAAGTGAAGATAATTCTGATCCTGGTCCTGATCAGGGACTATTTCTACTGCTCTTAGACTCCCATTCTAATAGATTCTCCTTTGATCTCCACTGATCCACTGCAGAGGAGTGGTGGTATTAAAAAGTCACCCTGCAGGTTACTGTATAGCAAATACAGACGCCTTTTATCCTCCATTTGCACTTCACATTTGCCTCGCAGATCTTTTCATGTGGATCAACTCAGGTACAAAGGCTCTGGCTTTACTAAAAACTTACTGTAATTACTTCTGTAAATTCATTAGTCTGGACATGTGACGTGGTTATACTTCACTTTTATCACATGAATAAAATACATAAAGAACATTTAGGACTGTTGCTGATAAAGTGAAGACAGAGAGCATGTACAGAGTTTATCAAGGACAATATCTGTGACAATAATAACTATGCACAATTTTGTGTACCTTATTGTAAAACATTACCAACTCGCCCACAGGGGGACAGGGGAGTAGAGTGTGTTTGTGTGTGTCATGTCCAGTATTAAAATCCTGGTGGACTACTATACAGCAGACATTTGTTTTAAGTAGTTAGGAGGTAGCCATTGCAAAATTGGTCATTTTTTGCTCAGATGCTGAAGTTGAGATTTGAGTTGGGATTTATAATTTCATTTCAGTTGGAAAGACATCCAGGTTGGCGGCAGTAAGAAGAGAGCAGGTGTCTCTCTAGACTTTTTTCAACCTGCCTCCATGTCTCCCTGTGTGACCATGCCAGCCAAAGAAAGAATACTGGGGCGAAAGATAGAGAAGCTAATTTTGCTGGTATTTAAGCTCCCTGCTTAGCCTATACACGTCTTCACCAGTAGTGAACAAACAAAAATACTAATTGTGTCATATCACTAACCATTGCCTCTGCTTTAAGCTACAACCTGCTCTCTTTGGCTGCAGGATGAGATTGTGGTAGGTAGATAGCAGCAACCTGGTTGGTATGTTCCAGGTTGTTAGAATCAGATATAGCTGGTAGTGGCAGTGGTGGAGTTACACACCGTTGCTATCCAATCAAAGAGCTAAATCAAGTAGTACACGCAATGGTAACCACTCACGGTCTGAAAGTGCCTTTATTCATCAGTAAGTTGTACAGTTTAGAAATATTTCTCTTTTGAGACGCCTTTAACAAACACCATTTTCCACACCCTTGTGGGCTAAATGTCAGCAGTTCGACTGAATAAGGTGAGTAGCCACAGCTAGTTCAGACATTTCTGTAATAACAGCAGAACAGACGAGAGGACCCAACAGCGTCAACAGCAGAGACGACAACTACAGTAAAAAGGTGCAAAATGTCATTACAAGAGGTGGTTGGTGGTTATCATGTATGTTGAAGAAACCCAGTCAGGATGATGTAAGTACATATGCTGCTATTCTGGTATTTTTTTATGGGAGCTGTAGTTTTTTGTGTTTAAATGTTGTTGTGTCTAATAGCAGGCACTGTAGTGGATTCTTATTTATCTTGTAATGCAGACTGGAACATGTAAGAAATGCTCAATGAGAGATTGCATTGTGTTACAGAACCTAGTGGAACGACGGCTGCACACAGGAAGTGGCATCAGGATATCTGTGGCTCAGTAACTAATTTGAGACAGTCTCATACTTTTTGTTTGGGCAATTTTTTTGAATTTGGAACGGATGTCGCGGTTTATTACTATGTATTTTTTGTCATTGTATCCTTATATTTAAATTTCTGTCTAATTATTTCTTAGCCTAACATGTTGCATTCATGAGGTTGTTCTGCTTCTCTGGCTCTTGCTCAAATCTCAATAAAATATTAATTACACCAACACTATATCGTTACCTTTATGATAATCTATATTACTCATTAAAACCTTGCACACACTACACAGCAGCACGCTCAATCCATTTTTACGGCATTTAATTTATCTTATCCCTCCCTATCCATAACTAATGATCAACACAGTGTAATAACATAATCTTCACTGCCAGCCCGGCAGTGTGCACTTTCATGTCAGTGGCGCTGTGGAAGTGCTTCAGCTGGAGGCAAGTCTAGCAGTGGGACGTGGAGACATGAGCTGCACATACTGGCTGGCCCCCTACCTCATTTTCATCTGGCTGACTGAACATGTGCATACATTACCCCAAAGAGGGTCAAACTCCAACTGTCCCGCAGGACCTTAATTATTGCAGTTTAAAGTCCATTTTGAACCAGAAATAGGTAACAGCATGAAGACAAATTTTGGTACCAAAAATCTGGAAATGCATGTGGCCAGAGCTGAAGAAATCTCCAACTGTTGGCTGCTCCAATCACCATGTTCAGGCAATCTGTTCAGGCAACTAATTCAATGTCAGAGCCGAGAAACAGTGAGGCAGAGAACATCACTGTGAATGCAAACTAAAATGGCAACGCTTTCAGCATAAGCAGTGCAGATCTTTCACTTATCTTTGCTCCCACAGGGGGTTGTGGGCAGATAGAGGAAGGTGTGTGTGTGTGTGTATGTGTGTGTGTGTGTTGGGGGAGGGGAATTGATGAAACATACATGCAGAGATCAGTATAACATATGAGCAGCAGTGAATGCTTGACAAACAACGTCACAGCTGGACTCAGATGGACAGCTCTGTTCACAGAAAGATAAGGTCGCTAACCTTGAGGGTTTTGTTTGCTTGTCTGTGTGTGTGTGTGTGTGTTTGTGTGTGTTTACCTTCATTGCTGTCCTCACATGGTGCTGCAGGTCACTGTCAGGCTCTTAAGTGCCCATTGTCCTCCAGTCTGCCTCAGGCTGTTGAAGTAGGCTACCGAAAGCAGGTGGGGGGCTGAGTAACTCTAGGCTTTGCTTGCCACCTGTCTGGACATCAGGAAGATAACATCCTCCAGTTTTAATCCACACTAGAGCCTGGAGGAGACAAATTTTAGCACCCGTGCCTGACTGTTTATCTGTACACATGCCTGCCTCCCTTTACAACATAGTCTGGATTTTCAACTCTACAAGATACAACACATTACAAGACAAACGGTACACAATGTCCCTCTTCTTCGCTTGGCAGTAGCAAGTTAGCCCTTGGTGAAAAAAAAACCCATCTGTCCAGAGAGAAGTGTCCTACAGTCACTGCATTATTTTCAATCACAACTAACAATTTAATGCAGACTCACTCCCCTGAGGTGTGAGAGCCATGCCCATACATAGATAAGTCATTCTTTCAGTCATTCCAATTTGCTTGAGGACGTTGAATCGTTAGTGACTCAGTCGTCAGTGGAAAAAAAAAAGTAGCCCGTGGTTATACAGTTCCACACATCACTGTCAGCCTTAGACTTTCACGGGTCGACTCATACACTAGCTATATTTACTCATTTCATCTCAAGAGCTGTCTTGGCAATTATTACTGGCACTTTAAAATGCCAGTAGATTTAGTTGGAATAATGATTGGCATGAAGAATGCTTTAGGTCTGCACTGTACCTGATGGGTTAGTAATTAAAGAGGGCAGGAGATTTTTGTATAGGACCCATGAAGAAGACATCAGGAGACAGCTCTCTCATGTAACGCTGCACCGTGACTCTGAGAATCCACTAATAGCTTCTTCAAACTCTATTCCCCTGTAATACCCACAGTTCCTGAGAATGTTTTTGTGATTATAGAATTTTTCATTATTCTGATGGCATATATTTTAGTTTGTAGAAAAATGATAAATTGGTGCAGTCTTTGTGTTTTTTTCAGTCCACTCATCTCAGTGTCCCCAGATTGGATCCATGGAGTTTGGAGTGTGAGCAGCGTTTTTTTTTTTTTTTTTTTATATATAACCATAAGGAGTTGCCAAAGTCAGAAATTTGCAAGTCCTATTTGGGCTTTAAACAACCACTCCACTGATTTTACACAGCAAAATCAGTCATGAAGAGCACAGAGTTTTCTGTGGAGGAGCTATCCAAAGTCCCCTTTCCTCAGTGCTTTCTTGGCTTGGGCCTGGAGACTGAACATTTTTAACAGAAAGCCAGAGTTTAAAACACATGAGTGTTTATCAGGCTGGGAGGAACCATTTAAAGATGATGACATGCTTCAGAAACAAATGTCTATACAAAACTTCAGACTTATTGTATTTCAGGGCAAACTGCCGTACACTGAAATCCAGACTGCATCACATTCAGAACTGCAGACCAGTGTTTGTTTTACAACAGCCTACAGGACACACCGTGTATGTATCCTAGCATGTAAGCTAATAGGTTACAATTGTAGTATTTTTGATCAGAAAAAAATACTAAACAAAACTTGAGGATACAGTTTTACACTTAAACCCTACAAGACAAAAGTTATGAAATACACAAAGAGTCACAAAGAGTTTGTGAGTGACAACTGTGGCTGTCTTACAATATCTCTGCATGGATGGGTTAGGATAATTAGTTGTTAGCTTCCGTAACATGTTATTAACATAGTTGACATACAATGAATAATAAGCAAGGTTCCAAATCAGCTCAAAATTATGGAAAAATATGTAAAAAAATGAAAATATGACAATTCGCAATTACAGTATTGTACACTGAGTTTTTAAAATGATCATACAAAGTACTAAATTAACATAAAATATGATAATTATAATTCAACACTGGCAACACTGCCTTGTGCCTTACAGTGTTAGTTAGCACACATGACACACTTGTTAGTTTTTAGAATATTATTTATGTTTCTCATAACAACCTCCAACAGAATCGAGCTGTTTGCCCGATCTTGTTCTCTTAATATTAAGCGTTGTAGCTGCTCTCTTGTCCTGTACACACATTTTGTTCATAAAGCGCTATCTAAAAATTCTGATCAGGAAGTTTTGTGGCTTAATGCTGAGTTATTCAACAGAGAATCCAAGAACTGATAAATTGTCCCCCTTTGTATATTTCAAAGGTATATTCTCTCATTTCCTTGTATTCTTTCCTCTTAAACAATACATCTGCAGGGGAGGACTTTACCATTAGGCAAGGTAGGCAGCTGCCTGGGGCCTCCTTCTAAAAGGGCCCCAAACAGCTATTAATTTATTATGATATTTAGATATGAAAAGTTTTCTATTATGTTACTGTTCTAACTTATCATACCCCAAAAAAAGGTCCCCAAAGCACTTAAAAAAGATGCAGCTGTATACTTCTACTTCAGAGGAAAACATTGTACCACTACTTTTACCGGACAGGTAAAATACTGGTTATGTTGCAGATTCAGATTTTACTCACAAAATATAACAATTACAATATGATGCAACATTATTCATTAAACTGTCCAGCATTATATAAAAAGTTTGACAGACGTTAATTAAATTTAAGTATATTGTGCTAATATTACATCTCTTTCACTTTTAAGTAAAAATTTGAATGCAGGACTTTTACTTTTACTGTACAGTATTAATAGTTGAGTACTTCTTCTATCACTGCCAATACCAACATTCCCAGTTAGAGAAAGGGTGAAAATAAAGCAAGACAGTGTTCTGCCTGGGATGTCCAAATCACTAAATCCGCCCCTGGACTTCTGCTGTCCAAAGTAATATGATAATTAATTTGAGCAATTTCAAGATATGTATCCAACATCTCAAGTTCAGTATGGACAGAACAAGCGGAACTAATCAGTGGATACACGCTTGCCCACACAGTCTGAATCTTGACTTTAGTCAAGATGCTCAGACTGTGTGAAGTCTCTGATGGAGAGTTATACCACCTGTTTGGCCTCCATCTCTTCACTGCTCAGTGAGGCACAAGATGAAGCACTTTACATCTTAGTGATCCTCCTACTCCTGCTCATCACTCTTCATAATACCTTCCAATGCCCCCCCCCCTTGATAATCTGCTAAGCAAAATGAGCAATGCCCCAATTTTTCTACCCCCCCAAAAGCCCAGACACGCTTCATTTCAATTCGGCGGTGACATTGATGACACAAGAGACAGCCCTCCCCCATCATCACCATGAGACAGTGAGACAACAGACACACGAGCTCTGCCACACTGCTCTGTTTAAACTACAGATTCACTCGCAGCACCAGCAGATGGCTGAGAAGTCCGCCGCTGACTTAATGTGCTGTTTAGTTTTCATTACATGCGGGGACACAAAGCGTGGAATGATCAATGTTTTGGCTGGTGAACAGTCAATTTGTTTTTTGAAGCATTGTGTTTAAAACTAGCACCATATTCAAGGTGAATTTGTATCAGTTAAAGTTCAATTATCATGCTAAACATGCCTTATATCAAATGTTTTTCCCTGTACTGTAGTTTTTCTCAAATACTAAATAGTTATTTGATATTATTCGGTGCTAAAAATATGATCTGTTTTCCAGTAGTCGAACTCTCAATAGATAGTAAATAAATGACTCTAAATATAGCAGATTCAGCTCACATAGGCAGCGATTCATAAATACATGGATATACTACACAATCATTGCTTCCTGAAATCCACAATTCTCCTCCAGAGTCTAATATTTACTCACTCATGCTCCCCTCTATGTCAGAACTGTTAGCAGCAGATGTAATATTAATGCCACTTTTTTGTGACAGGTAATTTGAAATAATCCATTTAGAGTTGTAGAGAGCTCTGAGGATTTGCATTTTAATTATACATTTTGATTCGCTGGGGTTGATTACTTTCATTCTCTGGCAGCAGGTTAATTGTGTGAGCTCAGTTCCGCAACACTGTGGACTTGTGTCATTACTTGTGTGAATAATATAATGAGGTTCTGTTATCAAAGAGTGACGCGTTTGCTACTTTGGCACTTTTACCATCACGATATCATGTGCTAAACATGGTCTTTATTATTTAAAGACTGGTCGCACTTTATTTTATGGTACACTAATAAGATGTAATAAGCCGGACTTTTATCAAATTAGACAAAAAACAGAAAAAAATATGTTCTTATAACAAGCACAGTTATACCCAAATTAGACACCATACACCTAAATTATGCTCTAATTAGAAACCACATACTGTACTAATATGGACCTATCATAGCTTTCTTAGACTTAAACAACACAGGCTGTAATTAGACAAATTGAATGCCATATCATATCGGGCATGTCTTTTATAATAGTCCGACAAAACACTGAGCCATCAGAGGACAATACATTTATTTTGCCTTTTATGTAACATAGTTTCACTTTCTTACAGGGTCGTTTATTGCTCATTAGAAGAAAACTGTACTGTAAACTAAAGTCAAACCACATCGGGTCACATTGAGTCACATCTGGCTGCTACTTCACACGTCCCTCGTAGCCTGGATGTTCTCCAGAGTCCCGTAGAGTTTGTGGTAGTAATAAATAGCCTAATACACGCTTCCTTGACACTTTACTCCAATAATAGTTAAGACATCAGACCATTTAATGCCATGTCACTATCCAACCCCAGAAACATTAGGCTATGGAGGCTGTCAGGACATTGCATCTTTATTTCCCACTGTTAGACCCTTATTGGACTTTCTTAGAGGGTAATTTGCAACACATTACAACAGAACTGCACTGTACAATAAAGTGAAATCCCATATCTGCTACTTGGCTACACCTTCTTCAGCTGGTCCCATGCTGGACGTACTTTTCGGGCATCACAGCAATATCGAAATATGTCGTTACCATCATAAACAGGCCCATTCAGCTATTCTGCTGAAGTTTATGTACACAGTGTGCATTCTGCAGCTTTATACATCCTATATGTCCAGATTAACAATTTATTTTACAACAGTTAGTTCCGACCAAGTAATTTGATTGAACAAAAGGCATTTCATGAGTAGACTATAACAGCACTGGGACTTTAAACTATAGATGTATCACTCCGCTTTACAGGTGTTCTGATTACACCGTTAATTATATTAATGGTCGTTATCTATCTTAGATTGTAACAAACTTTGCACCGCGAAGATGAACATATTTCCACAAATAACAATTGAGGCAAACAACATGGGCTTTGAACTGCTTTCAGACTTGACTAAGTCTCAAAAATATAAACATCGACATTCAATTTGTTAAGAAGACTGAGCTGAATACAGTCTTGAGGCAGTTTTATGGATCCATCCGGACAACTAAAGGGGAGCTCTACAGCATAAGCTGCTACTTTGGGCTTCAGGCTGGTTTAAATTGTCATATCAATGAGTCGCCAGTTAGCCGTTCATTGAATTTAATGTAGGACCCAGAATTCAAATCAACTATTAATGTTTTCAAAGCTGTTGTAAAAGAGATTAGAAAGGCAGGGAAAGACTAAACAACACACAATCCCCCGATTTCACCTGACGACGAGTTCATCTTTAAATGTTGATAAGAGGAGTTCAATTCAGAGCAGCGGCACATTGGGCCTCTGCATGTTACTGTTGTTCTGCCATGGGTCCAGCCCAGACAGCTGAGGTAGTGAGGCCTGAGGCTGCACCAGCAGAGTGGGACTCTCTATCCAGTCCCTGGTGGCGTCCTGCCGCTTCTGCACCCCTAGTCCAGATCCATTCTTACTGTTAGTTTAACAGCCCTCAATAGTCCTTCAGGGCTGCTACAACAAGCTAATTGTTGTATTGGCTAACGCAAGTACCTATCTACTGTTCTATTAAAAAAAAGGGAAACGTAAATTTGTAAAAAGGAAATGTGGACTCTGAAAAGGCCAAAATAAAATGTAATTTTTTAGTGATGTGTTTAAAAGTAGTTCACGATTTGCACATTATAATTTCTTTTCTAATATGCTACTGTGTGAATCTATCCATTGCTTTATCACATACAGTGGTAGAGAACTGAAGATGAAATTTGGTCATTGGACCAACGTGATGTCAATATTGTATTCTGGTTGATTGGTTAGGGAGGACGTCCTCCGTTGGAGCATCATTTTATGTGATTTGGCCAATAACAGATTAGCATGAAAAAAATGAAGCACATTAAATTGATATAAGAGATGCCGTCCTAAGGAGGACAGCAGGAGCCCTTCCTCCTCTGCTCTTCTCTCACCACTTCACACACACTGTCCTTTCCCTTCATGCCTACCCTGCAAGTGTCGCTGTTGAAACATTTCAATAATGGATTTCTTCCAAAGGAGAAAGAAAAATTATTTTATAAATAATACTGAGATTTGGTAATGGTTTATTTCAACCAATTACTCATCCCAAAATGTGATGAGAATGGAGCAAAGTATTTCACCGTGACATTCAACAAAGACACAAAAAATCATGAAGACCCACTGAGGAGAGACAGATAAAATCGGAGGGGCGCTATATTTTGAGGAGCGAGGAAATTCCCTGCTGCCCAGTAGCATCTCTAGAAAAATTCCTGAGCAAAATTCCGCTTGGTGCAAAAGCGCTCTGCCGCTCAGGAGGGTAACAGCTGTGACAGACAGCTTCTGATATAGCGCTGTTCCCCTGGGAGTAAACCAGCTGTCACAGATGTTACCTAGGAAGTGCAAAGAGACAGGGACACACATGTTTTATGCCAACCACAACCTGCGAGGAACTGCCATACAGAAACTGTCTGATGCAGGACTCGAGGCGGTGGAGATCATGGCAATCATAGGTGAAATGTTTTATATAAACATACAGAGACTACGATGTGAATTGTGATTTATAATGAGTTACAAAAAACTTTATCAGTAACTCTCTAAAAAGTTGCTGATCAAGCTGTTAAGTCATCGGGATCACACATGCCACCAAAGATACTCTCAACAGACTCTTATTTCACTAGTTGCACAATAAATGGAAACCTACAGATCAATGTACATGATACAAGCTAGTGTGTAGGAAAATGTTTACGTGTTGCTTGGCAACAGTCCAGTCCCAGTCCAGTTGCGGAACTATTTGTGTCGGTGGAGCCAAGTAAATGATTAAATAAACAATCAAATCATAATCTGTTGTCTCTTATTACTGTTAACTAAAAAATGGCACTTGTAGAAGTGTTGTATAAAAGCAATATCACACTCAAGGTCGTGCTGTTATACTGAATATCAGCAGCTGTGCTGATATTCAGTATAACAGCATGATCTTGAGTATGATATTGCTTTAATATGCTTTACGTTCTAAAATGGTCCAACCAACGTCCTGTCTGACCCGGATGTCTGTCGTACATCTTAACAATGTGTCACTTTCAAGATAATCCTGATAATAAATGATATATAACCAAACACATCTTAGTTAAGATGATGTGCAACAGTATTTTATTTGGATACACAACACAGAAAAACATGATCATCAAAATTACAGCTTCTTATACATAATTAACAATTTGAATTCTTAACTCTTTTAATTCCACCTGACGCACTTTTCTCCAGTTTCCATCGAGGCACTGAAGCAGCCCAATGCTAATGCTAATGCTAACTCCAGGATGTAAACAGCCGCTGACAGTCCTCTTCAGAACTCTGTGAGGATAACAGAGGCTCTAAATCATTATAGAACATACACACCAACATAAAAGCAAACTTTAAAAGCAAACAGCACTATTTCTGCACTTTTTCTGTCCTCTTGGTCCTGTTATGAGCAGCATTCCCAGCTCTCAACTCTTGCAGGGAAACTGTTGTGTATTCTCACGAGACACGGGTGTGTTTTCCCTCCTATTTGGTTACTAATTAGAGTATAATTTGGTATAATAGTGTCTAAGTATAGTATATTTTGGGTCTAATATAGCATTATATGCGGTTTCTAATTACAGCATAATTTAGGTGTATGGTGCTAATTGCGGTATAACTGTTTGTTTACTGTCTACTAAAGAAAATTTCTAGTTTTTGTCTAATTTGATACAAAGTACGGGTTATTACATCTCATTAGCGTACCCTAAAATAAAGTGAGACCTAAAGACTTTAAGGGTTTTACCAGCTGATTTCACAATCTTTGATGCTGTGGTTTGTGATGTGTCCACGAGTGATGAACCGGTTGAACTGGATGGAATAATAGTCAAGCACACACTGCAGTTACGATTGCGTTTCCCTCATGTTCTTCGTGGAGGTTTCTCAATGATTTGTATTGATTGACTCCCATGCTTGGCCAGTCAGCTCAGCTGTAACCTCGCTCTGCACAGACCTGGTCCATTGGGAACCCTGCTTAGCTCAGTGTGCACAGGGAAGGGGAATTAGTGTGGGCTTTCAAAGGAGGGATGGTGGAGGGATCTGCTATGCATCGGAAATCATTGCTGCTAGCAGTTCCCAGTGGACAGAGGCAGTGCTGATTTGTAAACACAGTGGGTGGGGAAGGACATGGATGGAGCATGTCATAAAGGTTTGTTTTGTGATTTTTTTCCAGAGTTGTTTTAGCATTCATATTATCATTTGTGTTTTATGTTTGGTCACTCAGGGAGTGATGCTGGATTTCATATCAATTAGACAGTTGTTCTTTATATTCAGGAGGTATTTCATCCTGAAATACACCAAATCTCCAGACAATGTATGTAACAGTTTGCTTAAAACACATTTTGATGAGAATGAAGCTCTGACTGAGAGATCACGATCCCCGATAGCAAGAGTTAGATTAACAGTGAGAGTTCTGGTGTTGTTTCCTCTAAATAGATGTTTCCCACTTTACTCTGACAGTTGTTGAAGCCAGGATCCAGATCTATAAGTGTAAAACTGTAAATGATGGAAAGAAACACTGCAGCTGTGAATTCAATTACTGTGACTGGTCAAAACATTTCCATATCAATAATTGCTTTTTGTCCAGCAATTTATGCTGAAATGATAGTGTCCTCTGGAAGAGGATGTTTTCCCTTCACTGTGAGTGAAGAAAACTCAATTTGATAAACAGCAACTATTGTTTGGTGATGTTATCATGCGCAAAATGGGAGACCAGTCTGAGGAGAGATTTACAAATGGGGCTTGAACAAAATGCTAAGATCGTTTTTTTTCTCTTCTGTAGTTTATTATTCTCCAGCCAGATGAGGAAAATTACTTGCTGCCGGCTATAGTCGTGGAATTCCACTTTTTCCACCCAGCATTTAAGCTCCACCTTCAGCTTGGGGATTTAGAAGGTGGTGATAAGGAAATTGACATATTCAGTGCACAGGAGGGGAAGGAAATATTCCATTAGCATTGTGCTGTCCTGCTAGAATATAACTTTTCCACAGCTCTCTATGAATTCAGTCTGTTTGCTCCCTTTTATTTGTCTGTTGATATTCACCAATTCATATTCTGCTACCCCTCCTATGTCTGCTGCACCCCTGCTGTGTAGTTCATCTTCAAACATCTAAAATGTAACCTTTCCATCTCTGGCCATCAGACAAACTCTAAATGTCAGTGATGGATCTCTCTCTGAGATGCCTGGCAATCAGGGATACTTTAGATGTACCAGGCACCTCTCATCTTCATTTGGAGTGATTTGAGATGGAGAGTCTGTTGCTGGTCTGTCCCATTGTGTGAGGGGAGCCGGTCTTTAGGGGGAGGGGGGTAGCAAGGGCCAGATGAGACCCCATCTGGACAGACCTTGCATCCTGCCAACTCTCACCCCAGTGGCTCAGGACGCTCCCCACTCATCAGCAGCCATCAAAGGGTGCCTGCCCACCAGCACACCCCGAGTGGGCTGCCAGCTCGACGAGTCCCTCGCCTCATTACTGACAAAAAGAGGTGAAAGCAGGAAGCTTCTCAATCATTCAATCTCCCGCAGATCCCAGGGTATCCACCTCTCATACAGACTGCACTGTAATGCCCACTTGGTAAGCTTGATGTTTCTTTTGCAGATTCAATTTGAGTTCAAGATTAAATAAACAGATAAACACTAAACTCCAGAGTTCAGCAGAGATTCACTCCAATGTCAAACATCACAGTGGTTAAGTGTTAGCAAAAAAATCAAATCTTTCAGCAAATCTGTCAGCAAATCTTTTCTGCTGCGACTATTTCGAGTTTGGTATTTACCGGATCTCCACTGGTGTGTTCTGCTTCAAGGAAATAGCCACAACCTCGCAGTCTGAGTCTGACACTAATGTCTTCTCCCATTTCACTTATATGTTAACAATCTACACTGCAAGCGATACAAATCGAAGCATAACAACTGTATGTTGTTACAAACTCACTCAAGTACTGTGACAAAGTTTAGCTTGCCTTAAGCAGTGTAGTTGGTGACTAACATGTTTTTTCTCTTTGTGCTCGGCACTACAAACCTGCGTTTTGTGACACACAATCACTATAGTGCTGTGCATAAGACTGAACTGAAAGAAAATCTACTTGCAGAGCAAACTGTTACACAGCCGGAGCAGAAAGCTGTATTGATTTGAAAAACATGTATCTGAAAGATCTATCTCAACTGTGTGAGACAGAAAAACACAGCTGGAACACCTTCTGTATAGAAAAGCTTAGGCTACTTTGTTTGTTTGTTTGCTACTACTTTGTTAATAATTGTTTTGTGTGTTGATTTGAATAATTAAATTATCTCTTCATGTTTTATTTCTGCTATTGTCAACATTCACACTTGTGAAAAACTCAAAAGTTATAAATTTAGAGGCCCTACCTGGGATATACCAGGGCAAAACACTCAAACTTCCCAGCATTACTGTGATCCTGTCTTTTTTCTGATTTTTAAGCCCTCAACATCAAGAATCTCTCATTGACTTCAAGAAGATGTCCGATCTTTCTTATTAAATTATATCTACATGGATCTGCCACATGAAGTTTTAAAAGTCAAAACTTTTTATGGATGAAAAATCAAATGATATTTATTACAAAGAGATCACTCTCAAGGAGAACAAAAAAGAAAATGAAGCATATTCATCAGTCACAGTCGTATGAATGGAGACACATGTAAATCATGACAGTGCTGCTCAGCATGGGGTGCTGTATTAGTTTGAAAAGAGGTTTTCTTTGTGTGCACGCTTCATAACTCATTCATTTTCTACAAAGTTACATGACTGTAATTTGAGACTCCTGAAGTCGTTCTTAAAAAATACCTCCGCATCATTGTTATCTTGCAGATGTCACACCTGACTCCTGCGTTTGTTCTCCTCCCTCCAGCCCTTTCTGCCACTGTCACAGAAGACAGAGCGATACTGACTCATTCTCACCCAGGACACCTGAGATCGAGTGCACGTCTTTGTTCCAGAGATGAAAAATACAAATGTATGTCAGGCCAGAATGAGCAGCTGAAAGTAACCCGAGTGTGCCGACATCACAGCTTTTATCCTCCTATTGAATTACACATTCACGACACCCATTCATTATCCATTCATGCTTATCCTTAAAACAGTGAAAACCTATACAGAATACCCTTTACTATGATTGCTGAGACAAATTAATATAGTTGTCCAGAATATTGCAATAAACGGTCATACGGCTGTACAGGGACATCTGTATAAAGATATTAGCCTCACAAGCATCTGCTTTAGTGTCATTTTCCTCTTTAAAGTAATTACACTGTCATGAAGTTACTGCTCTGTTATTGGCTGTGATTGGGCTTTGTCTCCTTTGCTCAAAGCTCTTACCAAAATAGTTTGTGTTTTATTCATTCAACGAGGCAAAATGAAGTGTCTAAATGGAGTCATTAGAGTCCATTAAATCTGAAGTGTGACGTGGTGCCTTTCTCCCATTATCTTTCTATCTTTGTAATTTTTTTCTGTTTTAATTCCTGAGCTGTTCTTGACTGAAGAGCATGTTGGTCCTCTGAGGCTTCGATTACAGCAGTGTAGCACATTGTTGGGCTGTCAAACTCATATGTATCTGCACAAGAACAGGACAAAGCCAGAGTATGTGAGTGTATGTGATTGTTGTTTGGCTTCCAGGTAGAAATTTTCCTGTGGGGGCGATAGCTCTGAGTATAACTCTCTGTTACAGTCCAAACCTTCACAGCCTCTGTTGACAGATTTTAGTTAGTTTAGTTCAAGACAATAACAACACATACAATTATAACATATTGAGATTTATAGGTTTATCAAGACAAGGTTGCTCAGTTAAGATTAGTTTTATGAACTTCACCTGAAATGTACAATTTAGAGATAAATCATAATGTTTCATTATCAGTGCTTATGTTGACTTTGTGTTGCCGATGAGCAAATTCCAAAAGTGGGATTTGAACCTGGACTGTCAACCCTATCGCCAGGCAAGAACGTCAATATTGGATAATTCTGCAAAAGCCTGTTCAATGACGGTTTTCTGCATCCAATGCTAATGTTTTTAAGACTTTACCTTTCTGCATTATGTGTACTTGGCAACTACAGTTAAGGTTAAGATTATGGTAAGATTAGGAAGGGATCGCAGTTATGGCAGATAAAGTTTGGAAGGGTTAGGTCAAGGTTAGGGGTTAATAAAAATGTCAGCATTAATTGCAGGTCTGTGACGGGACATGAACTTCGGTCTCCTGCATGAAAGTCAGATTTGGCATTTGGCCCCCATCCTCAAGCCTGGTTTCCACAACTGTTACAAATGACCACACTGTGGTGGAGTGAGAAGCCTGTTATAAAAGAGAGGGACGAGACGCAATAATTGGGGGTACGTGGATAACAGCACAAATCTCCTGGAAGACATTTACAGTGTTGCACTTGTTCCTACACACAAAATGTGACAAAAATAATTATGTAAAGAATTTTTAAGAAAAAGGGCTTAAAGGAGGGGTTCAAACCCAATCACTGCGTGAAGTGGGTGTAAATGTCGGATTGTCAAGTTTCAGCAAGTTATAGAAATTGTCAGACATAGCGCCCCCAATTCTGACATCGAGGAGGTGTGGGGGGAGGGGATTTCTGAAGCTATTCGATTATCTGACAAGCCCTTCTGTTGAACCATGCTGGCCCTTTTACATTACGCCTTGCTTCATATACTCTATGGCATGTTACTTCCTCCATTGAGAATGAACATTGACATTGGATGTAAATCGAGAGGTGTGAATTGTCCAAAATGAATGTAATTCCTAATGATATTGGGCTGGAATTGTCTTACCTCTGATGAGAACTATGTGGCTGTATATAATTATAACGAGGATACGTTCAGAAAACTAAATAGCAACTTGTTTCTGTCTTCCTGTTGGTCAGGATAATTCACAATACAGTTTCTATAGGGACTATTTCTTCAGGAGAAAGTAGTTCTGATGAAAGCATATTTTTTGTGGTTTATCTAGAGCAACAGGGACACTCTTTCTTGAAAGACATGTGGCTGTTGAATTTGTTAAAATATAATTTAATGCTGTGAGCACAACAAATGAAATTCCAATCATCTCCACTATGGGGGGGTAATCTCAGATGAACTCATGATACGATACTATCAGGATATTCCCACTATAACAATGTATCACAACAAAGGTGATTCTGTGATTCATTATATATAATAAAGAAATAATCTAAGATATATTACAATGTCTGTAACTGAAGAAGAAAGAAAACAAATATTTCAAAGAGCAGGAAATAGTCAGATAAGTACAACGTTTATTAACAGTTAATTAGTTTCACAGAAAAGAAGTGCCGCCAAGAATAAATATAACAACACTGCTAATTGTGGCCTCAGTTTGTGCCTCTCACAGAGTTGCTGGTAGTGTCAATAAGTCTGATAAGAGATTCAGAGAGGTGACGTGGTGCTGATAACCCAAACATTTTTTAATTTTCTCTAGCAGTAAACACAACACATGACCCAGCAAAAACTAATTGTGCTATATTCAGAGCTTTACAAGATATTCAGGCTAACATGATAAACAGCAGGGCTATGGCTACGTACTGACACTCCCCCACAGAAACACACACACCAGAGAGCCTCTTGTAGTAGAGCCACTAGATGAGCTACAACACGGATACCACAAAGAAACTCTTACAAAGGGCCATGAATGTGCTTCTAGTGACAGTCAAAGCTCCGGTGGACACGGAGAGTCTGACATCAGCTTCTCATGGCTGGTTATTTTGCTTGCATTTCTTCTTCGTTGTCACCTACAATTGCCGTCCATCTGACCATCACCAGTCTGTTCAACGCCTCCATGAGGAGGAGGAGGAGGGTAGTGGCACTCTGGTAGTGGTAAACCAAAGTAGCTGAATTTATTCTGAGTGGACCTATGTAAAAAAATGTATCAATACTTGGCGCCGGTGTATCAATAACATATTGCAAGTGGAAATATTGTGATATGTTGCAATATTGTTTTTTTTTGTTCCACCACCTCCATGTTGTTCTGTACTGGATTGGAGCCAGAAATCTCAGTCTTATCTTACACAAAACTTGGACAAATAAAACTAAAACTATGTGTGGCTCAGTACCACTGGAGGTAAGTAAGAAAATAGGTTTCGGTAAACAGAACGTTTAAAAAGGTGCATCACATGTTGGAGAGCAGAGCGATGGAGAGGCCAGCTATCATTACCTCATAATTTAGCACTCAGTCTGTCCCCTGGAGCCAGTTGGTTTGGGCTCTATTCTGGAGACAGACAGGGATGCTCAACCCTCCACCCCTGCGGCTTTTTCCTCTGAGGTTCTGGCTCAGTGCGTGTTATTACTCTACAGGGGAGGAGGTGTTCATCAACCACATACTACATCTTAGATTGTTGTCGGCTCTCTGAAAGGATATGGCCCACATTCAGTGTGTTCCATTGTATCTCTGTCACTATCAGTCACTGATGGGAAGAGCTGCTAAGCTGCTGGAAACCATGTGAAAGCTGTAGTGTTTGGATGGCTGGACTCTCCAAGGACTGTGACAGGAAAGGATTTCACATGGATTTTGAAAACTAAATATAAAAAAACTGAAATATACTGTAAATATATAATTTTGGTTCACTGCAGTCATTTCCCGTAGATCCACTGTTTTCTGGAATATAGGTCTGATCAGTCAAGTTCAACCCTTTATTCACTGTGAAGTCAGACTGTTGACGAGCGACCTAGGTGACTTTCCATGGGCCATTATCAATCACCTTCATCTAAAGTGAATTAATTCCAGATTAGTGAGTGAGGCTGTAATTAGATTTCATGAGCAGCGAGTTAAGAAGCTAAAGCAGAGCTTTGTGGCGCGGCACTATGCTATGAAGGCATTGTGAATTAGAGAGTAGATAAGCATGAGAGGGACCTTCAGTTCTTAGAACGGTGAAGATGGGTGAAGGAGGTTGTTGGGTGAAATTTGTATTGATCCCTCTGGGAGGAAGAAGGGGGCCAGGTGATAAACTTGGCCTACTTAAGTTGACAATCAATACAGATTTCAACCCTTCCTGAGGAAATAAGCATCAATTACCTGTAACGCAGCAGAAGAACTGCAGCGGATAATTACATCTCACACAACAGGTCAGTGGGTGGACTGACTGTGTCTCCAACCTGACAAGGTGGCTAATGCAATTCAGTACGCTCAGAAGGCAGCTGAATGCTCTTGTTACCACAGCCACGTACCATTGAGCCAGGTCGTTTTCCCTTCAATCAGCTTGACCTTTTCCTCTGTGACTTTAAGTGGCTTTGTGAGTTCACAGCGTCGCTCCAACGAGGATAGAAGCGAATGTGAGCACAGTTTGTTTTTTGTTGGAGTGTGTACGCTGGGTTGATTAGGAAGTTTATGGTGTGTTGGCCTTGTTCAAGTAGCACTGCGGTCTGATGTTGTCCCCAGATGGTATTTCTAAAAAAATTAATGAGCTATCCATTGCTGTGATGAATATAATCCTTATCAGCAGAGTCAGAGTAAGACTCTTTCACTTTGACTCTGCAGAGATGATACTGTAGAGACAAATTTTAGCTGAGGTACAAAGAAAAAGGTGTAAATATTGTATAACTGCAGCAGGTAGTGAGAATAATAAGTAATTAGTTGAACCATGGGTCCAATAATGCTCAGAGTAAACATCCCAGATGGCTTTGATCATGTGTCTGTGATGTTATTTCAACATTTCCAATTAGTTCAACAGAATTTAAACAACGGCAATCCAGGATTAACATGTATCTCCTTCCTTAACATGCAGACTGAATCTTTTGCTCCACAGTTCCCCCCATTGATTCAGTGCTTTTTTGAGTTCATATTGATTTGTTCCTCTCTTTGAGACATTAGCATGAATGAGGACTAACATAGTTTTTTCCACCCTTAAGCATCTTTAAGTTTGGAAAAGTCATCTTATTCCACACTATCTGACAGTATCACCTATTATATGTTCTGTATCAGCGTGTTTTCTGTGAATACACCATTCCATCATGCGTCATTTTCTACACATTTTCCCAAAATTCCTGACTTAGTTGTCATCTTTAGAAACTTTAAGATAGATCTTCACCAGAATAATAATAAAGTTCTGCACAGCAGGATTTTTGCTTTGACTGTATGCCCACAGGCAGGTCAGGGATTAGAAAAAGAAATAATTTGCATTAAAATGTTTGATTTTAGGTCATCAAAACATGCAAAAAAATCTACTGTTTGCTTCAGGTCAAGTCTTTACCTCCTTTAATAACAGTTAGACAGTAGCATATCTGCCATTAAGTTCACTTTTCTTTTCCCAAAAAACTGTAATTCTACCATTTTAGACCGAAATACTTGCATTGTCTACCTACCAGCATGTGATTGGATGTTTTGGCATTTTTATTTGTCTCTATCATAATTGAGCTTGACCCGGACATCATGGCACCTGACTGAGTGTGTGTACAATGTAAACAGCATTTGAGTGGACTCTTCAGAACCATTAGCTGAGGTTACACTATAATTGCAGGCTGATTGCTGGCCTTTAACGCAGACTCGAGCCTCGGCAGGATAAACATGGCCTCATGGGCTTCATCCCCATTTTTTTTCCTGAAACCACCTGCCCAGCTTTTGCAAAACATGTTCGAGTGAGCCAATTAGCCTCTCTGACAATAGGGTAATAGGGAAATAGACAAAAGGAATTTTTTGAACAATACAGGTCCAATCCTAAAGCAAATTGAAGTGAGAGTGCACCACTTCAGCACTGCTGCTCACAGTAAAACTGCACCATTGAAGCTCCATCTGGCCAGTATCGGCTGCACTGTTGTTGCCACAGAAACCAGCGCCAACCCCTGCCTTCATATCTTCCCAGAAAAATAGACAGCAGCCTTCTGTGTTATTGCCAAAAACACACTTCTATCTGTACTATTACATGACCACAAGTGTGTGAATTGAGACAGAATTCCTCAGAAGTATTGCCAAATTAAAGAATTAAAAAATGGATCAGACATTGTTGGCCTGAACTAATAAAAACACTGTGAGTAGAGGAGAATGAGTAAGAGACAGGCAGGAGTGATGGAGAGAGTGAGACAAGCAGTGGGAGAGAGACAGCAGGATATAAAAGAAGAGTTTGTAGCAATGTGCAGCTTTCCCCTTAAGCCTCAGCTGCTTTATACACTGAATCTTTTCATGTACAAGTGCCTGAGTCCTCCACTGAAAGCCGGACCCACAAAGAGCCCTCACAGCCTCGGGCGTGTGGAAAGGTGACACAATCAATAGCTTCTCCCCTCCGGCTTCTTCATGCTGGTAATGTGGTTGTGGATGGCTGTACCCCCCTTTTACAACTCAATGCAACTTTGAACATTTTCAAACAAAATCCAACTAAAAATAGGAGAGAAAAGGACGGTGAACACATGGATACAAGTGGATTGTTTTGTCTGTCTGCAGGAATCCATCTCAGAGAGTTCACACTTCACAGAATCCCCCAAATTAGAAAATATTCCAATAAGAGCACATATTCTATTTCTCCCTTTGCATGCAATTGTTGAATTGGGTTTGTGCAGGTTTCACTTTCTTATTTTTTGTGAGTGCAAGGCAAAATTTAACCAAACCTAAACACAACAGATCAGACAACTTTCATCGCCTCATGATGTGTTGTTTTGATATGTTGGGAACTATGAAGTACTAATATGTACCTTAAACTATAAGAAAACATTTCACACCTTTTTGTTGGAACACAACTGGTTGCACCCATTAAAGTATATCTTTTTTTTAAATTCTATCTCTGTTTTGAGTCTTCACAATTAACCTTGTGTCGGTTGTCAGCTAATGCAGTGTCAGCGTGATCCTCGCAATAAGCCCTAATGTGACTCCATACAAGGCTACGAGGTTGATACAGATGGAAAATATCCTCATCTAATGAATGCGAGCTTGCCCTCAGCACTGACTTCTTTTGAGAGGCGTCAGCCCTGTTGCATCAAATGGTGCAACACCTTGTTCACCTGTGTTCCTAACCTGAAAATTATTGCACTGCGTGAATGATGAAACTGCATCTGCATAATGATTGAACATGCATAACCTTATTCACATTGTATTGAATATCCAGGGCAGGTTTGACCAAGGGCATGGTGGGGAAAATATGGGTGCAGAGAGAGAATGAGAAAAAGGTCTCATCATTTCAGAGAAGCATCAACTAGAAGAGTGCAATCAGTAGAGTGCAGATCTCTGCCAGGTGTGTCTGGGAGCATGTGGGTGGTGAAGTACCTACTGTGATACCACTACAACTGCCAGATGCAACCAGCAGAGTTTGCAAAGTTTTGAGAAAAGTTTTTTTTTTCTTTTCTATAGTATAGTATAGTATTCATTTCGATCTATTTTTATTTAATTTATTTCAAACATGGTAAAAGAAAAAAAACAATAAAATATATAAGCAAGACAAGAAGACAAACAAGTCATCAGCAAACATATATATATCAAAATCCCAGTTAACTATAATATAAAATAAGGCATTCCATGTTGGAAACAGTCTGAATAGAAAAGTTTTTAATGAAGTGTTTTCTGTAAAGTCTCAGTTTTCTTTAAGATGCATAGAATAGTGTAATGGTATTATAATCAAGCGCCCTGGGTTTGCCTCAGTGTATAAACTTAATAAGAAAATAATGAACAGGATGATGAGTCCAAACTTCTCAACTTAAACATTGTTACCTATCTATAACACACTACACAAAATAAAACCTACCTCCCTCTCCCCTCCCAAACAAAGAAGAGTTGAATCCATTGACTGTACATAAATGTACAACATATTTAACATATAACATATTTATATACAGCCAATGGTTGAATCTCACTCCTGCCGTCCCTACCGGCTCCCTTACATTCAAGATGGCGTCGAAGCCAGCAAAAACAGTATGTTATTCATCTCATAATGTGCCTAACTTTAGGGGGTCATAAAATATCAGGTATAGAATTAATCTGCAGATGCTCTAGTTTCAGATGAGACCAAACTTTTCTATGGATGTCAGTGTTTGAACCACGACAAAGGCCAAAATATGGCCTGCAACAGACTAGGTAAGGCTTGTTTTTAGCCTAGCCGATTGCTGGAAATGCATTTTTGCTATGTTGTAACACATATTGTCAAAGGGCAAGGACTGATGAAAAGACAAATATCTAGGCAAATGTCTATTGGCTCTTTATAAAATAGGATTTAAAAAAAAATGTTAATCACCGCAATCACGAAAGGTCCTTGAGCATAAATGTGCACAAAAAGTATTAGACTGGTGGGTCCAGTGGTAAGCAAGATTAGCTGCGGACAGATACACACACGAACACCCACACACACACACACACACGGACACACACTCCAGTATCTCCTTCCAGGCTTACGACTGGCAGAGATTAATATCACACAACATCTCTGATTCAATACCTCGATGTTGATAATGTGATGCTATTTTGGGGAATGACTATTGATGCTTTCACACAATATTCGGGGAGGTTGTTATTGTATCTGAGAAAAAAATAGCAATGTGGATAAAAGGACAAGCTAGCAGAGGAATTTAAAGTTCATTTCAGCTTCAGATAAGTGCATCACATAGCCGGAATGTAACCTTCAAGGTCAGGAAAGACAACATTTAAGCCATATCAGGATTTAGAGAAATAACCAAAATCCCAGACAATATCTAGTCTCATATCACATCCCATATTGTACACCAAGACGGCAGTAGCTTTTTTGTGTGTTTACTGGCCAGTCAGGTCTCAATGTTGTGAAAAATATGCTCATTTCATTCAATATTTTTAAGCATAAGAGTGTATTTAAGAGCTTGTTGGGGCCTAAACATAAAATTAGAGATTAGATCATGTCAGTGTTTTTTTTATCATCATCTGAATGACAAAACTACAGAGTTGCAATGAATCAGAGGTTGATATGGTTAGACTGTGGAACATTGAATGTCTCCCAGTGGCTCCTAACTAGCATACTCTCAATGAAACCCCTTAAAGGTCCGACTGGAATAGTAAACAATCTTACCATAGACTGACACCAGTCACTTAATGGAGTCACTTTAGCATTAATGGCAGCTGTAACTGAGCTGTGGCACCAAGGGTTTGAGCTCCTGTACCTGTGCCAGACAGAATAAATCAGTTCAGTAGAGCTTGGTGTCAAATCAAGAATAGATCTTCCAACTGAAAAATTCCTATTTAACTCCTGGCTGCTCTTGTACGTTTCTTGACCACAGGTTATTTGTCTCTGTGCTGTTCTGTTCTGCACAGAAATCTAACTATGACTGTTACAGTATCTCCATCCTACAGCATAAAAGCCACATCTTTCCAGTTTTCCTCTTCCATCCTGCATTCATTACAAGCAGATAAGTGAAACCTTGTCTTATATTCTAAGTCACACTCACAAATATTCACATTTCAAAGTTTTCTGGTCATCATTTATTGGTATAATCCAATAAATGATGTGTCATCTCATAACTAGACTGTCGTTTCCTCCACACATTACTCTCAACAGTGTAGGTGTGCTCAGCTTGGAATCGGATGGTACTTGTTTAATTTGAAAAACTGGCACGGATCATGTCATGGGTCATTTACAGATAGATTTGTTTGTTTGTTTAGATGGGGTGAGACAAAACCAAAGCTTGAATCACTTGTCTGAAAGTTTGGTGAGGTGCTCTGAGTATTTGTTGGCCACAAGGTATGAATGATGTGCAGAGGAGGAAGGCCAAGCAGTAGAGCGGTACGGTGAGTTATTTTACACAGCTGCACTGTGAGAGAGAGATACTGGGTTTGTAACCTTGATTAATATTATTTTGTACGCAGACAGGGTGAATGCAAATTTACCTGCCAGGCTCTGTAAAGTTTGTTTTTATTGTCCCGTAGGTGTGGAGATAAATGATGCATGGATGTGTGTGTGTGTGTACTAGTCATACACTTTCCCAAGACGGATAGACCCGGCGTAACAGAAATGGACAACTATCAAAAGTTGAGGTGTTGTATAACTAATGTATAACCTGCTGAAGGCAATAGATACTGTTTGACTCTGATCAGTGTGCTGGGGTTTTTACTGTGGGAAAAGAAACTTGGCAAGAGAGGATCAAAATAAAGATTGGCTTCCTGTCTAACATCTATCTTTTAACTTTGGTTTTACTCACAGTCGGATTTCTCTCCAGACTATGACTCAGCAGTGAAATTCACAGATAGAAGTTCTTGCTCATTGCACTCTTATTCCCAAACTAGAAATTCCAGCATCTATGTGATCTTAGTCTTAGTCATATCCAGTAACACAGTGACAGCAGCAGCCCTTTGTCTCTAGTGAGCTCCAAGCTAACCAGGACAGCTTTATTCACATGCGTGTGACCTCAGGTTTGAACTGCATGTTTTGCTCCCAGTATGCGATGGGTAGAGCAAACATATCATCCCCTCAACAACAATGCCCTTCCCCACAGCCACTGACAACAGGTACAGTAGAAGAGCTGTCTCTCAAATTGCAAAAAAAGAATAAGATAAGAGGAGATTAATGTCTTTAACAAATGTCAGTCGGCTGCAGTCCTGCCCACTTCTTTCCTCTCCCATGATCCCATGATCCTCCTTGCAGAGGAGATATTGGAGAAATACAAATGCAAATCCTCTGCCTCCCAATTCCACCTGGGAGAGTCTCGAGCTGTCAGTTAATGAATGGCAGAGAGACAGCGAGTGCGTGTATGTGTGTGTGTGTGTGTGTGAGAGAGAGAGAGAGACAAAACAAAGAAACAGAGTGATAGAGACAGAGAGAGAGAATATGTATGTATGTATGTGTGTGTGCGCAGGAGCTTATAGTTTGTATGTGTGACCCATGAGCACATGGGGTTTGATTGACCATAACCTTTGTGTTTTGTGTGTGTGTGTGTGTGAGTGTGTGTTCCCACCGCAGGAACTGAATGCTATTTGAATTGGTCCACCTGGGACCCTAATCCCACCCGGCTCCCATCGCAAGCTCAGGTGTTCTATGAATGTGATTTATTTCCAAACAGGGTGATCCAAATGAAGATGAGGCAGGGACCAATGCAACTGTCTGGAGGGATAGAGACAGAGAGACACAGAAAGAGAGAGAGAGAGAGAGAGAGAGAGAGAGAGAGAGAGAGAGAGGAAAATGGTGAAAACGCAGTAAATAGTAAAAGAAGCCGGTCTGTGTTTGCTTGAGCGGAAAGCAAACTCATTGTGCTCGTAGACGGCAACTGCGCAGCATAAAATGATGTAGATCTGTGACTGTGAAATGAGTAGAAGATTTTTGTTTCATTGATTAAGAGAAAAAAACAGCATTTCTGAAAGAACTGTGGGCAGCTTAAAATGTCGGCTTTCCAGACTCAATTCCCTATTTTATTTTCTATTACATGAAGTAAGGTTTTGTATTCCAAAAATGATTATTCCATATGGCAACCCTAACACCTAGTAATTTACAATGGCGAATATGCTTGTAAGCAACATAATGTCACCCAGTTCATGTTTTTTTACGCCGTTGCCAGACTTCAATATTGGACGATTCTGAAAAAAAAAAACTTTCAATGACAATGTTTTGGGTTTTTTTTAATGTAGTGAACAGTTCACAGATACATTTTTCCTTTTTATGTTGATTATAAACAAGCCCAGTATTCATCCATACGAATCCATGATTTACACCCAATATCAACATGCCGTGCTGGAAGTGCAGAGACTAGCGTGCCCTATAGCAAGATGGAAAGTAAGAGTGTGGAGGTCGGGATGGTGGTAGCACATCTGACTCTTGTGCTGTAACCGTGATCTTTACTGAACCCTTAATCGATAGTTTTTGGAGGTTAAATCTAACAAAACTTGCAGGACAAAAACCCAGGTTTCCACACAACCACCCTCCCCTATCCCTTCCTTATGACTTCTCACTGGTGTAAGAATGTCCCACATCATGGACTGCAAAAAATGTTGCCAGTGTATGTAATCGAAGCAAAACAGTGGTATAAAAATGGATTTTGTAGGAGACATGGTTGCATATGGATAAGCAATGGTAATTTTCCTGCTGCTTTTATTATACCGTGAGTGGCATTTCCTCTATATGTTTCAGGAGACATATAGGACCAACGCTGCTCTCTAGGCTGTATGTTGATGTGAGGGCTGTAAAGAGATTCTCCAAGGTTAGAACCTGTATCTTTTCTCTTTCTCTCTCTCTATCCCTTGCACTGAAACCTGCGGCTCCCCCTCCTAACACCAATGACCTCCAGTTTCCACGGGGAGTCAGGCAGGGCTGAGAGGGAAAATGAGAAAGAGAGAAAGAGCAGGGATAGAGCAGTGTGTGTGAGACACAGAGGTATACGTATGTATGTGTGTGTGTGTGTGTGTGGCTGGAATGTGAATGAGCATGACACAGGGAGTGAGAAATGAGGATGTTTCACACAATGACTACAAATGTGCCCATTCATTATTGTTCCACTTCTTCCATGTGCTCGGTGAGCGCTGTTTGCCCATGGACCTGTTTACCTCTCTAATGCCTCCTCAGCCTTCACATCTGTGGACTTGGCAGCACAGATGTGTCCGCAGTGCGATCAATGAGCTCCTCAGTCTGTACAACCTAACCTGTCAAACACGCTGACGTTAACATGACATGGGTGCATGTTTGAGTAGCCAGACAGTGAGTACTGTACTGCACATCTTGGCTGTGAAAGTTGCTCTCTAGTTGCAAAATCTGGCGTTTGCTCCCCGCGGGCGCCCGAGTTTACACCTGACCTTTAAACACAAACACCTCCAAGCTGCTGAATTAACACATTGCTCGCCTCTGTCACATGTAATTAGATTGCTGTAATAATGTGATTAATGGATTATTGCTTAACACGAGTAATGGAAAATAAAGTATGTGAGAGTTTTATGATTAATTTGAATATACATTGCAAATTCATATGTACTGGATGGCCATTTAATTAAATGCCAGCCTGTGTGGATTCAGGCTCAGTTGAAAAGTCAAGTGTGTGAAATAGGCAACAGCCGGGTTTGAATCAAGACGGAAATTAATTCTCTCAGCTCCTGTAAATGAGATGTGCTCTATCACAGATATGACAGAGGAATTATGGGGAATGAATTCCATGTCATCCTGATGATCCTCCTTTCATACAGTATAATGTGAGCCAGAATGAAGAAGTTGAACTGTGTGAAATTCAGTCCGCCTCATTCTCGCGCTCCCTTGTGTGCAGAACTATTGACCTTGGGACGGGCTGTAAAAGAGCTGACGGCAGACACGACTTTTTCCCTTTCATTCATTTCCTGTCAGCCACTCAAGATATTTTTTTCTTGTTTCTTGAGTCCAGTGATGTCAGCTAAATCATTTATCAAGCAAGGAAATGTTGGTGCAGTCTTTTGAAAGAATTTTACACCTTGTGACATTTTGTGTGGTTCAGATTTGAACAGCATTACCGGCGGTGTTTTGTATGTTTGAACCACATACATTTGCGAGGCGTATATCGGTGTGTTCGTTTAAAAATATGGTCATTTTGAAAAGTTGAATTCATAAGTGAGATTTCTGAGGCACAGTGCAATGACCTGAAACTAAATGTTTGAGTTTCAGTTAAATGAATCATCTGGCTTTATATCCAGTCACTTACATTAGAAAGAGCAAACTAGCAAATATACCATCAAGCTAAGGACTAAAACTGGACTAAACAACATTTGCTTTCACTAGCAAGCTATTATTCCATTTTGAATGGCTTTTTCGAAATGCAACTTTTCAATTAATTTATTCAGCAAATTCACTCCTATACAGTCATTTCAAACATACATGATTATCTTTGCAGATGATTTTTTTGGACTGTTCTCAACAGAAATCGGTCATTTTTGTTTATGACTTCAACCCTGTCTCCTAGAAATTATGTTTATATAATGCTAATTTGTTTTGCCATATTATGTTCAACTGGAATGCTATGTTTGTACTGTACAGGAAGCCTGTTTGGGCTTGATCATGGGCGTCTCTCACCAGAGACCAGAGTTTGCATCCTGAGTCCTGTGTGTTGTTAGGTTTAGATAGGTAATTAAGGAAATATCATTCTTTTGTCAAATATTGACAAAGTAAACAAATTTGATCTTGTGCTTCAAGTGACGGACAAGTATTTAATGAAGACCATGATCTTTCCCCAACCTTAAACAAGTTCTTTGTGTTGCCTAAACATAACCATATCCTTTAGTTACTATGAATGGATATCGTATTGCAAGAGCGGATATTGTAGAAAAAGTAAACAAAATAAACTGTCAGTGAATCTTTTTACAGATGTGTTCAGTATCAACATTTTGTGACCTGCTGGATACATTAATTAAAGTTTCCTCATCATGTTGATTAAAAAACATAATCCTGCCGGCATGTATTTGTTGTTGCAAATTAGCAGTATATTAATAAAATTCTGAATAGACAGGGTTGATGACCTATGTGTGTATTCTCCTGAACGGCAACCTTTTGTAGGCGTGCAAATAATGACTGTCCTCCATAAAAAGCAAAGACAAACTTAAACCTTAAACCTAACTTTAACCAAGTAGTTTTAATTGCTCAAGCGTAACCAAGCCTTGAACTTTAGAGGTGGCAGATCAAAAAAAATGCTTATATATTTGGTATGAAGACTTACTGATATTTTCCTCTAAGATCAATGATATCCTTGAACAAATAGTTGTAACATGTAGTACTTCTATCTGCGTTTTCAGAGACATAAGTCTGATTGAAATAGGGCACATCTGTCCATTTTGTAACATGCTGCCAACTATTATAGAGCAATTTGTGAGGGTGGTTAAAAACATCAGGTCCCTATTAGGTTGGTGCACAGTAATGAAGTGCTGGGTGGGCAGGTCTGTGTCTTGCTGAGTTTAGATAAAGAGGCTGTGGAGCAGAGGATGTAATTAGCTATATTTACCGCCGCCAGCACAAGGCCTGAAGCACAGAAAGACTGACTGTGTCACAACTCAGTAATTACACCTGCCTCCTCATTACGTTCATCTGACCATAGGCGAAATCCTAAGGTGAGCACAAAATGCAGATATGTGCAGAGAAAGCAGAACTGTGTGGATGTTCACTGCTGTGTCTTTACTCATTGGAATTATTCTCCTGCTCCTTTTGAAAGGTACTGACATCACCTGCTGCTATCGTCAATACAGCTGGGGTGATGCTCAAGCCAGAATCTGTCTTTTGAGCTTGAAAGTTTGCTGTAAAAAAGTTTGTAGTTTTCGTCTTCATAGAGAATGGAGGGTGTACAGTTTGCATTTGTGGTTGCAATTGTTTAGAGAGAGTTTATAGCAGAAAAGAAGGTATCAAAATGTCAAAACAGTGAGCTGGGATAAAATGGTTATGACAAACGAGGAGCAGAAGGAGGGTTCTATAATGTGCTCAAACTGACAAACACACCTGCTCATAATCTTCATCAGGTCATATGTGAGAACTGACAGAAGCTGTGTATTAAGCCAAAAACATGACAGTTGGGAACGCATTGAGCACACAGATGGACAGTGAAGAAATGGATTATGCAGCGGGAATTGTTTGAGAAGTTTCTTTGGACATTTTGTTTTCTTCAACCATGTATGTTGACCACAGTTTCCATTCTATGAGAAGAAGCATCTACAAACTTTATACAACCATCTTTCAAGTCCACAGGGCTCATACTTAATAGACTTCGGGTGATTTTGCATGAATTATCACTTCAGTGTAAATCTACACCCACAAATCTGGGCCAAGCCTGACATTAATAGCTCTGTTGTACTTGATTTGTGGTGTAGTGCAGTGCATGTTTATTCAGTTGTTCCAAAAAGGTGGAAAGTAACTAAGCACATTTACTCAAGTACTGTACTTAAGTAGAATACTGGGAGGCTGTGGCTCAGGAGGTAGTGCGGGTTGTCCACTAATTAGAAGGTTGGGGGTTCGATCCCCAACTTCGTATGTGGAAGAGTCCTTGGTCAAGATACTGAACCCCAAATTGCTCCTGATGGTTGTGCCATATGAGGTGTCAAATGATTAAGCCAACTAACACACAATACCTTCACCGCATACACCACATCAACACACTACACCTCTGTTGAAAGCGATATCTAGGCATGTGTATAGTGTAGGTACACGTTGTCAGTGGAGTGCATGTTCCATTTGTTGTGCTGCAGCAAACGCCTACACACCAACACGCCTAACCTATATCGAGAAAGCTCATTGCATTTTCACCACTATTGCACTATTCCATCAGGGGCATTTGTCTTTTTTGTGCTCACTCTCATGTAGCACGCGGACACAGTGCATGTACAACTGCACACCTATACTGGGAAACACAGTTGTCCACCGCTTTGGAGATAATAGGGCACAATAGCTCTTGTCCTCTGTTTGAGATGTCCAGCAAAATTAAAATACAGTGTTTATAAATATTGTTGGTCTCTCTAACTTCACAATGTGCAGGGGTCTTTGTTGGTTTGTCATTTAACCCCTTAACATCCACCCTTTTTATAGAATTTTTGCCTATTTGGCATAACCAAATGGAAAAGCTTATAATAGAAGAACTGTAAGGCCATAATGCATGCATTAGGCTTTATTTGACAAGTGACATCTAGTTTCTGGAAATGAGTTTGTTTAGCATGTGGCTAAAACACAAACAAAACTACATCAGTTCAAATAAGGCTCAAAAAAGCATTTTTGGTCCTCGTCTATAATGAGTCATATTTGAATAACAATAATTAGGACATGCTTTATGCCAGAACTATGCAGAACACCATATACCTTCTACATCTTTTCAATCTGTATAAAATTCCAGACCTCTAGGCCTAACCTCATGGGAGCTAGGGAGTTTTTAGTTTGTGGTGTCACTGTTGTCCCTGAACCTCTCCAATCATCTCCAATTGGCCAAATTGTGCCAATTGCTTTGACTCATTACTGTGTGATGCTACCGCTTACAACTGGCTGAAGCGGGTCGCCAGTGGATGTTAAAAGGTTAAAATATCCAGGCAAATTGAGTGATAATTATCACTTAATGTACAGTTCTTCCAGCCAGTGCATGTGCATTTAAGGAATTGCTGTACAATGTGAATGTAGCAGGGAAATGAACTATGTAGAACTATGTATCTGTCCACCATGAATTGCTCATTTAGTATCTTACAGTATCTTACCGAATTAGTTTATGATTGCCATCTATGTGCCACAGAGAGAGAGGAGCTGTTCCTTGGTGGAATAGTGGTGAAAACCCAATGAGCTTTCTTGATATAAGTTCTAGGTTAGGTGTGTTGGCGTGTTGGCATGTAGGCATTTGCTGCAGTGCGCCAAATGTAACATGTGCTCCACTTACAACGGGTACCTATACGCATACCTAGTTATCTATCAAACTGTAAGGTGCAGTGTGTTGATGTGGCGTTTGTGTGCATATGAGATTACATGTACAGCTATAGGTGTGGAGTATGTTGCACCAAATCAGATGCAGCATATGTTATGTGAATTCACCCTGTCAATTCATTTGAACGCCACATCTATATGGAACAACCACTGCAGGCGCAACACTTATGTCTGTGTGTAACGCCTGTGTCTCCATTGTGAGTCTATGTAAATTGTTCGCATGTGTTGAGAGGTTTAGTCAGATGTTAGATGTCTTCAGTAGGCACTAGTAAGGTGTTTGACGTTAGTTGGCTGAATCGTTTGACACCTCATGGTGCCGCAGAAACATTGTAAAGCACTTTGGATGAAAGCGCTATATAACTGCAGCCATTTAAGTACAGTTCTGAGGTACTTGTACTTCACTTGAGTATTTCCATCACAGGGTATTTTATACTTCAAAAGAAAGAGTTTAAATCTCATGTGCAGAGCCAAGCCAACAATGAACTCATTCTACTTACAAGTACTGTGTGTGTATCCAAAGCCTGATATATCTCATTCCTCTTTGCCATAGACCTCTATTGTTGTCCAAAAACTATAAAAATAATCACATTTTCATTCTCCAGAGAGCAATTCCTGTAAGACAGACGCCACTGTGCATATGCAGGAACACGGTTCCATTTACAGAGCTATTTCACAACCTCTCAACTTTGTACTGAAGTTCTTTGAGAAATTTACAATGTAGCACAAAGTCAAGAGGTTGTGATATGTAACACAACAAGCTAGCAAAGCTCTATAAACAGAACCACATTCTCGCATGTGCATAGTGGTGTCTGCCTTACAGAAAATGCAATCTGGAGAATGAAAACATGATTGCTTTTATTTCTCCTTGGAGCAATTTCTAAACAAACAACCATAATCACACTCTTTGTGGTGAAGGAACATGTCACTCAATACAGCGGTGTGGCTCATTGACTTGTTTTTAATAGTTGGATAACAACCGAGGTCCGTGGCACAGAGGAATACGATATATCAGGCTTTGGATACACACACAATACTTGTAAGTAGGATCAGTTAATCATTGGTTTGGCTCTGCACATGAGATTACTTGACAGTAAAAAAAAAAATATAGGAAATCACCAGCCAAATCCTTTAAGCAGTTTTATTAAAATGCATTTTGAATACAGAACTTGTACTTGCAAAAGAATATTTTTGCATTGCTGGAAGGAAGGAAAACTGTTGCTGGAAGGCAATCAAAGCTGGGAGAAAGCATCCAGTGAGTATTCTGGCTGTGGTTACACTGTATGTCAACACAGTACAGGGCCAACCTACTATTGTGGACTTCAGTATAATTGGTACTGAAGATTGGGCCAAAATCAAAGAGGCCCCCCTTTTTGTGGTTCAATGTTTAAGTGGCTCTCTAAACAGATCTGGTGATGGTACAGCTCCTGACATTTTAACTGGTCAGACAGATAATATCCATCTATCTATCTCTCTGCCTCGAAATAAATGATTCTTTGGCAAAGTTATGCTAATTATCCACCCAAGACAAAGGAATACAGAGCCAAAATGATGAATGGCTTTGTTGGAGCAGGTGGGCTTGCTCTTTTAAAGATAACCCTTTGTATGTAGAGGAGAATGTGTTATCCATTCAAATAGCCTTATCTAGATACGCAGGAGGTGTTCACAGCTCTGTACTGTTGTAATGAGGAGACAGAGAAAGATGAAATAATAAAATGAGACATGCAGCCCTACATTACCATATAGATAACCAATACAGTACAAGTGAATTTGCGATCAATACGTGGGTGTGTTGTCTCACGTTCTTGAATAAGTGAGGAAATGCAGAGTGGGTTATTTTGCTTTGGAGGGGAAAACAAAAGTGTAAGAAGACATAGAAATAAGGAATGACCAGGAATATTTTAATGCAAAGTTCCATTCAGTTTTGTCGCTGATAGAAGCTCTGTGGTTTGCACTGCTCCATGTGTTGCATTGGCCAAGGCATTCAGTCATTTTGAGAGGCACTTTCAAAGGGGTGATTGGATAACCTTTCCAGTGCACACCTTAGGCTAAATTGTAGTGCATGTTTATAGGAGGAGATCCGCTGCTTGGGCCAGACCCCATAAAACACATAATCCTTTACACTGACACATCCGATTGCAGAGAGCTTGTCAAATGTTTCTCCAATCCATAAAATGTGCTCAGAGGGATTTTTACACTGTAGTCAGCATGGATGTATGACTACTATTTACAGTATGCTGACCTCCCCAGTCCGCAACAGTCCTACTGTGACAGAACAAAAGCATTTATTTATCCAAAAACCAGCGATATGGGTATTTATTTTACCTCCAGTGGACATTTTCTTCCTCACAATGATCCCTTCTGGGCACAATGAGCACAAAGAGAGATTGTGTGTGTCCAAGTATGAAATAAATATGATGACACTTTCCATACTAATTCTACAATACTGCCTTTGTTCAAATAGCACATATACTCGCAAATCATTGGAAAGGTTATATGGTCCTTTTTACTTGGACATCCTTTGTATACATATTCCAATTATCCGTGATGGAAGACGCTTCCTGCCAAGAGAAAAGGTTTTGTTGCTTTATTGGGACTAATAATGTGATTGATTTGACTTCTCTGTTTCTCGCTCTCAGATGAAGTCACAATTGGCAATCACCTGGTTACACAAGTGGAAATGATTTTCACGGAGGGGATGATCATAATCAGGAGTGTTTCTTTTTTTTTTTTTTTTTTCCCCTAAATCCTTCTGCAGACACTGAGAAGTCCAGCATGTTGAATCATTAAAGGAGAACTGTGTTTAAGCTTTAACACTGTCAGAGTGTTATGATTAACGGTGATTAATCTATTTCAGCATCTGTTAAAGAAATGATTATTTATTTCTAAATGCATTATAGTGATTTAAAGTAACCCAATAAAGTTTTAGCATCGTAGGGAGCACAGGATGCAGCATTATTTTTCAGTGACTAACAAATTGCTCAACCCAGTGCTTAATAAATGCATCGCTGAAGCACAAGCTGCACAGGCTGAGCTTGAGAAAACAAATAGATGTCTCTTGAAATGTAAGCATTATAGACCACAGAGACCCTCCAACTGAAGGCATTTATCCACCCAATCCACTATGTTGATTAGTAGACAATGGGATGCAGCTCAATTTACTTCTAATTAGAGTTCTAATGTGTGTTATTAAATACATCACCATGTCCCAATTAGAAAACACTGGGGCCATACATCATTTTAATTGATATCCACCTCAAGCCACATGGGCTCAGGGTATTCCATCAGTGCTCCCAAAATGATCTTTGTTTGAAGAGAGGAGAAGTGAGAGTGGAGTCTTTTTATTGCAGCACACTCATTGACTGTGTGTGTGTGTGTGTGTGTGTGTGTGTGTGTGTGTGTGTGTGTGTGTGTGTGTGCGTGCATGTACATGTGTGCGTCTCTGCTGCTTGATTGTATATATCTAGATTTGTGCATTTTGTGAGCTATAGGGACGTTTGAGAACAGCGGTGAGGCTTCTCATTATAAAGCACACATCTCCCATGATACCAATGCTTTCTATTTATTGAATGGTAATGTGTTAGGGGATGCAAATGCAATCCGCCCTGTGCATTTTGCTCACGCAATCACACTTATTAAGCTATAGCTGAGTGCAACCAGGCAATAAGGATATTTTTGATTCAGGTCCTTATCAGTGAAGCTAAAGTAAATCCATGAGACAGAAAATATGTTTCATGCACTGCAACTCACAAGATGTTCAGGGTGCTGCATTAGAGAAACAACCATGGGAAGTTACACAAGATAAATTGTACTCAGATTTGTTCATTAAGGAGATAAATTGTTTAAGCCTGTATTCATTTATTTTTGGTCCCTTGAGAACTGTGCAACAAGCTGGAAACACAACACTGACATATTATCAACTCATAAAGCTGATATGACAAACAAGTAGCAAATAGTTGATTTACCAATTGTCGTCACGATTCTGATAACCTGATGAAAGGAATTCCAATATTCACTCTCCTGTTAGGTCTATTAGGCCGCTACTCCTGAAAGATATCTCTGTTAAGCACCTCAAGGCTCCACTATGTTCACCAGCTAGTTTGGTATGTTGGGCATGTTGTGTTTACCAAAGCTTTTCTTGCTGAAAACAGCTGCTTGGTGGTGCTGGAAACAACAGGCTGGAGACCGTTGATGAGAGCAGTGAAACTGAACCAAAACAGTGAAGTTGTGGGCTGCAAAACCAAAACAATGCGCAATTAAAGAAGCTAAAATGCTCAGTGGAGCTGAGGGGACCTGCAGAGTTGGATGATAATTCTGTGTGTTTGTAAGTATGAGCAACTCCTGTCCTGTTCAGTTTTTACTATCAAAATATTGGTTGGTGCAGCTTTAATGATTGCAAGTAATTAAAACAAGGCAATCCATTTTTCAAGGTTAACAAGGCCACTTAGTTTCTCTTTTTTAGTAATACCTTACAATTTTAATTTTCCAGTGAAACCACAGAGCAAGAAAAGGCATGAGGTGGAATACTAATACTAATCTTGGAGACCAAATTGAGATGATATAAACTGTACAAATGAGAATAAAGTACTCTGAAAACCCATCAGCACCTTTGCACCTTTCTGGACCAAGTAAGATTGCATTGTCTGGTCATCAGGGTTGAGGCAGATAAAGCAACCATCGATCAATAACCATTTCTTATCCTCACCCTTCATCTTCTCTCTATCAAAGGGCAAAAGCTCCTTTCACAAGTGATTCTGCCACTGATAACCACCTGTTCAAGCCTTGACTGGTTCAATCTTCTCCTTCTCTCAGTGTCTGCCAGTATTAGCGCTGACCTCCTCCAACTGTACATTATGTCTACTGGTTCAACCAGGAGGAGAGTATACAGTATGTTTACTATGTACGCTCTGCTTCTCTTTTGCCTCTTTGTCTCTCCTGCAACTGTATGCATGTGCATCCGTATGAAGTTCAAAGTCGACGGAGGGTTCCTGTGATTGCTGAAGGCCACATATGAGAGGGATGTGAGAATGCAAATGTGCTCAAGCTTAGCTGACAACAATATTTACATGGAAGATCACAGTGAGGCAGAGCAAACATGTCGGTTTTGTTTGAAGAAGAGGGGCTGAGCGGGAGAAATACCAAATGAATCATGTTTTGAATAACAATAGAGATGTTAAATTTCCTCTCCTCCATGCTTGTCTGTTGGCTGCTAATGCATTTTGTCTGAAAACTTTTACAAAACAGCCTAATTAGTCTGAAAAAAAATAAAAATATTTAAACTCTCAGATGGAGTCGGATCAAGCCTCCATTAGACCATGAGGGAATCTCCTGTTTCCACTTTCATTATGTTTTATTTACTTGACAAGCTGAGCTTTGTTCATCATAATTAAAAAAGCCTTCATTGACCTCTCCCCACCTCCTGAAAGTACTGTTTCAATGAGAGCCTCTTTCGGCATTCATGTGGCTCTCCACAGTTGGCTTTTTGCTTTTTATTGAAAAATACAGAAAGGATGAAAAAAATCTCTCTAATATTCACTTGTCTAACCTGGAATAGTTGTGTGACAAGGTTGGATTTTTCTTATGTAATTCCTTATGACCTGAATTTTTTAAATATTCCTCTGCAAAGGGTTCTGCTCATTAGTGAGATGATGCAAGACTACAGACCTTCTGCTATGTCTCAGACCATATGCAGGAGAAATAAGAATATATTTAACCCTTTTTTTTTTTTTTAGATTGGCTTTATTGTTGGATCCCACAGACTCCACTGTATGTTTTTTTTTAATTGCTAATTCAACTGTTTTTATTCTTCCCTTGAAACATTTTTCTCTTTTCTTCTGACCTCATTAAAACACAAAATGCAAAAAAAGTATTGAAATGTTAACAGCTCCCTTTGCCCGAAACTTGGCTTGCACGTTGACAAAAGTTTGTCTTTGGGGTCAATTAAACTGCAAACAGATTTTCCTCTCAAATCTCCTGTGATTGAGCTGGATGTTGGAGAGGTAGTGCTGTGTAAAGTGTATCATATCATAGATATAGAACATAAGAAAATCCAATTTATTTAGCCATGTTTTACAACTGGAGTCCCTGAGACCCCAAACAAAAGCAACACGTTATTTTCTGTAGACTTCTGAAACATGTCATTTGTTCAAAATCATGTTTATAAGCAATTCTCATAAAATTAGGAAAGATGTTGAAGTACCAAGCTGATAAAACAACGTTAACCCATTAAAAAGGCTCTCCAGGACCTCAAAAAGAACATTAGGCTTAAATATCTGGCTTATTTCCCAACTGTTGTCAAAAATAGCCAATATAATGATTGTCACATGAGCAGTCAGCAGCTAAGACCAGGCGTGTGAAGTGAGCAGCACATGTATATTTTATTAACAGTGCAAAACGAGCAGCTTGTAAACATGTGCGTGTGACTAAAACATCCAATTGGAGTGACTTGCATATGAGTCCCCTGGAATCTTGTTCCATTGACTATCAGTTAAACACTTATTCCTCCTGATTTCAACCTGCTGGATCAATAGTTAATGTCTGGGGAGCGTGTTGTCCCAGAGGAGAAAACGCAAGGACTAGTCTGTCTCCATCTGAACTATGAAGGAAAGGACTGCTATCAATCTACATTCATCAGTTAGCTCTCACACATGCGGCAAGCTTAAACTCAATACTGTAAGACTGGAAAAAGAGCGCACTGAACATTTTTACTCATATCAGGATTATTTTCTCAGCAATATCAAACTGGATATCAGGTACAATTTATCTTTATATCCCATGGCAATATCATACATGGTAATTTTCTTCTCTGTGATGAGAAACCAAATTGTAATTGAAAGTGAGAATAAATGTTTTAACAGGTAAATCCCCCCCTGTGAGATGTGTTTGATAATATTTCCTGCTTTGACTTTTGGGACAGGGATGAAACCCGCTCTCTACAGATCCACATTCAGATGGCACATTAATCTATCCCTCTGCAGTGTAGTACCTCTCTGCCCTGTGTTCCTCTACACCGATGGCTTCTGGAATAGGAATTTGAGGGGAGGGGGGGGCAGTATTACTTAGAAGCAGGGGCCCCCCGAGCTAAGAGGAGAGAGGGCTCATGCGTAAGATTACTAATGCCCTCAGCCTGTCAAAAAAACGCACCTGCTTGCGGCTTGACGGTAATTTGTTTGGACATGGTTTATAATTTAATTCCATTGGAGAATTAACTTCCAATACAAGAAGCTATTAGCGGGGGAGATGGCGATCGGTTCTTCTGTGCTTCTGTGACCATCCCAGCTGAATGGTAAATTTTTGATGCTCGCCTATAAAATACCCAATGCCTATGGATTTTTTGCACTGCAGATAGCATAATAAAAATGCAATCTGGACTTTTGAGGAGAATCTATCACAACAGAATTGAATACATTCCCCTCTTCTTTCGTCCCTTATGCTTTACTGCCTTTGCTGCTACTGATATAAAGACTGTGAGGTACTTCATTGTGAGACTTTGCTGTAACTTGCTCTAGCCTCGGCACTAGCACAACTAAATGGAACGCAGCCATTATTAATGTCAATTGCTACACCTGTGTTTTCCGAGACTGGCTGTCTAAAAGGAGAAAGGCCTGTGGAGAACAATCAAGAATGTTTGTCATAAATTATTGAAGCAGGCTATTTTTACTTTAATGCCCAAGGTGAGTGTAATGAATGCTTTCTCAACAAATTAACCAGAGTTTCTATGTGTGTGTATGTGATTCTGTGCCATGTTTGTTTCAGTGAATGCATGCTTGTAGAGGCCCTGCAGATACAATAATTATAGGGACAGAATATACAAACAGTAAGCATAGAATTTCAATGCCAACAGTATTATTATTCAGGTTCAGTCAATAACTTTACTTTTTGTTTTTATTCAAATGTTTCTTCTTCTTTACAGTTTTTAGTGAAAGGAGCAGAAAGACAATGACAGTCGGTCGGTCTAACACTGAAATATCTCAACACCTGTCAGATGGATTCCCATGTAATATTGTGCAAACTGTCATGGTTCCCGGATGATGAATGCTAATGACTTTGGTAATTCCTTGACAATCATTTGATTGAATTGGATTTGGATTGGATCTGGCACACACATTCAATTTCCAGTCAGAATTAATTATAATAACTTTTGTGATCTCTTAACTTTTCATCTAGCGCCTCAGTCAGGTCAAACTTTCAAACTTACCCAGTGAAATATCTCAACATCTTATGGATGGTATGGCACAAATGTTCGTGCAGACATTCATGGTTTCCAGATGATGAATCCTACAGATGTTGGTCATCCACTGACTTTTCCTGCCACCATTAGGTCAAGATTTAAATTTGTCTACTTTTGCTAAACATTAGCATCTTAGCATTGTCATTGTGAACATGTAAGCGAGCTGACATAACGGTTTAACTCAAAGCAAAACTGTGCCCAAGTACAGCCCCACAGAGTGGCTAGCATGGCTGCAGACTCTTAGTCTTGTTGATTTACATTTCATCAACCCTCTTTGAGCCTTGATTGTAAGAAGCTTATGTATACTGTGAGGGAGCCACACTGCTGCTTTGTTTGTTAGACGTATGCTAATTAAATGATTTTTACTTTATACCGTGGGATGTCTGTTAAATGTGGCCTACAGCTTAAATTCTATGAAACCACTCTCGTTCGCAAACAAAAAAGACAACTTCCACTGTAGGGCTCCACACATACAAAGGCAGAAAGATGTGGAAATAACATAAACACAATGCTGTCAACTGCGTGATCAATTTGTGACAACCACTTCTGTTTCTTTGTGAACTTGGCACTGGGATATAAGAGTCTTTTATTTGGAGTAGGGAGGTTGAGGGGGGAAAAAAAAGCATTTTCGTCATGCTATGTCAGATGCTGGCTCGCTGGAGGCTGTCGTGAGGTGAGATGACAACATCACAGTCATAAGTGGGCCAAGCAATTAGGACTGCAGGAAGAAGCGAGGGAGTCTGAAATCAGCTCAGAGGCCTCGCATTGTGACTGAAAATTATGTGAGCCTAAAGACTAGCGCAGAGCATGACTTTCTCTTTTCCATTCTCCCCAGTCAGATAGGAGAGCAGACCACCCAAGGACAGGATTCACAACTACACACTGCTCAAAAAGAGCGGATGGTAGATGAAAACCTCTGACCTATATTGCAGTTCATGTCTTTATCCCACTGAGCACCAAGCCAACAGGCATTCAAAGAGCTCCTCTTTTATCTGAGCTGTGTCCTTTCTTCAACTCACGGATGCTGTGAAGGGCAGTGAGAGAAATTTGATACCTTGTGCTAACTATAAAAAGACCACTCTTCCTGCTATATCTGTGACATATAAGAATGAGTTAACCATCTCTTTCAAACATAGGTGCTTTATAATTATGTCACAAAGCTTCTGTTAGCTTGATATTTTTCAAAAATTAGGGTCACAGTGCCTAAACAACAAGCAAAGAGCACATTCTTTCTGCCATAAAGGATCACAGTGCACTAAAAGATGAGTGCAGAGTTGTACTGCAATCCCTCCAGCTTGTCTGTGGCTGCACCAAAGTCTCCCAGTCCTCCAAGTTGGCCATTCCTAGAATATCTCCAATGAGCAATGGGAGCAACCTTCTGTGTGCCTGAGCCACCGCAACAAGCCCAAGTTTTTAAAAGTAGCCTATATGTAATTATATTTTCTGAAAGTGTACTTAGAAAGTTTACTTGTTATGTATTCAGAAGTAGTTTATGTTTAGTATACAAGGTTGTGTTCTTTTAAATATATTATCATACTTATTATGGATTTTTGGCCAATGCCTATGCAAAAAGTACACAGTTTATTAGTACGCTGTTTTCAAGTGTTCTCGTGCAACTTTCAACCTTGTGTGCATTCTCTAGAATATTTTTACATGCTATTACCAGTTTGCCAGATTTTACCTGCCACCCTGAGATACATCCTGCACTCTTTGAGTCAAAAAATCTATATTTTTGTGAATGTACTCAAACTGTATGTGGTACATCTACAGCATATTAATGGCAGACAAGCATAACTGTATTTTGACATACAGTAGTACATGAGAGTACATCTGCAGAACCAATCAATGGAGGTATGCTGTGACATGGGTATTAATGTACTTTTTTTGGACACGCTTCCTATACTTAAAATATATGTTCAGACCAAACCGCCACTGGTGGTTTGGTCCAATCAGCAAACAATTTCCATGGACGACTTCTCAGATGGTTCTACATAACAAACCATCTGGTGCGTCAGGTTACTGATGTAAGTGTAACAGTACTTTCTCATACATTACCAAGGCAGAGGTATTTACTTCCTTGCATGTTCCACGAGTTCTTTAGTGTTTTTCTTTTTTGCAAAATACAGTATTCTATGTATTATAAAATCATGGGCAAAATATTGTGATAGTATCTTTTTGTGATATCCAGCCCTACTCTAAACTGCCATCAAGTACAAACACAGTTTTCCTCACCACTACTCGCAGCAGCTTTGAGTATTTCCAAATGTGTCCAAAACATCTCACCTTCAATATCACCTAACACAGAGAGAGACCACCACTTATTGTGAGCTGAGGCAGTGAACAAAAGTGAGTCCAACTATATCTAATTGGTACTTTTCAACTGAGTGCAGCAGCTTCAGCTCCTTTCTCCTCAGAGAGGTCACATTTCACGTATTTAGAGTCCGTTTCCAATTTCAAACTCGGCCGTGTCTGACTCTTCTCTCTTCCTGCCCTTTGCCTAGCAGGACTACATTGTTCTCTTGCAACTTTGATTCCACAGTTTATTACTATGAGTGTTAGCCATTATCTTTGTGATATGTAAGACTTGCGTAGAGCAGAGCAATTTGGTGCACCTGTGCAGTGCTCTCATTATTCAGAGTGTGTGAGTGTGTGTGTGTGGGCTGAAGTACCAGCATGATATTTCTGGCTGCTAAAGCTGAACATGTGGCAATCTTCCTGGAAAGCTGACCTGTGTCAGTCTGTCTACAAGTTAATGTTCAAGTCTACCAATGCCCATCTGCAACTGCTTCTGTTTTCTCTCCATCTGTTCTCCTTACTGCCACACACACTCACACACATGCTCAATTCTTTAGAAATATTGCTACAAGGTAGCTGAACCGAAAAGCAGAAAATTCTTCATTCATCATTTCATCAAATACCTGTCAAATTTAATCTTCAGTATGCTGAAGGCAGTTAGGGTTAATGTTGCATCATCTTCAAAGAACATAAAAGAAGAGACGCCATGATCACGTCTTTGCTAAAAGTCCTGTTAGAATCAGTGAAAAGTTTAATCTCACACTCTCCCACCTACCAGCTGCTACACCACCAGCTCAACGCAATGTGAGAGGCAGTAGTTTGCATGTTATCACTCTAACGATTGCAGCTCTTTCCTCAACCCCATGAATAGATATCCTTATAAACACAGTAATGTATTTAATCTGTGATCTGTTAATATTTATATACTGTAAATACTTGAATCGTACATGGCTTTTCCCTGCAACTGCACCTGTGCACTCGAACAAATCATGAATAAAAGATTATGGAATGTTATTCTCTTATTCAAGATTGATGTTTGACCTCATTGTGTGTCATTGCTTTCTTGGTTTTATATGATTAACAAGTTGCAGATGCAGGCGCTTATCCTGCATATGAAGCGTGGTTTCAGCAGCTGACTCCTCAGTTTTCTTCTCCAACCAGACACACCAAGTGAATGTAAATGGATTTGAACTTTAGCTGCCTCTCAACATCACATTCTGACACATTGCAAGACCTACAATGTCATGTCACTGACTCAAGAAATGACATTGCATAGATTCAAATTAATGCAACAATGAAAATAATGATAATCTTAAGAAATATGAAAATACTGACTCTAACCTCTAATGAGGATGGTATTTTGTAAAACATCTTTTCATCCACCAATTTGGTTCCTGAAATAGACTCGTGTTAAAGCTGCACTAACCAATATTTTTATATAAGCAACAGATGAAATGTGAAAGAAGTCATTCATAGTGACAAACACACAGAGAATCATCACCCAACTCTGCAGCTCCCCTCAACTTTTAGAGCCTTTTAGCTGGTTTTAGCCTTTGTTTGGGTTTTGTAGCCGGCAACTCAGCTCTCATCGTTTCCAACAACAACAGACAGCTGTTTTCACTGAAAAGCTCTGATTAAGCCACTGTACACTACTTGCCCGGCACCAGATAGATCAAATTAAGCAACTAGCTGTAGAACATGGAGGAGAACATGGCAGTTAAAGAGGCAGATCATCATCAGATGGCCAGAAACATAGCTGTAAATGAATGCTAATCGTGCTCTGTGTCTGTTGGATGTGTAAATGTGTAACCATGTTTCCCAAAACAACTTCATAATTCTATACCAGTGCTATGTCCCACTTGTTCCACTTCCACTGAGTGGCCAAAATTTTCAAAAATACCACTGATTTCTAACAATTTTTAAGTCGTATTCATGCATAGATAAGTGGATAAAATATTCCATTCCATTTTGTGGCCTTTTCACTGATTTATCACAGCTGTTCGCCTACATCATGTTCTTGATCCAGGTTGTTGTGAATACTCTAAATGTAGAAATAGCATCAAAATATGAAAAACTAAGTTTTTAATGAATCCAGTATTCAAAGAAGAGTTCAGCTGTACAGACCATGATGGTTTATGGTGCAGGAATGCATTTTGTCCAATCATTTTGAGTCATTGTTCTTCAAAAAGTAATAGAAGTGAAATACTAAATAAGTAGTAGAAAAACATTTGGTTGACACTGTATCTTGTTTGGTATTGCTATTGTTGCTATACCTGTTGGTACTGTTTACACCTGTTCTGCTCAGACATGTGATCTGTCTGTAATAAATGACTGTACTCCCGCAGTATGCAGTTGTCCAATTCAATAGTGGCAGCCATTTGTCATGTTAACCCCCATACAACGACCTTGAAGCTAATTAGCCTAAAATATAATGAAGCATAATTGTTATTAAACAACTGAACAGACAGCACATCTCATCTCTTTGATGCATTTAAATCTATTTAGACATAAAACACTAACCCTGCTGGCTCTCCTACTGAACAGACACCATATACAAGTTGCTGAGGATGACGTTCTCTATAGGACCATGTGTGGGATTATGAGTTCTTGGGTAGAATTAGGACTGATTGGCGTTCTCCATTCCCTCTGGACATGACCTCTCTCCATCTCTGGCCACACCAGACAGGCCTGTTAAAATGCAGAGAGAGAAGAGGAGCAGACTCCAGCCTGAATGTCTGCTCAGTCCATTTCAAAAAGCCAGCCTCTGCAATGATTGACAGGGGGAGAGGTTACATTCGTATTTACCCTTATAGAAATACATGAGATTGTAAAAAAAAAAAAAAAATACTGGGGTGCAAAATGGCTTGGCATTGAATAGTCAAACAGAGAGAAAAAGAAATGGGAAGCATAATGCATGAATTGATGGACTGATTCAAGAGGATGATGGAATACATAAATGCATCAATATAGAAATTCAATTTTGAGGCCAAATAGAATCTTTTGTCCTTGCAAAATGTTCCTTCTACAGTACTGAGTGGAAAAAATAAACTTACTCTTTAATCAGGAACGATTACTGGCAAATATGCATTAAGTCAGGGTATTTGTGAATGGCATTAATACTGTACTTCCACAGTGGTTGCATTTTTCTAAATGATCAAGACACAGACTGAAAATAAACTTTTTGGACCACCACCTGAGACAGCTACTGTTTACCAGCCACTAAACTAATTACTTATTCTGTCAAATAATACATAATTGTTGACAACTTTAAGAGTCACAGCATCCATTTCTACATATTTAACAATACTGTGTATCTAAACTAATAAAAAATCACTCTCACCCTTCCAAACAACAATAAATGCAGAATATGGTCTGAACTTATGGCTTTCAATTTGGTAAGCCATTTTCGTCATGCACCGCTGTGTTTTCCACAGCTGTTTAATATGTATGAGATGAGTAATGCAACTGTGAAGACAATAATTAATTGCCACACCCTCATATTTATATTCTACTTTAACCAGGCCTTTGGCGTGTGTGTGAAGGAAGCATGTTCGGGTTGTGAACATGACCTGCTGGACAAACTTAAAGATGTTACAGCCAATTTCTACTAATACATCACCACCAGGATACACTCAAGCACCAACATTTTGAGATATTGAACAGTCATCGTGGTGTAGTGGGCCCTTTAAATTCTATATTTCAGATATTATACAGCTAATTTCAACGTTTTACATAAACAGGACTGCATCTTATATAACCGTATCACGGACATGTTTTAACTTACAAACATCTTACATCTGACAAGAAAGATGAGCAAGCAGATTACATTTTCAAAACACGACCTCACATCAGCCGGTCTGAGCGATCCAAATCCTGTGACAGAACATCGAGGTGAGTTTGTATCGACTGCAAGGCCACTAAACTGAATTATCTATCACGAACTTGTTCTTGAGAAATGAATTGATGAGCCACGTGATTACTCAAGTGGACATGCTACTCCTGAGCTTAGCTTGCTGTTTACCTTCATGATGGATCCTTGACTGACCCCAGGAGTTAGTTGTGATATATCATAGCTTCTAAATAAATTGACTGCATCATTTAGGTGTATATGCAGTAACAAAGCCTTATTGATTTAAATATGATAACAAGACAGCCAAGGAATGAGACAATCTCACTAATTTCCTATGTTTAATTTTAGGAATCCTCTAGAAAGAACTAATATTGCCTTGAAACAAAATAAAATAAAAAGATCCTTTTATGAGGAAACGACACTTTAATCAGACATATTATGAGTTGATTTGAGTGTTAAGAATTTCTAGGGAGGGTTGAAAATTCTCTTGAAAATGTTCACAGTCCTTTCAATACCGATTATTTCATGAGTCTGCTTGGTTCTAGTCTCCTGACAGGCACGGAGGGTTGCACCGGTGTCTTTAGTTCAGCGCAGCTTTAGGACCCAGGGAGGCTGACGCGGCTGCTCCCTGCAGGAGAAGCATGGACAGATTTGTATGCGCCGGCTCTCCACCGCTGCACTAACTGCACTGTACATAACGGCACAGGATACTCTTTTTTCACCCTGAAGGATACGCTTTATCAAAGAACTTTGCTTTGCTTCGACTTTTCCAATGCTTTGTGTCTAGAAAGAAGGATAACCAGCTTCCACTCAAGTCGCTGGATGACAGTTGAAGGCTGCGCATTTCCCCCCGGTTTTCGTCGTCTACAAACGTGCACAGCGAAAGTTTTACGGACCCGCCAGTATGGATCACTTCTGCTTTTAAGTGACACACACGTGCAGCAGCCTTCGCATCATTTTGGAGAGGTAAGTTGGATTGTGTGAAGAATGCTGCAAGTCCTGCGACAGCGCAGCAGTTTGGGGAAAAAATGATGCGTGCGTGTTGCTCTTTCTGTCGGTGTGGAGGCTAGTTATGCAGTGTTTTGTGTCTGTATGATTCATACAAGCCAGGCTGCAGTTCTCCTGAATATAGATGCAGCTTATACACATAAGCTCGCATCTGGTTATGTGTAAAGAGTGTCCCTTTTACGCATATCCTCATGTGTCACATAACAGCAAATCTTAAATCTGATTGAGTAGGCTGTCATGTCATGCTGTGCTGTGAAAACACCAGTTCCTTGTGTATGTAATTCCACAGCTAGTGTGATGTTGTATTGTGACTTGACAGGTGTGTCTGTTACCTGTCAAAGCAGCCTGTTGACAGACTGACTGACAGGACGCTGGCGCTGCTGTGGCGGAGCTGTCCCCTCTCTGTGGTGCTGAAAGTTTCCCAACTGGCCACATGGCTCATCGCATCACAGGGAAGGGAGAGAAAAGGATGTGTTTTACAGTTTCTGAAGACAGACATTCAAGATTTAAAGGTTAAACGCTGCGAGGCTATTTATCTATCAGCTTACAGGAAATAAATGAGCTATGGTTTGTGCAGAGGGGTGCGTGTTACACGGTGTTGCCGCACTGAAAGCAGCATCTCAGCAGGGATTGCAGCGGGCAGTGAGGGACGATGAATCAATACAGGCATACCAGTCTTTTCTTTGGACAGCCAACACGAGGCTTTTTTTCTTTAATTTACAGTGTATAGTAACATCTAAGCAGTGTTATTGTGCGATTAAGCATTACATGTAAGAGTGCGACGGGGAATCTTACACTACCACACACAGTCGCACAAAATTAAAGATGTGTTTCATATTATTCAGAACTTTTCCTTTGCCAGCCAAAGTAAAGAAGATCTTTTACATGTGTTGTCAGATGCCTCAGGTTTGCAGGGTGCTGTGTATTTGGCCCTGTCACCCACTGTGAGGAGCCTCTCTTGTGAGATTGGTAGCATCACTAATCCGACGCTCTGCACTTGTTTTGAGACTTACAACATGGCTGTGAGGATTTCTGTGGACAGGTAGAGTGCCGTCCATGCTGCTGTGGCATTACTTCACATTTTCTCTTCCTGCTCATGCTCCAGGCAGTGATACAAACAGCCCTGTGTGATACTGTGTGAGTCTTACCGGTTTTGGCAGTGTTTGCCACTGTGGTACTTTCCAGATTGATTCACATTGAATCAGAGAACTGAAGAGCCATTTCTTTTTTATCTTTTTTGATCTCTCCTTCAACTGTAGTGATGGAGGTATGGTGGGGGTGGTTGGGTGGATTTTTCAATCAATGCTTTGCTTTCACTTTATACAACAGCCTCCATTTATGACTATTTTGCAAGGATAACTGTGGTTTGCTTCAAGTAAGCATTGGGTGGAATTAATTTCGGTGCTCCTTCAACTCACAGTAGTATGAGCACCCATTAGACTTCTTTTATGTCTTCTTTTTTATGTCAAACCATAAATTGTTGTTGACAATATTAAATTATTCCTAATGCAAGTTCCTCTTGGTTTTTGAAGGGAGTTTATTGGGCTAAAAGTCTCTCTCTTTTCTGTATTACCATAATTCCATTATGTTATTGATTATTCTTTTGTGTTTTGTTTTCCATTTATTACATTAGCAAAAAAAATTCTTTTGCACAATAACATTTTGCTTCCTGGGTGTAATCTTATCTCTTCCCTTTTCACTGCACATCTAGTCTACATGTGTTATCATTTTCATTGTCATGACCACATCCTGAATATGACATATCACACTGGATCAAAATGGCACTAATTAGGTCCAAAAACTGAGATCAGATACAATAAATGAGTGAATGAGAAATTAGGGACATATTCATGGAGAATAATAGTGAGACTGAAAATCACTTTATTACAGCGTATTCTTGCTTTTGTTTGTGGAATTGGTGACTTTTCCCACTGTGAACTGCTGGTCACACATCTCTGGTTGCCTGGGTAAATCTCTCTAATCCAGAGAGGCGGACCAGATATGCCTTCATGGCAAATTTGGGGCTTATCGGCAGACTTGGAATTTTGTGTGTGGCAGCTAAAGCAGAACATTAATAGATTTCATCTAACAGGATTAGTGATATTTGGAAATAAGACAGGAGGCAGAAAATGAATAAGACATTAATACCCAGTGAGCAAAACCAACAACACTAACTAATGTGTGAATAAAGATTCTTTGAGAAGCACACAGACTTTTCTTTGATAAATCCCCCCTGAACTGCAAAGCAGAATTATGATTGTGTTTGCAATAACATTTGCCGTTTGTAAAAAGACTCATTCTCACTTATTCATATTCACTGTCAAAGGAGATTGAAATGTATTTAAAGAATGCTACAAACCTGAATTCAAAATCTGAATTATTTCTAGTACAGAAAACATTTCTGCGATAAAAACTGAAGAAAATGTAATAATAACCCTTTATTGCGTGAAAATGATAGAGGAAGTTACCATCACTCCACTTCATCTTCCCCCCACCCTCAAGATGTTCCCTTGAGGCTGCTGATGATAGATTTCTGTTTTATTGTTTTTATTTGTCATTCCAACGCCACACCGAATGAAATCACTGTCCTGCAAGGTTCTTTGATTGAAAAGCTCCAGTTCCCTGTCGTCTGTGGCTCATCCCCACAGAGCCCTGAGGCTGTGGGTCCAACAACAGGGAGATCCTGTTCCCTCTGACACCCGACCTCACATTCAAAAGGTCGAGCGCTGCTAGCTGTCGGCAGGTCTCATCATTCCCTCATGACACGGCCATTATGGTGCCCTCTGGATGGCATGTCAGTCACCCATGGTGGCAAGTCAATTAGTCATGTCTAGAGGGAGTTAGGGTATGTTTGCTGGTAGGATTTTGTCATTCATCTGCAGGTGGGGACACACTGTAAGCGGATTATAATTTCTAATTACTTGGTATGCCATGAGACGATGAAAGGCCCCAGTATAATAACCAGTTTAAAGTTTTTATTTTAATTTAAGAATTGTTGCTCATGCAAATAATTTTATTATTTTTTTGACATCATGATTATGCAGCAAAGACTCGATTACACTTCAGAAAGACTGCAGAAGAATATGCTGTGAGTTGAGAATAACTGACTTCATCACAACAACAACTACAACAGGGCCAAGGAGGACAAGATGAATGCTGGAGAGGAGAGTGGGAAATGGGATAGAGGAGATGGTGATCAAAGGCGTGGATTAAGATATCTTCGGTTGCCTCTCAAGGAGATTCAGTGTTGTGTAAATCAAAGAGACAATCTGCAGCACCACATGGAGATTAATGCTGTTAAGTATCTGGAAGATTGCTTGATTGTACAAAAATGTATCATAATATAACCTGTATGCATTCAAGCACTTACTCATTATTTTGCTAGTTTTGGTTATGGCACAAATACACGGATCTCACACCATGAGGATACCGATAGGGCTGTTGTTTTATTAATGAGGGCTATTATTATTGCTATTATTATTTTTCTGCTGTTGGATATTCTTATCTGCTGAGCCAGTTTGGTTTGTATTTACTGTCTTCTCTCCTGTCATGGAAGAGGAATTTGTTCAGTCCCAAAAAATCTGTAATGTCATACAAATGTACAGCTCCATAAAGTGTGAAATGGAAAAGATAGAAAATGTGGCTTGAGCTGTACTCTATGATTTGTCTCAGGATAACTGTGCATTTACTGCTTCAGAACTCACCATAATAATGTAGCCCATATAACATATGATCTTGATCAGTAGTAGTCCACACTAAGATGCTCAGTCCCATCCACACTGGAATGAATATTTTTTTAAAAATGGGAGACAATCCTTTGCTGCTTGCCATTTAGCATTAAAGGAAATGTATTGGGGGTAAGTCTTTGTGATAGACTGTCGTCCTATCCAGGGGTTTGTGTTGTACACCTGCTGTTAGCTGCTTCATACCCCTGCATCCAGTGATAAGCTCCTGGCCTGTGAGCCGCCTCAGCATGAACAAGGCTTACATTATAGAGCTTACAGACGAATGTAAATTCCTAGAAAACCACTCTGTGGATGCACAATGCCTTTGCCCTCAAGATGCTGGAGAACACATAAGAGATTTTTAGTTTTAGGTCATGTAAAAGGTTGAAGTCTAACTGAAATTAAAATTAATTCATGCTAAGAAATCATTATATACTGTATTTATAAAACCTTTGTGTTTGTTTTGACTTGTGAACACACTTGGTCAAAACTGTAATTACCAAAAATATGAAATTTAAGGTTAATTTATTTTTCTGCCATGATAGTGCCCCCTACATTTGACACAGAATTCACAATTTTATGGGTGCAATATATGTACAGTTACTGTATTGTGTCATGATTCAAATTATGGGGTAACAAACAGAGGTTACATGACAACCCATTGCTTTGAGTTTTGACAGTCTGGTCATTTGCCATCACCACAACTGGACCCATGAAAGAGAGACCACTAACGGTAGCTAGACAGCCACTCCTTTCTTTAATGTGGGACAAACACAACAATGAGCCAGCAGGTGCTGCTGCAATAACGAGAATGAAAAGCAACTAGTGGCTATCAGTTTTTATGTTAGCAAGCTAAGTTAACTAGCTTCCACTCACCTCCTTTTTCTGAGCTAGTTAGCTATAGCTTCCACTTTCCCGGATGAATACAAACTTAACTGTATGGTAGATTTCCTACTCAAATGTTGAATGTTGTAAAGGGACAGATGTCCTTAATTGCTAAGGGTACATAACCGAAGCTATGTAGGCTTGTTAAAAAGTGGGGAAAACATCTTGTATCAACGTCCATAGACTATATAGGGCTATGATGTCTTTTAGCAATGCCAGCTCACAAATTTCAGCCACTGTTGCCATGGGAAACACCTGCCCAGAAGCCTGAAGATAGAAGCTGTTTCCACAGATATGTCCAAAGATGGTTCTGTCCTCTTTTAAAAATGGAAAAAATTGCACATTACCTGCAGTATCATTATAAATCATATTTTATAACATGAAAAGTGAAGTTGAATCCAAATGTCAGATGACCTTTAATATGAAAAATTTGAGTTTAAAAGGTTTTTTGGGGGGTTTTTTTTCTCTTAAAACTTCTTTTGTTATATCCATTCTTGACATGATGCTTCAAAATATCCCAATAGGTACAATGTCAAGATTCAATTTCATGCACCATTTTGTCCCATTTTTCTCTACCTTCATCAAACTCGTTAATGTTGTGAGAAACTATGACTGTGTCCGAAATCACTCGCTTATTCACTCATTCACTCCTTCCTGTATAATAACCTCAAAACACTAAATAGTTTACTCAATAACACATCAAGATTTTGGACACTAACCAATTGTCATTTTGTGTCATCACTATCAGCTGTAGAGTCGCGTGACAGTGATTTTCACATCTTTAAAATATGGAGTATTACATTGTGGGATTGTTAGCAGAAAGTAGTATACATGCCATGCACTCTACTTTTTTCGTTCCTTTGTGGAATTTTTGAGTGCTCTATAACAGACTCAGCATTCGAACACTTAAATAAAATGGCGAAGGGTATATGTAGTGCACTATATAGTAAATAGGGGGTGATTTTGGAGACAGCCTATATTACAGTCTGGACATCCTCAACATCAGTAAGTAGGCACCCACACTTCCTAGCGTTCGGTGGGATATCTGTGGTCTATTATTTTGTGTTTCCTCTCGCTGTAAGGTGCTGCATTATTTAGCAGGTTTTAAAGTCATAAAACAGCTTGTGTCCCAGTGGGAGGCACTGAGGTATACTTGGGGTGTTTTTCATTTCTGAGGGTTTTAAAGTGTCTTTTGATTTGGGGCTGTCCTGTATTTGGACGCAGTTTGAAATGTAGTACTGAGGCAGCAAAGGGGTACTGAAGACCAATTTTTTCTTTGCAAAAGTGTCCTCCCTTTTATTTAATCTTTTCTCCCTCTGCCTCCTCCTCCTCCAGAGGTACATTCTCCCTTTCAAGTTTTGATATCACTGATCTCTGGCTAACTGCCCTTCTACTCCAGTTATCTTGCTTGGGATGAGAGTCCCTCAATATCCAGTCTTGACATGTGCTCCAACGTTACCGGCAACCTACATATTATAATTAATAATGTGCCTTTTATGGTGCAGCACAACGATGAAACTGGATTAGTAATCCATCAACGAAACAAAAACACAAAGCAAGGTCACTCCAGCAGTGTGTAAATGTAAGCTCGGATTTCAAATGCAGGCTGTTATTTGCATGCTCTTGTTTGTCTCACACAGTATCTTTAAACATAGTGGCAAAGTTTGTACATGCTCAGCAGTGGCTCAATGTTTGATGTCAATACCCGATTCCAAATGGGATGAGGAAGAGTACACAGCTGGCTGGTATGTATTGTCCGTCTGTGCATCTCAGATGTCTGCTCTGCTTTTGTAATACACCTCCATTGCACTCTGCGTGTGTGTGTGTGCACATTAATTTGTTTGGGAAAAAAAACCACTTGTATAGATGAATATAATTAATCCGTCAGCAGCGAGAATGCACAATCCTGAGTCTTTGTTTGTCTTTGTAGTGGTTAGTGTATGCAATCTGTGAGACCGGTGTAACCCACAACAGAAGCCAGGTCATCAGTAAGGAATGCATCATCTTGTCTAGGCTCCCGACAGAGACAAAGGCAGTAGGACACCCCCTTTGAGGCAGCTGAGAACAAAGCATAAAGTGTGCAGTGTTGCATTAACGCAGGTAGATAAAAAGATACATGGATTCATCTGTGTAATAGATATAGTGAAACGTGCTCCCTCCTAGTCCACTCAAAATCAATGGCCATTAATGTTTCCTGGACTGGTGTGTGAAGAGCCTATTTCTCCTCATGTGTACACATGCTCAGTGTAATAGTAGCTTTGCTTAATGATAGGCTGGTGTGGCCCCGTGGACATCGTTTGTCCCCTTTAATTACCTGGAGGTAGAGATTGTTATTCATGGTAAGAGACAGGGGAATAGCCCTCTGTAGCCCCCCCTTCCCTGAGGCCTACTGCTCTGAGCATTGATGTGGGAGGATGTGCAGAAAACAGATGCTACCCCATGATTTCTGAGTGTTTGTACTAATGATGAGCTCCACTAGGCTATCTTTCAACCCTTTTAATGGTGGTTCGGCCTGATTTAAAGTCAGATTTTATGGATGGAGCAGTGGTTTCCAATCCTGCTCATCACCAAGGGCCATGCTGAACCCCTTTTATGCAGCATGAGGAGTGTATTTCTTTACACTACAGTCCTTATGTGGAGTTGAGGGCAAGTCTGCCTCACTGCTTTATGTCAAGTCTGTCACTGTTTGCTTATAAGACAATAGCAGTAGTTTTAATCCAATTATAACAAGCGGTTAATTTCTCAGATTGATCTCCCTCCTACCAGGCAACCATTTCATTGCAATACGAAAATTAACTTCCTGAGACTTGAAAAATCTGAGATTGATTATACTATCAATATACATTCCTTATTGTTGAAGTGATTGTTGAAATATGAGTATTTTGAAAACCCTCCTTGTTGATGCATTCAAGGATGCTCGGATATTTCAGATAGTGAAAGTTGGCTGACGTTGCACTGACAAGCTATGCTGTCTTTAAATCGAACCTAGGAGGAAAACAATGAGCAAACGTAACATTATTGAATTGGTTCATTTGAATTTTGTCATTACCTGGATTGAAATGGCTGCCGTTTAGCAAGTCACTACTTCAAGTTTCAGCTCAGAAAGTGTTTCCAAAAAAGTCTTTAGTAACAGCTACATTATCACACAAAGACAAGGTATTATTTACTTTGGATGTGCTTATAACTTGATAACCTTTACCTCAGACATCTCAGTAATATCAGTAATATAATAAGGACATCAAAAGTATAAGTTTCTTAACATTAGTAGTCATAATCAGTAGGGATACTGGTATGTTTTCCTCCGCCTCGTCCTGTGTGTGAGTGTCTATCCTGCCTGTATTTAAGTGTGGACGAGATGTGTCCCGGAGGCTGGCTCAAATTCCCAGTGGTGTCCATCAGACCCCTGTCCCTCGAAGCTCTGACAGAAGGAGCTATTATTTTCTCATCGCCCTGGTGGCCCGTGTCCCCCGGGAGAGGCCTCACCACGTGACTGACAGCTCCGTAAACACAGCCAGCCCCGGGGTGACTGAGTGAGAGCTCACTGTAGTGACGCCCTTGTCCCGCCTTTTCTCCCCCCCCCTCCTCTTCCCCAGACTTCTCATCTCTGTGTGTCTCTCCACCGTGACCTAGTCCACCCTCAGCCTCCCCCCCCCGATATTACCTTAACCTGACACCCAGGGTCAGAAGTCACCTGTATTGAAGTGAGGTTATTTCTAACCTTGGTGCACCCTTGCCACCAGCTGACCAAAAACAACAACCCCCAATACCCTAATACTTTTGTCATCCATTATTTCCAGTCAAACCTCTTACTGTCCCTGTGATATTTTCAATATTTTTAGATACACTCTATTAGTTTCTTTAATGTAGTATGATAACAACATAGCAGAGATTGTAGGGGCTGGCCCAGCTCCTCTGTGTGTGTGTCAGTAGGTCTAACTCCTGTGTAACTAAGACAGATGACTGTGTCAAGGTTGTTTCCCCACAGGGCTGGGAGACTAGTTCTCCTCCCAAGCTGCTCTGCTCCCTCCACTTTGCCGGCTTCGTTGGGCCACGCTGCTTATTGTAATGACCTAATGTAGATTCAGGATCAGCAGCCAGGGGCATCCATCTACATCAGGGTGAGGGAGACAGGAATACCCTCTGTGTCTGTCTGCTAGATTGTGTGTCTGTGTTTGTCTGTGTGTACATGTGTTTTCCTCATGTCTGTGTATGCGAGTCATGTTGGATTTTTAATCATTTTTTTCCACTTTGGTAGACTTAAAGGGCTTTTATTGTGGAAAACAAGAAAAAATGAGCTTTGGGTTGGATTAGGGTGATGTAAAATTGCTTAATTATATCTCCTCGGTCTTTTTAAGTTATTTTAAATTTTGAAATTCGTGGCTCAAGAGCTAGTGGTGTTGAGGCAGTGTTAAGTACGTCACACCACAAATTCAAATTAAATATGCTGCTTTAGCATAAGCCCACCCCTGCTGCTAACTTCTGTAGTCAGAGTGTGCATTTTAGCTGGATGACAAAGCAGGACACTGGAAGTGTGCTGTTGCTGGTTGTTCAGCAACTAAAAAATCTTTACAGCCATCCAGAGGATAGAAATTTATGTCAGGGCTGAAATTATTTTTGGAGACAATCTTCCTTCCGTTATCAGCATGTGGTTTTTTTGTGCATTCTGCACATTTTACAGCCGAATGTCTGATTAACGAGACACAGTATGCCACTTTAGATGAAATTTTAAAACAAGCGCACTCATAAAGATCATTTCTTTCTCTTACTCAGCTAAAGGCTACGTTTGAAAAAATGACTTTTACTTGAGGGAAGGAACTTAGACATGATCCCACTGTTCTGAAACATCCTTTTGATATCTCAACTGTGCAACAGCAGGTTCTTCCCCTTTATTCATGATCAGACTCCTGTTCATAGAATGCTATATACTTTCTTACATCTCCAGCTGCAGTCATTACTCCAGGTAAAGATGTAATGTAAGGGAATTTGCATTATTCAGTAGGTAGCATTTCGATTGGCTGGGGTGAAGGGGAGGGCCACACCTCCAGCCAGTCGGAGTAGGTGGTCATGGTTATTAATAATGCCAATTTTATGTAAATAGCATCCGAAACAGCCTACTGGAGGAGGAGAGGAATCTAGGCTGTAAGGAAAGATGGACTTAGAGAAATCTAAACAACTTTTGATGAACAAAATGTCACAGATATTTTTTAAATAGACTCAGTATTTATAAAAATGTGTCCAAAAAAGGTCATGATAACAGATATTTAACATAGAGATGTTAATTGTATTTAACCATCTCATCTGCAGTTGTTGAGTATCCTTGAATGTCTCAATCCAACAGAAATACACAGACAGAATGCTTGAATACAGAAGTTGATTGCAACATCAGCAGTTGTCTTTGAGCGATATTATCTTCCACTGCTAGCAATCTAAGAAAATAGCAGAACAATTTCTCAGTTGTCAGATTTTAAGATGTGCCATCATAAATAGGCAGGCGGACTAGAATTAAAACTGTCGTTTGAGGCTGTTTGTACTCTCAGCATTACAATAATTGTATGCAGGCTGAAATTTGCCCCTAAAGTAGTAAAAACTCAAACTTGATATTGGAAAAGCAAGATTAATCTACCTTATTGATCCATTAAAATTGTTCTGTTTTTCTACTTTAAATATTTTCCAAATTTTCCCTGTAAGAGCATGTTGGATCTCCATAGATACAAGCATTTTGTGATGTGAGGCAGCCAAAATCCTAGTTGTTGTACCTTTAATGATGGTTCTATAAATAGATACACCTCCACTCTTTTTCTTGTTCAGTCTTCTTTGGGTGCCATAGATGGCTCTCTCTCATCACTTTGTGCTTAACAGACTTAAGTGATGATATTTGTTCATCTTTAAGTACTAAAAGACACTAAGTTGAACTTTTACTCAAGCAAATATAATAATAGAGGATCACCTGTAACTCGAGAATAGCTGAGACATGAGTTTCATTGCATTTAAGAAGACAGATGTTGTGACAGTCATTGAAATGCACTGCAGTATTTTTTAGGTTTTTTTTCAAACACTGGGTACTTTAAGTATGTTTCAAGTAACCCTTTGAAAGGGTTTAATAAATAGACATAAATGTAGGCAGTATTGCAGAGTAGTAGAAACATTTATTACCCACTGTTTTCCCAAATAGAAATGAGAGTATAGTGTCACATAAGACATTACTGATTTGCATTCTGCATTTCCTACTTTGCAAATCACTTTTCTTTCTCTTTTTAGCTTTTTAGCCTGTGTTTAGCATCTTTGTGTGTCACTTGCCTTCTCTTGGTCTGATTCTAAATGCTTGTTTGTTATTTCACTGGGTAATTTAACATTTGGCCGAGGGACAAGAGAAAATTTTTAAAAGTATCTGCTTCACTAACACCGGCGCATTTACGGTGCTTTTGATCAATGTGCGTTGTTCCTGTAAAAAAAACAACAACGATTATATCAGTAGTCAACCTGCCCTATTTATCCTTGAGAAGAATAACGGACTACTAGAAGCCACAAAGTAAATCAAGAAACTCTGAAGCACATGTTCTTTGTCAACCCTGTCTCCTAGAAGTTACATTTCTATACTGACATTTTGTAACAGCCAGAACTGTATGTTTTGACAGAAACCTAATACATTACATTTTTTACCAACATATTGAGGAAATATTTGCAATTAACTTATCCTCTTAATCACAAAATCAGCAAAATGTTCACTGGCAACGTATATCATTTGTTTTCCCTACAATATCTGCTCATAGCAATGAAAGCGCAATTCATGTTTTTTTATGGTTATGTTTAGGCACTGGATTAAGGTCAGGGAAAGATTGTGGTCTTGGTAAGTCAAAAATGACTTGAGGCACAAGACTGGATATGTTTACTGTATTAACATTTAGCCAAAACCATAATTTTCCCCTAACCTTAGCCAAAGACTGTGGTTTCAAAGGCCTGAGCTTTATGCCCAATATCCACCCTTACCACCTTCCCACAGAACCCACAGTACAAAAACATAGCTCTTCCATTACTCAAAATAAAGTTACAACTGAACATAATCCAGGCAGCAGGATATAAACGCAATTCCTGGGAGACAGGGTTGCCTCTGTCTATAAATCCCCCTTTTTTCCACACTGACACACACTCAAAAATCTTGAACTCTCGAACCTAATGGCCTACTTCCTGAGTCACTTTCTGTGTTGGAGAGGGCAAGAAATGTCAACGATAAGCCTCTGAAGTGTACAACCAAACAAAGGATGAGTTATGTCACTTTCTAATCCCATGTTTTGTCTATATCATGATTATCTCCTTAAATCTTATTAATGTTGTTTAAATGAAGGTGGATTTTGTTCTTCTGCAGCTTCTGTCCTCACATGCTCTCAACTAATAAAGCAGATTTTAGTGTCTGTGCGTGTTTGTGCATGTGTGCGTCTATGTGATCATTTTTAGTACAGCGTGGGTGTTACCCGCTCTTGAAAAGACGAGTCTCATGGTAACAAGGGCAACATCTCAGGAGGCTGTATTATACTCTTTCTGATTTATACCCAGACCATGACAACAAATTAACCCTGGTGCTTTTCTTTCAGATACACCCCCTCCATTAATAACAAAGCTGGCCCAGTAGCCATGCAATACTGTAATGAGCCACTTTATGTTAATGCAGCTTCACGGAGCATGTGAGTGCAAAGTTAATTCTGCGAAGTGTTGAATGTCCTCCGCGATACAATGAATATTCAGCTCAGTATTTTTCTCTGTTTGCCTGCCATCGTCAAGATAAATACAGAGAGAGATATCTGAAAATGCCCTTTTTGTAAGCCTTCTGTAAACAAACAGTAAGGCGGAGCTGGGTGGATGACAGCCTCTGTAATTGCCAATTTGACTTGGCTGGTACTATCATTTCGTGCAACAAAGACAGGAGGGATTGGAAGAGGAAAAAGATATTTGGCAAAAGAACAAGATGTCTGTAGCTCTGCAGTGACTGTGGAGGAATGTTACCTTGAAAACATTCTCATAGATGCTTGTAGAAAAAAATCTCCAAAAGCACTGAAGAAACAAAGTTTTTGCTCACTTTGACCCTCGGTTTTAATTGGCTGAGGGAAAGAGAAGCTGCAATCCCTGCCTGTCAATGTGTGAATACTCTAATTAACTAGAACCTTGGAGCTTTGTAATCTCTGGATTTTGGGGTATCATAATGTATTAACTTTAATTAAGCTTGTGTGCTATGTGAGCTAATTAGATGAATGTGCTTATTTGTAATCTGGATAATATGAATACATTTTACACAAGCTCAAATCAGTCAGTCTTGCTAATTACAGTGTGCGTGATAGCTCTAATTGGTGATTTTGCGTCTGCCTGTGGATGATGCACTATAGCTGCTGCTGCTATCTGTGTGCCTGGCTTAGGCTAATGTGATGAAATCCTCATGGAGAGATGATGTGCTCTGCTGAAGGCTGACAGTCCCAAGGAGGAGGGCTCACCATGTCAGAGGCTTGTTGAACCACGTACATGTTCAGGACCACTGCTCCTGTCTGTCAGCACCGAGACAGTATAAACCCACTGTGTTCTCATTATCTACCTGGGTTTTTTTCTTTTTTCTTTCCTCCCTTTGTGGCAATCTTTGCAGCTGCAGCTGTTTATCCCTGTATAGTTTTCATGTCTCATATCCCACATTTGATCTTTGTCCATTGTTTGCTGGAGCATGAAAGTCTACCACTACAAGTTGTCAGGGCCAGTGGTTTGAAAGTTGCAGGGAAAGGAAGAACTGTACCAATTTCACAGCTCTGATTTACACTATACCATTTTCTGAGATGTACAGTATCACTTAAAGGATTTTCAGACCAGGACTTATATTTATCAAACAGCTAAACATGAAATTATGTGAAATATAAAAGTAAAAATACTATTTTCAGGCTTAATAATAAAAGACCCTTATCAAATCTCTTTCGACTTAAAACACTCTCTAATTTAAGAGACCTTCAGATGCGAACACCCTGTGTACCCTCTGCCAGTCAGTAATAACTGCAACCCACAATTTGATTTGATTTCATGCGGCGCACAAAGTAGTTTTCCACACAACAGAAGGACACAGTGAAGTTGGTTACCTTGCTAAGGAGTTGGAAAGGTGCAGTATGTCACCCGCAGAGCTTCATCTAATCACTCTGCTCCTTCTTGTTCAGTTACTGCCGTGCAAAAATCAAAGATGATCCACTGACAAAAAATGCCTAAAATGATCTTTGTCTTTGTTTTATAGATGCATTTTTGATAAACGATCCTGTTCTGTACTAATCCCACTAAGGGCAAATTCACAAAGAATGGATTGCGGCTGCTGTTGCACCATGAATTACACTTCGTTTGCAACTGCTATCTGTCCCGTCTCAAGGTCCGAGTCACAAAAGATATTGCGCTAATGATATGACGGCACAAACGCACCAATGAAGTTTTGCAGCTGGGCGCAATTTGCTCTTGTTTTGTGTCTGATCGGGTGAGCAGAGCAGTTTCCAGTGTTTCAGACTTTTCTCCATATTTCAGCACAGGTTGGTTCATAATGAAAACTGCAGAGAGCACAAAAGCCTCAAATTGCATGTCTTTAATTAGCAGAGGTGCGCACACAAAGAGCTCGCCACAATCATTAACCAACTTTCATGTATTTTGTTTCTTTTGCTTCTGTAGTATGTCGCATCTGTAACATAATCTACTGAAATGTCAAATGTCAAAATATAACTATTAATGTGACTCAGGCAGGTCTGAAATGTGTTAGATTAATGTCTGAATCTTACAATAATGTCGTTCAGGTGTTTTTGAATGTATCCGGGATTTCACAGAAACATCAGTACTGATGTTCTGTTTGTCGCCCACAGCTGGCTGCGTGTCACAGCTGGCTGCAGCATCACACAGCAGCTGAAACAATAAGTGCATTTCCAAACTGATAAAGATGCTGTGCGCATTTACGCACGCGGTACAGCAGCGGTAACTTCATTAACAGCAGATTGGTCAGGATCTGACAGTTATTAATGTTCTGTGTTTTGCTACACATCTGTAATAAAGCAGCCCTTATGGATGAATCCTGAGCTCTATTCGAGCTGTCAGGACATTTTTATTTTCAAGTAGCTGAAAGTCCAAGATAAGCCTACCACCCCGTACCCACTTGAACCCCTCCTCCCCTCCCATGTCTGACTAAAGATTCCTTGATATCATTCAATATCAATTCAATATTCAATGCCTCACAAGCTTGAAGATTTGGAGATAGAGAGAGAGAGAGTTTCAGTTACCACCAACTCTCTGAAGACGCAAATAATTTCAGTCTAACCGCGTGTGGCTATTAGCCCTGGTCTTTGTGAATCGGACTGTTTTTGCAATGAGGCTCATTTGCATAGAAAGGGGCCAATTTTGCACCAAATGTCTGCATATTATCTCATTTACATATGTGCAAATAGCTAAGGAGCACCGAGATTTGCTTGGCAGCACAGTTCGGGGTGCATTTCAACCTTTGTGGATGCTTTGTGAATTACACGGTTTCTTTTTGTCTCATTTATGCAGGTTTAGATTGCGCGGCTGCAAAAGCTGCACAATCCTTTTGTGAATTCCCCCATATGTGTTTTCTGTGGCTCCGTCACAATAACAGCCAACCTGTGTTTCACAGATTTAACACTTTGAATGTGAAGCAGGAGCGATAGGATGTTCTGTTACCCTTAGCAGTCACTTAATACAGCTCTGATACGGTGTAAAGAGAGCAAACTGTAAACAGTGAGGCTGTTTTCAATAAGATAAAATGGCGCTGGATTACATGCAAACATCCTGTGAAACCCTCTTGCTTAGGTAGGTGTCTGATTCCAGCACAGGAATGGCTGACTCTGCCGCTACCAATAAACACTACTATTACTGAATGCAAATGCATTGAGTAGCTATTGCAAAAAATGCAAACCATAAATAGTATCAAAAATGGTGTTTGACCATAACTTAGTTATGTTTGACTCAATCTTAAGGACAATAACTTTAACCTAAACACATATTTGATAGGATGATATGTCACTTTATTCTGCCAGCTGTAGATTATCTTTCCTGCTCTAATTTTGAGTTTTGTTTGCATTTTAGCAATTTTTTTGTTGCAATTTATGTATTTTTATATTTTAAATATATTAGATTTGTGTTAATTTCATATGTGTTTTGCTAGAGCTATTAATGATTTCACACAAATGAAATTCCATTAAAAATAAATAAATAAATAAATAATAATAATAATGTTTTGCAAAATAACATATCACTGAGTAAAATGTAGGGATTAAATAATAAAAAAAAGAATGCACCATGAACCATTCTTATCTCTGACTGGCTATTCCTACATTAAGCATTTATGTGATTAATCATGTGATGACTTGAGAGCCACTCTTAAAGGTTTCTCCTACACTTCACTGAAAGTGGTAAATTGTTAAATAAACAACTCTTATTCTTCACTTTCACTTAAGATCCTTTATTAAGTTGGCTCTTTAGGGCTTTTCTTAGAAGTTTGATAAATAGATGCAATGAAATATATTGCATATCAGAGTGTAAAGCAAGATGCTGACTAAACGATCTTTTATTCACCCTTTCTTAGCACAAGTAGCTGTCTTACATCATGCTGCTCTGATGACAACAAGTTGACTTTACCTGATAGATAGAAGATAAATGATACATTATAATTCACTACACAGGCAATAGGAGGTATATCAGATTATGAACAAGCAAGAGAACATGTATTATGGAAGGAAAATGTGCCAGTGGCCCAATTTGAAACAGACGCCTGCAGTCATGTTGTCTCCATTCTGTCTGTGTTTCTATATTCTGTTTATTCAGCTTCAGGCGTTCTCCGACAGCTGTTCCAAAATGAGCTCCTCAAAGTTAGAAATAGGTAAAGTCAAAAACAGCCTTACACAACCACTGGTGTGACACTTCTTACGACATACAACACAATAGGGAACTGCCAGCTACAATCAAACATCACATTGAATAGATGAATAAGCAAAACAAGCTGTTACTATGATCTGTACACAGACTGTAAATGTGGAGGATGTCCAAGCATCATAGTCTGTCACATACGCTGCATCAGCCCCTCTGGAAGCCTTAACTATTTATAAGTTATTACAGAGAGCAGGTTGCAATTCATAAGGGCATATGGGAGGCAGAGGGAGATTGCCAGCCACTGTCACTTACAGTGAATGAAACCTCTGCTACTCCTGTCCTCCAGAAAGTGCATCTGAAACACACTATTAACTTTCCCATTGCTGATGTCACTTTTTATTGCCCCATGGTTTCAGGTCTTTCCGTGTTGGCAGGCTCTGCTAGGCTGCTTTCCAAAGCCAGATAGATGCTTGTGTCAGAGCACAGAAATACAGCAATGATGGAGATATTATTCTGAGGATTTAATTTGCCAGAGTGGGTTGGTAAAGTGCACCCTTATGGTGATTAATGCAAAAAGGCTGCTGTGCTTTGCTGTGCTTGGGGAAAATCATCCTTGCTGTCTCACTTCTGTTTGGAAAATCCTTTTCAGCTGTGTTTGTCAAAGTGAATGGCGACGAAACGTGAATTTAAACACATTTTCTGCATTTGTATGTTGTTCAATCTTTGTTCATTAGCCTTGAAGTGAAAAGTGAAGTTAGTACCATTGTTACCCCACTTAAGTCAACTTTTGTTCAGTTCTGTGGCTGTGACAGCTTTTAAAGCCCAGTAAGTATCTATATAAAGGAACAAAGGAAAAGGTACCCTGAGAACTGATGCAACAGCGCAAGTGTTTGAACAAAGTCTTGAAAGATACCTACAGCTCAGCTGTCTCAACTCCAGCAGGTCAGATATTGAGTAATGAGATGGAGCAGTTTACACGATGGGGTTCATCAATTAGATCTACGCACAGACATATTGGTTTATGTCAGATAATATGGTTAAGGATGATTTATTACAACTATTATTAATGAGATATTATTAATGATGAGAGGTATGTGAGTTTACCACAAGGGTTTAAACCATGCAGCCATCAAGGGACCTGGCGTTGCGTTGCATATGGCAAAGGGTAAAACGTGTGCTGCTTTTGTGCGGGGCACAATGGTGAGTGGCATTTGAACATGTGCTTGCTGCATTGTGCATGGGTAATTAACATTGCATAATCTACCTGCTTACAAAGCAACTTTTGTAATTAGAGTTATGATTGCAGCAGGATAATGACAGCGATTCTACACCCGATAATGACTGTTGTGCTCTTGGCAGTTGCTGTATTGTTTGTGCAGCAGACTCCTGATATATGGGACACAAAAGGACACAATAGCCAGGCTGACTGCCTTTGTTCCCACTCAGGCAGACCCAATCACCACAGACAAATTGCGCTGTAGGCTGTCCAAATGATGCCGACCCAGGGAAAATGGTTCAGACACATGAGAATGGGCCCATAATGTAAAAAACCTCAGCTTCATGGAAGCTCATGGACTGTGCACCTGGGCTTGGCAACGGGACCTACAGCTGTCTAGTGCTCTGTGACTGCAATAATACTGTGGAGACCTTTCTCACTGGGAATGAGTCGGTTTGTTGTGCCCTTCATGCTGCTCTAAATGCTTATCATATTATAGCTAAGTAATGAAACACACAAAACATGACAAACACTCTGCTCTCAATCATTAAACCCCTCATTCATAAGCTCAAATCAATCAAATGTAACACACTTTAGTTGGTTCTTAATATATGTCTGTTTCTTGTCAATAGAAAAACAAATGTCTCTTATGGTATAGTTTATGGGGATAGCCTACTTTTTTCCCAGCTTTTAAAATGTATATCTGTATAGTTTATCAGCACTAAATAGGGCTGGATAGTGGTATGGTAATACCACTTCAATAAAATCAAAGAACCATCCATCTGTCTCACAAAAAAATGGAATTGTCCTTTAAAGAGATGGTGGAGCATTTATTCAAATAAATTAAGAGTTGTCAGAGATGGCATCTTGATAGGAGGCACTTAGGCCTGTGGCGTCAGTGGCTGTGCAGTCAGTGGGGACAGGTCCATAGTGCAGACTGTGGACTAATCCATCACCGCCAGTGAAGGGGCTGGGGGCCAAGCGCTTGGCTTCTCCCAACAGGAAATAATCAGCTTTTAATTTATCAGAGATCACATTCATGAGAAGACGGATCACTGTGGGGAGGCCTTGTGTGACCAGGCCCATCTCCCCAGTCACACTGGACTGCTTTCAGCTCATCTAATTTATTTTAATTTGGGTTTTTCTCATATCTCCATCATTTTGCCAGTTTTGGATGAGGAGACTCTTTACCCCAAATAAATTATAGCAATTTTATCATCTTTCCCAGAATATAGAACTCCCATGTAGGCCACACCGAACGGTTTCTGAAATAGTTTCCACCATTAAAAATGATTCTAATAACCAACCTACACTAGATGACATAGCGATGAACAGAAAGTGGGACAGTGAAGCAGGGTCTTTCCCTGTGGACTGAATGGAGCATATGCTGTTATGATAGTCAACTGCAGGGTGTCCTAATGGCTTCAGATTTGTTTCTGGTCCTGGTGTGTTGCCACAGTCAATGCAGTGCCCCCCACAGAAGCGAGGATGATTAGTAGCTTGACTTGGAGGAACACGGGAAATGTGATATTCGCTAAGGGGGAAGGACAGTTCAGCCACGTGTCGTCCACCCTCCCCACCGATCACTTTACAGAGCGGAGGCAGGTTAATCCTTTTATTGTAATGAAGTGAGGGGGGTATAATGTACTGTGAATGTGAGATGCTTAATCCAGCGTTGGCATTTTTATGAGGAAGGAGTATCCACAGTGACATAGAGAACAGAGTGCTTGAGAAGCACAGGAACTATCCATCAAAATATGACGCTGACATAGCACAACACAACCAAACACACTTAAGGAGATTTGCATGTGTCTACGCTCCGATACAAACTCCCCTCATTTCTACCGCTGTCTCATCCAGATGTACGGGGTTAGCAACTTAGTTATGGAGTGTAGAAAGTTGTTACTAAATATTACACCTAGTAACTGCCAGGTGTAACTAAACTATCAGCAGTAAACTTTTATAATATAAGAGTGAAAAAGTTAGTATGCAGGCTTCACTTTGAAACTAATAAGGGCCAACAATAATCTTATCAAATTAACTGGGAAGATTTAGTCAAGTACAGCTAAAATAACATTTCATAAAATAAAACGATAAACCTCAGATTACCTCAAAAGATATGCAAGTAACATTAGATTAAATGATCAAGCTGAATACTACCAGCACAGAAACATTTCATACTGGTACAGTTAAATTGGCATTCTTTTAAAATTCAATTAATACTAACATATCAAGGCTATATTCATCATGAAGGGATCCCTTCCTAGCACTATTACACTGTAAAAGATGGAGGTCAAAATTCATAGTCAAAGTTTTGTCCAAAAATGCATTATTATAATATATATTATACACTGTATTTAGCCAACGCTTAAATGAGACTTCAGTAGTCTAAGCTAGCCACATCCCTCTGGCCCTGTAGTTGTGTGCAGGTTAAAAAAAGAGGAAAAAAAAACCTTAATTTTGCCAGAAAACCATTTGATCACTCATACTGCTGATGCCGCATACTGTAACTGCAGCACCCAAACAGACTTCTGTCTTGGAGAAAATTAATTACAACGCAAACTTGGATGGAGAAATAAACATTTATTGATCTATTTTTTGGTATTTTACAGTAGGTGTTTACTACTTCATTTTTCAAATTATTATTATTGATATGTTGTATTCACGTCATGGTAAAATCAAGAAACAGAAACTGTCCTCCTATTTTAGTATGGCTACACTTATTTGTCGTACTTGTCCTCTTTGCTTTGTCCCTTTGCTTTTGCTCCCTACTCTGCCTTACTTCTGGTTTGTCAGTGTAAGAATGTGCAGTACACTTCAGAAGCACAAAAGCAGAAGATGAAAGAGAAATGGATTAAGCAGTCAGGAATGGAAGTCCCAGTCAGAGGTAATTTGAAGTTCATTCTCATTCTCACGGGCCTTCGACTAACTTTCACTTAAGGGACATGCAAATCCTCCTTTTAAACATTTCACCTGGGTCTTGTCCAGGTTCAAGGATACTGCACACGAGCATTGCATCTTGTAAGTGCATCTGATAACAACAGCCATTTGCAAGATGAACAGGATAAGTATGTGTTTGATCATCCACAGTAACAATGATGTGTTACCCACAATTTCATGAAGTCTGCTAAGTGTAAGTGCTTGAGTCATGTGGATGTGTCACTATGAGAAACCACAGGTTTTGAATGACATTGCCTTGGTTTAGTGGGCATCAAAAAATCAATTTGTGGGCAGTGACTGTTCTGCTGATGGTTCCTGTCTTTTGTGGAAGATGGTCACTGAGCCAGCAGCGATGCTTCTTGTCACTGCCTGATTAATTGCCTTCAATCCATTCAGCAGTCATCGAGTCAGATAAAGAGAGACAATAAGGGCCTTTCATTCCTCTTGAATTGAATTGGTAGTGAATGCAGAGGAAGCCACTGAAACAAGTCTTGTAAAACATGCTCATTTCCTTTGATGGAAGCGGGTTTAATAATGAGTACAGAGGAACAGTAATTGATTGGACTGTGATGCATCTTCACATACATGTTTGTGGTTTCTAGAGGGGACGGCTCAAATAAATCTTCTTTATCTCTAATCCGTCCATTCATTAATCTAATGGGACAGGGTGATGAGTTACATTACAAGTCCAGCTCCCTACCACTTGCTCCAGGGTTAAGGGGGCCAACTCAATCCCATGTATTCCACATTCCCAAACCACTGGTGCCCACTTGTCAAAGCCACCTTCTGACTGGTAATTAGGTATTTATCAGATTGCATGCAAGAGGACAATGCAGTGTTTATCTGACACAATTATCAAGAAAAATGGGGGAACCTAGTCCACTGCTCCTCCAGGATACTGGCGTGATACTGGTGCAAATGACCAGGCAGAGTCTCTCAGAGGAGTGAAAGCACTGGAGCCTTACAATCTAACCACAGGGACTTCTTTATCAGACATTTAGCTGGGAACACGCTTGTCATCATCACATGCAAATGGAGCAATTGTGAAAATACAACACATAATTCTTTGGCTCTGGTGTGACACTGGAGGAATGAGAGGTGAAGATAACGCACACTGCAGCAATGAGCTCCCAATGTATGAGATCTGATAGACAGTCTTTTCAGAAGCTCTTCTAATTCTGAGACCTGGAAATGCATATAAAGGGGTGAATGAGTGTCCACTGAGTACCTGAAGATAAGATTGGAGGAAAAGCTATAAGAGCAAATTGGTATGCTTGTGCCTTCTTTCTTCTGCAAACCTATTACAGAGAGAAATGTGTGAGAGAGAGAAATAAAGAGGAATGGCATAAGAAGAAGGGGTTTCCAATAAGAAGTGGCAAATGGTTGGTCCATTCGGTGTTGCATCTGAATTAAAAGAACATGAAAGTTTTGAAGAACTGCGACATTTAACACATGATTGGAACATGTTGGACATTTAACACATGATTTCCCGCTAACAGTTGGTTGTGGGAAAAGTGTGGTGTAGAGTGCAAGACGTTTCTGAGCATTGGTAGCTTTGCCGAGAAAGCATTTTTTTCTTTTTTTTTTGTTGCATGCATTCACCTTTTTATGATGGAGAGGGGTTGTTCGATGCTCTCCATCATCTCAAAAGATGCTAGGCTTGAAGAGACTCAGTCACCACTGTACTGCCTTGGAATTTATGAAAAGGCAAGTCCATCATATTTTAGTTGAAGCATATCCAATTCAAGGAGTATGTCATGCCTGGGAAAAAGGACTACGGAGAGTAAATCATAGTGTATAGCAGTGCGGGGAGGGAAGTGTGAAAGAGAGAGGGAAAGATACGGTGAAAGACCAGGAGACAGAGCAGCCGAGGCTGCCTGGCCTGCTGGATGTAATCAAACAAGGGTGAACAGGTTGTTCCACAGATGGCTGAGCTGGAGAATCCTCCGATTTATTTCCACACTACAGACGGTCCCTGTCACTGTGCGCAGGTGATGTCAGCTTGGCGGCATTGTCTCGCACACACCACCAAACTCTGACGCTTTTGTCTCACCTGTCTGAAATAAATTTGACATGGAAGCATTTGTTGTGTGTGTGTGTGTGTGTGTGTTTGTGTGAACAAAAGGAGATACTGAGTAAGAGTTTAGCGACAGAGAAAGTCGATTTTCAATCTTTTTAGCGTTCTGAAACTGAGCTCTCTTAGGATTATAAATAATGGATTCAACTGCCACACAATTACAAGGTAAAGGAGTTCAATAGAGAATTGAGTCATTTGTCATGAAAGCTGCTTTGTATCCACTAATGCTTTAAAAAAATGTCATTAGAAACGGGGTGTTTTATGTATTGTGGTCATGCTGTAATTATTGTTTTCTCTTGTACTCTTGCACTGCATGTTATTGTAATTTGCATACTGAATTGAATATCCATTTTTCTTTGTGCAACCCATTTAAAATAGGGATATTTCAGCAATGTGACCAGACTTTTCCTTTTTTACTTTTTATCTCTTTCCCAGATTGATCCCCAGTGATGCCTGGACAGTGAGCAGCATAATGCGTGGCACGTGGTCAGGGGCCACGCCCCTCTTCGTAATGGTTCTGCTCAAACTGGCCCACTGCCAAGAGGTCCCCTTAATTCCAGGTAAGACATGTCATATTTTTCTGCACCGGCATGTCCTTCCATCATGATGAAGACTTCATACTGAGTCATATATGTGTCTGTAAGTCTGTGTGCTTGTCTGACTATTACAGTATGTGCTTGACACTGTTGCCCAAACTCAAACAATTAATTGTTTCCATTTAAGTGTAAAACTTTAGGTCTGAGGAGATATTTTGCACCAACAGTCTTTTACAAATGATTTTCTTAGTCAACTCAGCTGTCTAAGGAAACATGTATTTATCTCAGTGTGACATTAAACAATGAGTGAAACAAACAACTATGCAACTCTGCCGTCTTACATGGTGGCATGCTGAGATAGCCTCCAAGCTATCCAGATAAGGATATAAAGGGAAAAAAATGAATGGAGTACATTTGGGAGGTTTGTTAGTGAGTAAAAATGAGTATGAAACTATTTCAGATTGTGTTAAAAAAATCCATTAACACTGTATATGTAGCTACATCAAAATATCGTAAAACTATTTCTAAGAATTTTTTATTGTTCTCTATGGAAAATGGTCGTAAAACTAAGAATCTCTGAGTGAACATGTGTATTTTCTATCTGATATCCCCAAATTATCCTGGAACTATTGATAGAATTTCAACCTTCATGTTATCGACCACCCTGGGTGTTTTTCAGTGCTGCAGCTGATGGATTATAACACTCTTGATGATAGCCCCTTAGGTGAGTTTTGAATAAGACATATGATCTGTTGGTCATGTGATTTGGCCCTGGTTTGACTGAAGCATCAAGTCTGAAATGTATTATTAAAGGACTCTGTAGTCTCTGTCAAAAAGTTACACAAAGTCACCACTGAATTTCAGATCCTCCCAACATGAAACAGTTTTTAGGCATTGATGCTTGAATGATTGTCCACGAAGAAAGTAGTTCCTTCCTTTTTCTTCCACTGTTTAGACTATAGTGCGCAGTCAATACTGATCTTTGATGGGTCTTTTGTGCTTCTTGTGTTGATGAAATTCCAGCGACTGTGAGATAATTGTTGCTGGTTTCCATGAAAGTGTAGATTTTAATTTACTTTCAAGAGCATTATGTTATCATGTGTAGAAAGGAGTGTTCACATTACAGCAGTTTTTAAGTTGAGTTTTGCCAAATTAAATTACTTTTTCAAAATATCTCTCATCTCTTATCATAAGCTGTTCATGTGTTATTCTGTCAACCTCCTCTTTAACACAATTTTTTTTTTTTTTTACCTTCCAAGAATCTTCTATCTGACAATTTTGCCTCTCATCTAAGACTTCAATCATGTTATTAAAATGTCTCCCTGTCTTAGATATGGTAAGGGCAGCCCATTTGGGCTTTTATTGTCACAACAATTGGGAGTCATCTCAGTTGATTTCTCTCCTTTTCCACCCAATTCTCATCAGACAGGATGACAGGTCCATGCCTTCTTGCTTAGTGGAGCATTTCACACTTGCTGCTTTCTGTTATCTACTTATTCTGGCTTCTTCGCTACTTTCTATTGCCTTTCACCTCTCATTCATTTTCTTTAACCATGTTCATGCCCCCCATCTTCTTTCTCTTCGTATTTTCTTTTGCTAAAACTATCTAGGAAGCAATTTACTTGTCAAGCAGAGGGCAGAGTGTGGCCGCCCTGTACTCTGATTTAATGGTGTGTGCATGTGTGTGTGAACGTGAGCGTGTGTGTGTGTGTGTGAGCATGCGTGTGCATGAGTGAGGAATCACTACCTTGGCAAAAGCGCTTTCAATCACAGCTTTAGAACAGGATCTCTGACTGGCAGCAGTTAGAGCTATATTAGGATTGAATTCAGCTCATGGCGAATTGACACTTCTGCTTAACTCTGCGATGGCATCAGAGTGCTATAACCAATGGCTTTTCTTTTCACTTTTATGCATACTTCTACTTCTACCTCTACTAATATTCTGCTCGAGTTATAGCTTAAAAGATACAAGGTCCCACCCACAAGAATTTTAAGTGCAGAACGATGTATCTGTAAGTGTATTGGAGATGGGACCAAAGATTTGGAAATAGATATTCTTTCTTATGTGAGGCACTTGATGCCTCAAGCAAGGTGTTAAACCTCAGTGACAATTCACCCAAACCAGAGAGGAATTTCGGATCTAAGCTATGGATTGAACTTTCTGCAAATATGCCAGCACAGAGAAGAAACTGTCATAAATTTCTAGATGTGGGGAAGCCGAATCCCACTAGGACCGTGCGTCTTCTACTGTCTCTCAATGAGCGAGAAATGTCAAGGCAACACTTTGATTTTATTTCTTTGCATCCTTGCCGACTGACAGCTCTTTAAATAATCCTTGCCTTTAAGTAAATACCGGCAGTTCCCTGCTTCCTTTTACAAATATGCATTCTTATCCTTTTCTGAAGAACTTTGTTTACCCTCTAAGGGTTTATGAGTAATGAGTCAGTATTCTGTGTAAGTTGTCTTTCTGGGGCAAAAGTTTGAGATTGTGTTGAGGATTCATGTGAGGGACCTCAGAAGTGGCCTGTGTGAAGCCGCCCAGGAAAGATGTTGTTTGCTTCTGTGCAAACAAATATCTGCTGACACCATTGTCTGTGCCAGTGTCAGACTGAGAGTTTTCACATTTACTGTGAATACTCATCATATTCCACATTTCAAAATTATTCTTGTTATCAGGTTACTTTTGTTTTAAAAAGTTAAAACAAGTGAAAAAAATCAAGTCCGCAAAAAATATTTCAACATGTTTTCAGTTCTAGTCACCTTATTTTGGGTGTTTTGTGAAATCAAGTTTCATTTTCCTTGATTCTACTGCAATGATGTACAGTTTTCTTTCTTGTTTCAAGATACAGAAACTTCTTTTTAAATGCTTTTGACAAGTTGTTGTTCAGAAACGAGTGGAAATTATCTCACTGCACTGGCAGACTGGGAAAATGAGATTATTGGGACTCAGTTACAGACAGAAAGGACTTGATAAGATTATTGTTTCCAACTGCATCTTGTTCCAACTTTCCAGATTGTCTGGTAATGAAAAGGCTGGAGGTTGAACCTTACACATGAACTGTTGTAACCTAAACTGTAAACCCAAAAAAATGCTTTTTAAATTGTGTTTAGTTATTTTTTTAAATTTTGACCAGATTCAACCCCAACTGTGAGTTTGATTTATCGTAGTTGTTGCACCTCTGGAATGACTACAAATACATATTAGATAGAGGGGCATATAGGTAAATTGGTTGCTGTTCATTTTCACTATCAACCATATTCATTTGTCTTTTCTCCCTGGCTTCACTTTGTGCTGGATTTGTGCATAGTGTCATCTGCTCAGCTGAGCATGCCATGCGTGCACTATATTGAACCACATGTATGAGTCTTTTATTTAAAGATAATAAAGTGGTTCTCTGCTCAGTGTAATCTACCTGATAATTGGTTTTCCTGGGTGAAGTATCATTCATTTTGCCATAATACTCTGCCAGCCTCAGTGCCACAGGTGCCTCATGTTATCTGTCTTGCAAGGTGGGAGGAAGGAAGACACAGCCATACAAAATCTAAATTTATACTTTGCATTAGGGATTTTTTATTGTTATTTTCCCTGCTATTGTTTATCTCTACAATGTTTGTTGATCCATGAGGTTTTGTCTTTTTCAGCATGTTGAGACTTACCATCATGCAAAATTTACAGGACTGAGTTTCTCATGATCTAGGATTGTGTTAACTTCATACTACTGATGGTTTTTCATTGGCGAACCTGCCCTTTAATTTGATTGTCTAGACAAGGAAACTCCATAACACAAGATATTACATCTGTCAGTGCAACTCAACCAAATTAAATTTGTTCACCTTTCTTCTTTTGTGCAAACAAAGATCTGATTTTATTTCATTGTGTGCTCTCATGTGAATCCATTATTTTAAAAAATATGTTTTTTCCACTAAAATAGAAACACACCTTCTCCTCTACATATAATGTAAGTCATACTGTATATGTCAGGTGGGAGAGCCGGGCTCTCCCTCTCCCCTTTACATTGGGTATGCAGCTTGCACACTACCCCAAGGGTGATTAAATATGTGGTTAATACAGCACCATGAGAGTATTGAATTACACAGGAGCCATGCTGACCTTTTTAAATTACAGAACCAATTGTGCAAGACGGCAGAGGAAGTTTATAACAGGTACTGCCAAGATGGAGCCTGGAGGAGAATGGATCTGCTGCTGCTGTCCTGCTGACGCTTTCCTTATTAGTGTTCTGCACTATAAGCACCCTATTTGACACTCACACTATCCCTTCATACTCTTGCTCTGGGTCTCATTTGATGGCGAATTCTTTGTCTCTTTGTCTTTGGATCTTGTGTACAAACAGCCATTAGAGAGTTCTTGCAGACAAACTGAAACACACACATGCCCTCACACAAACTAATTTGACACTTCATTTCACCGTTGGTGAGACACGTATCAATCTTGTCGCACAACGAAGCCTCAGTCCATAAATCTTGATCACTGGCCTTTTTCTCTGATGCATCCTAGTCAGCATATTGGCTTTGCTGATATCTGAAGGTCGTTTCTGATGTCTGATCTAATTTGAAGCTAAAGCCAGAAAAATGAAGCAGTCTACTTTGGCATCCGTTGCATGACTCCATGGAGTCACAGCCATTTTTCAGGAATGACTGTACTCATCTTCAATCCCCAGCGAGAGAATTCAAAACCTGACTGGCAGCGATACAACAGTTGTTGCTTGGCAAAGGGCAGACAAAAGCTTTTTACCGATGAAAAAGTAAGAATAAAATATCCCAGCATTAAAAACAAAGTATTTTTCTCTCCTTGCCAACATTCAAGAGCGATTCCTGATTGCTTTATACAGCACTTTGCAAAATGCCCTCTAATTGTATTTAGTTGAAAAATCCTCATTTCACCACTGCGTTTTATTCTTCTTTCTCAAGGGACGCTTGGCATTTCATATAATGAAATTCTTGTGACAGAATGTTTTTTTGGAGAACAATACGATTTAGTGACGCCATTCATTCCATTAAGAAATATTAAAAAGCTTTGTCAAAAAAAAAAGCCTACATGCGGCCCTTTCTCTAAACACTGTCCATACTGATTTCTCAAAGCAAACCAATCTCAGTCTTGTCACTTGAAATTGCATATGTGATTTTCCCAGTTGTCAGTCCATGTATTACTTTCCTTTTCACTATATCAGTCCCTTCTATTGTGCTTTCAGGACTGTGTGTTGTTTGTTGTGTGTAGTTTAATCTCTTTCGACACCTCTAACTATGACGCATGGTAGTATTTGTGTTGAGGGAGCAAAATGTTTGCTTTTGTGTTTGATGGAATCAAAGGCGTGTTCATGCAATTGATTAAACTGGAACTAAACTCATTATTGGGGCGTGTGCAGACAAGGCATGACTCAAATGTCAGGAAACCTCTTGTGCTTCTTGGTGACTGAATGTGGATCATGTCCGCTCTGTAAACTGGTACGGTCACTCTGATATCACATTCCCTATCTGAAGATGCTTGGCTTTATATTTTGTGTTTTTAAGCCCAGCATTGGATATTTTCTTTATTAAAACAATTAGTAACTACAAATTCCAAACAGCTACATTAAATTTTGCTGTACGTATACTGTTTCCACAATACACATCATATGTTCATATCATATACCATGGTCATGGGCACAGGTAAATATTTATATTATTGTCATAATAATGCATAATCTAATTTCTTTGGTAACAGTGGAGCAGACCCTTTAAATCAGGCTGTTGGTATTGATGTAAAGAGACATTCATGAGTTTGTCTGACAGTTGCTAAACAGGTAAAAGAAAGGAAATTTCCTGAACTATCCCTTTAGGCAATTTAATTTCTTATCTTTTAACACAGTTCTGGACATGCACACTCGAAGATTTCCTTATATATTTTTATTTTTATGTCACCCACTTTTAATCTGCTTATTTTATGCCAATTTTATCCTTATTAATTATTGTATTGAAGTTGTATTGTATTGCCTTCCTGTATATTTTCTCTCTGTGCTGTTAGATGTGTTTTTTTAAATGTAAACACACATCTTTCACTTCTGTTTTATAGAGAGGCTGCAGTTATTCTGTTAGAAAACAGAAGCAATCTGTCTGCCATCTTTGTTTTTGCAAAAAAAAAAAAGCGACTTTGCTCGCAGATAACCTTATTGTTTGAAGCATCTCACAATATTCCTCTGTCCTGGGGCAGAGAGCCCAGTGCTTATCATCTCCCTGCCTCTCACTCCATCCGGCCACCATTTAATTACAGAGCAGGGCACAAGCCAGTGTTTCCTCATCACACTCCATCTGCCCTCAGGCCATCATTTAATGATGAAAAATCTGCTCCAGGAGGTTTGGGCATTTGTTTTATTATTATTCTTTTTCTCCCTTTCTCCTTTTCTTCTTTGTATTTTTTGGGCTTTTCTCTTTTTGTCATGGAGGTGTGTGTGTGTGTGTGTGTGTGTGTGTGTGTGTGTGTGTGTGTGTGTGTGTGTGTGTGTTTGTGTGTTGAGGGGTGTCTTTGTACACAGCTGGCACCTTTTTTTTTATTTTTGTCTTTCATTTTTTGCTCTCAGGCTTGAAATTTGATGTCCTTAACTTGATCATGCTATTTCTTTATTCCACACCTTTGGCTACAGTTTCACATGAATCCAGTGTGACTTCACCTTGAACCTCAGCTCACCACTGCTAACAAAGATAGTCCAAGGGGAAGGTGAGATTTAGAGCAGGTCACACTTTCTGTGAGGGCCCAAACAACAAAACGCTACTCATACAAAATCAAGACATCAAGGTGAACTCTAATTAGGCTGCAAAGAACTTAAATAATATCAGATGCTCTGAGCCCACAAGTGTGTGCAAGTCATTTTCGGCAGTTTAAGCAAGATCAACAGAAATGGCTGAAGCTGTAATGTCATCATAAAATATGCTGACGTCTTAAATAGTCATTACCACCTACACATCTACACATCTACAACCTCTCAGGCATTTTAACTGCAAGTTAGGAAACCTTGTTTAAGGCATTTGTTAATCTAATTCAGAACATCCTTCAAGCAGCAATATGATATTTTCTGATGAATATTCATATGGCACAGCTGGTGGTTTTAATAAGGGTTTTATTGATAAACAGTCGTTGGAAAGCATTTGAATGTGACAAAGAAAAAACAATGAAATCTCCTCGTTTCTATATCGTTACTTTTTAAATCAAATACAAGGCAGTATAGCAACAGATAATACAATAACAGAATGGTTGCCCATTTTTTCCACATTCAGCTCCCTCATACCTCTTCCTTCCCTGACTGTACTGTGTGTGTGCGTGTGTGTGCGTGTGTGTGTGTGCGCACACACTTGTATGCATGTGTTTCTGTGGGATGGTGTGCTGTGCATGCAGTACAGTTTATTGATTTCCATAGAGACATGACACAGGCACCTCTGCATCTTTTCACCCCGTTCCTCATTCTGCCCCACACAAACCCCCCCCTTCACACACACACACACACACACACACATCACACATCCAACCCTCACCACCCCCCCCCCACCCCCCATCCTCCGAGCCACAACATCCCTCTCACGGGGTTTGTGCTGTGGGAGAGTGTCATCTCACAAATGAATTTCTCCTCACATCCCTCTCTCCATTAAAGAACCTGTTTGTGCTCCTACAGCAGCGTGCAGCACTCCCCTGCAGCTGTTTGTGCTCTCAGACACAAGTGCTTGTTATTTATACCTATGTTGTGTCTACTCTGGCTATCTGCATCTCAGACACACAACAGTGAGACTAATTCTTTCTTGCCATATATTTTTAGATGTACTTTTGTTCATGCGTGCTGGATCATTCCAGTTACTTTCTTGGATCCTATTTTAATAGGTTTGCCCTCAAGACAATTGATTTAGCTCAAGTTACTGAGGGGCATTTCTTTTTTTCCAGTTTGCAAAAGCTGCTTTGCAGGATACAAATCCGAGAGCCAAAGTACTCTCCAGAAGGCAAACCTAAACCATATTAACTCAGCTATTTATATTTTATTCATATTGTGAAATCTGTTGATATCTTTATTTGCTATCCATGTTTGCCAGTTAATTAGCTTGTGCACTGAAAAACTTTGACTCACCCAATTAAGAATTAACTCAAGCAGTGATATTGCTTCTTAAATGTAAGTTTAAAAGGACAGTAAAATATTACACAGTTAATCTCAGCCAGAAAACACTGTCAGTTCTCACACACACGGGGGCCATGTCATTCTGGTTTCACGTGTGATGAGGCGCTCAACAGGCGTCCGTCTCTCCAAACTGTTGATTTGGATTCTGTACTCAGCTGTGTAGATTGGATACACTGAGGGACTGGCAGACAAATTGAGCAACATCCATGATTGTAAATCTATGTGCCTACGTGCTTGGCAGGACAATGAACATCTCTGTTTGTCTCCCCAGAAATCGCATGCAGAGTTTTCCAGACATATTTGTTGATTTTCACTTCATGAACAAGGCGATTTTGGCTAATCAGAGTACGTTTGCGTGCATGTGTGAGCATGTGCACCCCTCGTTTATGTTCATCTGTGTGTGTGTGCAGAGTAGATTACTTAGCACAGTATGAAAAGTTTTTAGATTGAGGGGAAAGAACAGTTGGATGCAAATCCCTTTAGAAAGTTGCTGCTTTATCTTGATGTTCCATTGAATTTGAGCTTTAAAGCCTCTGCAATACCACTGGGTATTCTGTGCATGTAGCCTAAATGGCCTTTGTAAAGTACTGAATTGTGAGCTCAATTTCCCATGCACACTCATCTTTTCCCTTTCCCATTTGAGACAAGATATTGGAGATGATCCCCCTATTCTGGCAAGTGCCCATTTTAAATGGAAGCTATTTCAGCTCTTTCATTTGTCAATCAGTCTGAAGAGTGAGTCTCCAACGGTAGCTCAATGTGAGGCTGTAATTGTCAGCGTCCCCTTCTGCCCAATACGCAGCCCAGCGTTTTGCATGTGAAAGGATCCTGAAAGAAGACGTGAGCGCTGAATTAATACCCAAACCGTCTTTTGTCTCTGTCACTTTGGCTTCTGCTGCCATGAGAGACAGAGGCACAGACATGCGGACAATCGATGAGGAAGAGGAGAGGATGAAGGAGGAGTCTGGTTTTAATTTTTTTTTTTTTTAGCCTTTGTCACACTGCAACACCCAGCATAGAGGTTTGGATCCACCTGTAGGTGTCCATCTATGGTGAGGAGTAATAGAACGACTTGCCTGATATTTTATCATCTTTTCTTAGAAATAGTCTAATTTATAATGACCACTGCTCACCAAATTAAGGCTTGTTGGTGTTGTTCAGATTGAATGTGTAGCAACAGGACAAGCATCCACACACTCTGATCTATGGTCACTCTGATTTCAATTGATGCATATTGCACAGATCTTTTGCTTGGAAATATATTCCAACCAAACACAGAAGCTGAAAAACAAACATGTGATGTGCTGCTGCTTCATTAGCCTCTTTTATTAAATTATATTTTGGGGCGTTCATTCTTTTATAAGATAATGATAGTGGAGAGGTGACAGGAAATGAGGCAGAGAGTGCAACAAAGGACAAATCGGGGACAATGCGGTTCATGGTCGGTTCATGTTCGGCATCTTAATCCCTAAATCAATCTGGCTTTTTGTTAGCTCACCACCCAGTTCACACATACAGGCTTAACACTGGAGATGCAACAGGATGCCATTCACTCTGAACTGAACCTTGAAAAACATGCTAGCATTGCCCATCACTACTCAACAACTGAAAGGCATCCAGCGGTACGAGATAGGGAAGTTGAAAAATGTCCAACTTTATGTCCTCAATATCAATGTCAACTGCTTCCTACTATATTTTAACTTTTTATAAGCTATCAGGTCTTGAATAAGAAAAACAATTCATGGAAAAGCATTATTTGGGAAATGAACTACTAGTTCAACAGTGGCAACATGAGAAAACAACTGCCCCGGTGGAGATGAGTGTGTAAATAACATGCTCAAGGCTTGTGAAAGACAATAGACTGCCTGCCTCATTGTATAGTGTCTCTAAGAAGTAGGGACGTTTTCATGTTTTACTCCATTCATCTAATGATGTGACTCCTAAAACCAATTGAGTGCACCAGTGAGGATTTAGGTGTGTCCTATTAAAGGAGATGAATAATTATGCACATGTTTTTGTTTTTTTATGCTTTGTATTTGTAATTCATTTGTAGAGATCTGTTTTCACACATTTAAAAGTATTTTTTTCAGGGTCAGGAAATCCACTTTATTATCGCTGTATCTGTTTGTGTGTAAGCATTGTATAGCACCAGGGAGCTAGTCAGGCTGTATGCTGTGCTTTAGAGACTTCCCAACACTGAAGTGTTTCATACTGGAGCAAAATCTGTGTTTGTGATATGAAATATTAATTTCTATTGTGCTTCTAAAGCAGAAGGTCAGGTCTACATGGAGAGACTATGAACTGAGTGAAGCTTTAAAATGTGGAACAGGATGCAGGAAGTTAACTTCTGTATGATTCTTCCACATTTTTAGCTTTACTGGAATTACTTTCTCATTAATCAGGTGACATTTTGCAAGATGATGGTCTCACAAAGTTTTCCTGCATGCCAATATCAACATTCCAGACACATATGTGGTCCTGGGCTACCTTTCTATTCACAGGAATGATAACCATGCTATAATTCTACAGACCGACTGATAGTAGTCTGTCTAGCATCTCTGGGATCTATTGCGTTTTTAGGAAATGAAATGCTGCTATTTTATGATTTGCCCTTATCTCCTCTTAATGTTGTTGTCCCACCTGCACCATCATAATCTCTACAGGCACTCTTTGCCCAGTTCCAACATACTGTTGTCTACTGCACATATAATGATTTGGATAAGAAATGTTAGGGGACATTGGGAGATAGGACTACTCTCTAGGCTTAAGGATTTTTCTGTTTTGATATAATAGTAAGTAAGCAGAAAGATTTAAAAAAAAAAAAAAAAAAAAGAAAATAGGCCTGTCTCAGCACCAACATGATTTATAGCCAGACACTGCCAAAAGTTTTATTCCATTTCCCTCAATATTTGCCCCTCTGTATGACTACCATCTTTCCCTAAACTCACATTTTCCTCTCCTGGATGACATGAGGGAGACAGGTGCTCTTAGCAGCAGCAAAGCCTCTGTTTGATGGGCTATAAGAGATTCCCCTGGACAAAGTCCCTGCGCTGATGATCATGTCCAACTAATAAGCCTGATATACAGCCCCATTTCCCTAATGTTTACAGCAGCCACATGCAGCTTTAATTAACGAAAGAGGTGCTCCTGTTGCTCCCCAACAACCTCACCTGATCAATTATTTCCATTTCGAAACGCACATATACACACACTTGACTATAAAAGTCAAATGGAAAATGACTCTGAAGAAGCACATTTTCCTAATGAAGGCTGAAATCAGGCGAGGAAACATGAAATTAGCTTGCTGTCAGCACTAAATACCACCCAGGAAATGGTGTACACAAAGACAGTGGGAAATTAATTTGGAACAAAAGCCAGTGGCAGATTTTCTACCCTTATCTCTCCACATGAACTTCACAAGGAGCAGGATGACATTGGTTTTATTACCGCAGAGCATCGATGACGAGCTGGATGAGGGAAAGTGCTGACGAGAGGGAAGGAGCGGGTGATCAGTCACTGGCTGGGTGCCCATCACAGGCGCTCAAGGATGCTAAGAGGACGTTGGCCTCTGTTATGTGATTGCCTGGATGAGGAGACCTATGACAAGGCCAAGTATGGGGGGTTAAACACACACAGCTGGGCTACAACGTTTATGAAAAGAGAATTCCCATGCACCCAGACACAGGCACACAAATATACAGTATATGTATACATATATATATACACTCACACATGTGTACACACTGTACACTCAGCATTTATTCGTGTAGACAGCATAATGGTGGCAATGGTGATGATGATGGTAGAACCCCGACTGCATTCGGGTGACTTATGTCAAGTGTCAAGTTTTCTGCTCTTTTTTCTCCTCCGCTTGAATCCATATGGTGCACTTCCCCCACACTCTCTGCCTTTTTCTCTCTACTCGCTCCCTCTGTCTCATATTAATGTCATGTCTCTGACAGTAAGGGTAAAGGAGAACAGAGCAGCACCATCTTGCCGTTCTTTGCTGAGTTTTATTGCCTGTGTCTGTCACACCTTCAGGCTTTGGTGCACAAGTGCAGCTGTGTACTCAGGATTCACTTTTATCAGCTCTGTGGAGTTGACTGCGCGAGGGGGGCATAGCTTGAAGGTTACAGTGCCCCACGAGCTGCAGAAAAGCTATTCAAAACGATATATTGATATATCCTTCACGCCTATTATATTGGTATAACATAAATATTAGTCACAGTTTTTTAGGCCTGAATATATTTGATGACAAGTTAATGACAGCTGTTTGATGATTTCTAGCTAGTTTATTAGGTCGACCAGCATTTTGACAGTCTACGTTATGTACAGACACAGATACAAGCATTTAAATGTTGAAGGAGATGGTAAATATCAAATGCAGTGACCCATACCCTCCAAAATATATATATATATATACATATAAAAAAAGCAATCTTCAGATGTTAATCAGATTCATTTCAAGTCATTAGAAAGCAAAGTTACAATATTTATAGTACAAAATTCACTCTTTGTCAGTCTAATGTGACTCTGGACAGCAATTACTTGCTGAGTTGTGGAGGAAAATATGACACAAACACAGAATTTTGTACTAAAAAGGCTAATTACCAATGATTACCCACTGACTAACTCAGACTGCTGACACCTCGTATTAGCTTTGGCTGTGTCCCCCATCATTTACTGTACATTTGAATCACGTTATGAAGGGATCTCTTCAGAAACCATATGCAGAGGTGGAATTATTAATACTGATAACTTTTACGTACATGTAATGTACATGTAGACATGAGTTTTGTTTTACAGCCTTGGAAAATTAGGAATCAATCCTTTAAGAACATGCAGTGAGAATGCCTTCCTCCACACAAGCTTTTCACTGTGCATGCATTCACTTTTATGAGTGAGCTGAGATGAGTGTGATATATACCATTCTGTGCAAAGAGGAGGATTACATCAAAGACTATAAATATTTTTTGGAGCTATATTTGCATATCTTAGGTCTCAACAGTGTCTAGACTTGTGTTACATATAATAACCGTTTACTGTTTGTATGCAACAGTATCCTTTTTAACAAAGGCATCAGTTTCTTCTCGCACAAGTAAACAGGTTTAGATTTTGTCAGTCAAATGAGATGGTGATGTAAATAATAACACTCATCGGATCATAAATTCGACCTACTCATGTGTCATCAATCAATAGGCTGTTGTGGCTCACGACATGCTGATACATAATAGCTGTGTGTAATGACACAGAGATGTGTTGGTGGTGGTGACGGAGGACCAGATGAAGGACAAAATGAGTCTGGTTTATGCCCAAACATGGTGAAATGGGGGTGTGTCAACAGCCATCTATGGCTAACTACATTTCCCCAATGATTGAGATGTGTGATGAGTGAGATATACACTAATGAGATGTATAACAATGTGTATGCGGGGGATTACACATTTCGTACTTCTTATGCATAATGCTGCTTTTGTGCATATACAGACTTTCACTGGCTTTTGAGTTTTTTTGAATCTGGCCCCAGAGATTTGGCAAGGCTGCGATACCCTATTTTTTCCATTGCATTTGCATAAATTAATCTGAAAACGGACAGTATGGACAGTTATTAATGGTTAAAGACTTTTGTTGTGAGATCTCATGAGCGCTGTGACAGATTTGTGGGGACATAAAACTTGACAACGACACAGCACAGTGTCTTCAGTGTCAGTGACATCATTTCCCTGCCATTCTGTGTTCAGTATTTTGACTGAAATTAATTACCTCTCGTGCCCTTTATCACTATGACAATGCAGAGAGATGTGAAGTTGACAGTGTTGACTTCATTACTTCTCATTTCCATATGAACAATAGTGCTGAAGAGGCCTTCAACCTGCCTACTTACCTCTGCACTGCTCATAAATTGCACACACACACAGTCACTCACACACTTCACTCCACTCGCCCATACTAAACTACCAGCACATTACCATAGATAACTGCCCCTCACAATCGCTGACAGGTCTTTTTTTCTTCTTTCTGTCTATGTTACAGTATCAGATTATCTAGACAAAGCGCTGGCAGGGATGGGAAGGTGTGTGTGTGGGGGGGGGGGGGGGGGGGTGGTATTGTTTGCCAGGGTCTCTCATTAATTGGCCACTGGAATCTACAGGACTTCGATTTATATGGATTGCAGCCAGGTGGCGGCAGGGGTCCGGAGTGTCTTACCAAAAGACTGCGCTGCTCCAGACCTTTGTGTGTCGGGTCATTAATCTTCCTGTCAGTGAACTGTCATTCGAAGTATCTTTCGCCTCATCCTCACCCTTCTATCGCTCCGTCCTGACTGCCCGGGGAAGAGAGCACAGAGGAAAAGGTGGCCCATCCTTCTCCCATACACCACTCATCTAATCACTTGATCAGAGCTGTGTTTGATGATGAGTGCACTGAGCGGAGGTGGGTCTGCTAACAGAGAGACCCACGGGTGGTTCATCCTTACCTGTGACTGATTGGACCACACTCAGAAGTAGAACTTCGAGAGAACCAAAACTACACAGCATACTGATCATTTGTACAGATACTTCAGTTTTAGTACAGGCACAGTAAAGCATGGTAAACATTTCTGCATGCTGAACAAGTGGACTCTGAAGTCCACAGAGTTTGCTGACATGGCCATTCTGTGCATGTCTGAGGGAGAGGCCAAGGTGCTGAGTTCATGTTTCCTGACACAGCAAGCAGCAACGACACCAGCAAGCAAGCATAGTGATGAGAACAAGACCACTCGACCCTCACTCGACAGTGCTAAAGTTGCAGTCTAACCAGGGAAATTCACATTTAAGACAACACTCCTTAATCTTTCATTCATGTGTTTTTCGTCTTGGCTCAGAGGAAAGCACATTGTGCTTATCATACCAGAGAGATGAATTATAGAATTGAAAGAGAAAGTTATTTATGAGCTGTGATGAAGTGTGATTTACCTGCAGAGTGAAAAGAATAACAAAAATTGAGATTTTTCTTTCTTTCACCATATGCATAAGCTGTTTGAATCCTCTTATAGTGCATTTCGCCACCTGTGGGAGGAATAAATGAATCAGATATTTTAACCCTTCCTCATCTTCTTTTTTCATCTTAAATTACATTTCTGAAGAAACTTGAAGAGTTGCAGGTAGAGCATCGGTAAAGACTTCTCAGAGATCAAGTGTCTCCCTTCTGGGTTTTTGTACTCAATGACAAGAAGCCTTATGGCATACTATACATATTCTAAGATGACAGTGACAGTAACAATAACGAATGTCAGGACACTCTCTTTTTAACAGCACCAAATGTATCCAACTTAGCAATTACAGACTTTAATGAGCCCTTTAATGACAGATTTAATACTTGTCTTATAATTTTATAGTAGCCATATAAATCGATGGAGGAATTTCCCTGCCATTTTGAAAAAAGCCTCCAACTGATCCCAGTGAAAGACATTGGCACTCTATCTATTTAAAAGCACATAGACAGTCATTAGGGATGTGAGCGTGTCAGTGTTTAAGGGCTTTACAGCACTGGTCAGCGCTGATTGCTCTGGGAGGGAGCTGCAGGGTTATGTCAAGGTGACTATGTCACTGTGTCATTCCTGGGCGCCCTCATGCAGAACATTGCTTATTTATACATCTGATTTCTCTATTCAATTGGTTTTGCTGCTCCCCCAACAACAGATCAAGCTAAATTCCCCAAAGAAGCCTGACAATCAATAGCGAGATAGCTGACGCAGCGGTGTTGGACAGGGTGTGAGTGAGGTGCTGACAGGGCTCACATCACTCCTGGGTGACATGTCCTCAGTACATCTGACATGTGCCGTCAAAGACCGGCCCCTCCCAGCTGCAACACTACCTCAGTGCTACAGATTTACATTGTTTTTTTTGCATTTCCTTATTTTTTTTGTTGGGATTTTAAAAACGTTAGCCAGCCCAGCTTTTTACTATCAACTATAACATCCACTTTTACTTTATGTATTTCTACCTGTCGATTGGTTGGTGTTTGCCATTGTGTCTTCTACTACCAAAACTTTCGGATGTCTTGACATTTCCAGATGTTTCTGCTCTCCTGCCATATGTTCAATGAGAACTGGGCTGCTTACTATTGATTTACCATCAGTCATGTGGTTATGCTGGGTCCCGCACTAAAGAAATACACTCCATGTCTGGAAACAGAGTGGAGAGGTAATGGGTAGATAATGGGGAAATAGAACCTGCCGTCCTTATGTGTGTCAAAGTAGCATCAAAATTGTGTTTCTCTTTCAGTATCCAAATTTATGATAATGAGGGAATTGTAGTTTTTTGCTTTATATATCTCCACTGCTTTTGTTTTGCAGCCGCAACTGATGGAGTCTATAATTTATGAATGAAACTTGTAATCTGTAGAATTTGTCTCTGGCGTGTAAGTGTCCAGATTTTGCAGTGCATTTTATAGATCCAGGAGTGTCTTTGTTTTCTCAACAGCTTAGCCAGTCTCTGTCATTTTTGTTCAGTTGAGGATACAGTGGATTTAGTTCATTTGCCAGGGTATTTACTGCTCTGCTTGACTTGCCTTCTTCATCTGATCAGCAATAATGGAAGATGGGAGCAATAATACAATCTATCCTCTAGATTACCAGTGACACCCATTCTTTAGATCGTCATGACATTGTTTATCATCACATAATTGGGTTTTTCTACTAATGTAACTGTAACATACGGTCTGTGATCTATGCCGTGTAGCTTATTCAGGTCTCTCAAAACCAAGACAAGGGCAAGTATTCAACCATTCAAAAACCTGATAACTGGGATACTAATGGCAATGAAACCACTCTTCACTGTAATCCCTTATTAGTGCTTCACTGCTTTTGCTAGTCTACCATTTCCATACATCTATGAATTTAAGCTAACTGTGCCCCTACAGTATAACACTGGCCCATCTCAGTTTTTCACTCATACCAAAATCCAACTTATATTGCTGTCTTTACCTGCCATTGCACGACTGACAGCTCTCCTCTGACCTATAGTGCAGCACTAGACCTGTCACATATACTAATTTAGTGGTGACAATCCATCACCTAGAAAAGGCCCCATGGCTTTTAGTGTATTAACACACATTAACACTTCCCTCCATGCTGAACCAACCCCCACTGCATCCGTCCTACCAGCCCTTCTCCAAACACTGATGAAGGAGCGGTGAAAAAGACCTTTATTGTTCAATACTATTGACCTGCAGATTCAGAGTGATTTATCCGCCTTTTTATTGGGATTGTTTTTTTCTGTGTGTGTGTTTAGGTTTTATGTTCAGTAGTAGTCGTGGAAATGCCCCAGTGCTGCTACACATCCGATGGCTTCTGACTTGATTTATCTGTTTAAAAAAAGGAATTCAGGAAAGCAGGAGAGCAGTGACATTCAAGTCCATTCATCAATGTAAAGGCCAGTTTCCCCTTGAAACAGGGGTAATTTCAACAGAGCCCTAAGTGCACCACTGTGGTCATCAGGAAAAACTGAAAACTGCTCATCTGAGAGTAATGTCCCAGACATTTCAAGAATACAAAGGCCCAAACACTGTCCTTCCATTTAAGGCAAAGCAAGCTTTAACCTGCACACCAGCAAGCCTTTATTTAAACATATCGTACAGTTTACCCTAAGGTGGAGGGCGCAGGGAGGGCTATATCTCTTTATACCCAATTAAGCTGCCACTGGAGGTAGATGGTCCCGACTGAAACCTCTTCTCCCTTGGTGCCCCATTAGAGCACTGAGAAGCCTGTAGAAGTCTGAGTCCCAGGCGGACAAAACCCCTGACCTAGAGCCAAGGAGAAGCACTCCAGCTCTACTCCCCTAAATATACAGACGTGACTACAGACTAAGGAGTTGCCTCTAGTTCAGGAGAGATATAGGAGACTGTATATGTGTGTGCTTGCATGTCTGTGTGTGTGCCAAGAGAGGTGAGAGGCCATTGTCTTTTTTTTATTTTGAGAACAGGGTATGTCTGAGACAGAACTGGAAAACAAGCAAAAGACTCACACGCACACCTGAAAATTGAAAAAGCTTAAACACAACTTGAAATGCTCTCTCAATAGACTCACTTTACCCTCCATTCCTGGTGGGAGCATCAGCCTGAGCATGCAGGGAAATCAACCTTGGAGTCATGCTGGATATATATATTTTGTTTATTTTTCTATCACTTTGTCAGTGTGCTGTCCTGCACTGAAAATCCATTCCCTTAGCCATATAACTACCCAAATCATGACAAATGCTCTGGCATGCTTACCCAGTGGTTTTTGTATCACTCATAATTCAATGTCCCCTGTCCTCTCACCCATCGAGGATCAGTTGGCCCAACAGCAGAGACTGAGTTGGTGCTGCCTGTGTGCTCCAGAGGCACCAGCCCATCTGTCCCTGTCCGCAGGCTAATGTGTCAATCCTCAGCTGTCTCACAATCAATGACCGTGCAGAGAAGAGGGGAGAAATGCTCCTCCTATTGGCACCTCTATCCACCTCCGACTATGACAAGTCTGCAGTGTGGGTCTTTCTCTTTATATCCATCTGTCTGTTGTCTGTTGCCCCAGTAGCCCAATCCTACCACCACTAAACCCCCCATACCCCATTGCACACACTTTGTGGCAAACAAGAGAGACTACCTGTGTTATGTTTTTATTTTTTGTTTTGTTTTTTTTGTGATAAGGATCATTGCCAGCTTCACACTTTTCTCCAGGTACAATCTATTCATTGATATTGATACCTCTGAATATTGTTAACCACTGCTTAGGATCCTGTTGTTTTCTTCTTGGTCTCATCTGACCGACTTTATCCCCAAAACACCTGTGTTTTAGCATCAGCTTTACAGAAAAGGGCAAGGATTTGGAAACTTTAAATTTCTTCAAGTGACATTTTCAGAGAGAAAATGAAATGTGAGGTGCTAAATGTCAACCAGAAAAGCATATCAGAGTTATACTTTGCATTCTTGTCTCAATTTATTTTGCTCCGTGGGTGAACTTAATTCATGCTATGTGAGGGGTAGATGGTAGGGAAGGGAGGCTTAGTTTCAAAATAGGTCTGAGATCCTTTCAATTTCATCAGAAGCTGCTAATTTATTGGGACTCACACTCTTTGCCGTGCTAGCATGGGTTGAAACGGAGGTTAGAAGACATTTATCTAATTACGGAGTATGGAATTCTATCACATGGGATACTATTAAGACGTTAGACGTGCCTACCAGTGGTTGGTGGCAGGAGTAGTTGATGCATTCATGTGATCTTTCTAAGCCAACCCAAGTTGTCAAAATGAGAGCTGAATTAACTATAAGACCCCTGCTTACATGGTTTTAACTCAGTCTACTTTGAGTCTTTATAGATTGTCAGAAATATTTTAATATATAAATCCAAACTCTTCATGGAGATCACTCATGTTAAACATGTAATCTTGGTGTAGACTTCGAAGGTTGTAGGCTCTCACACATCAAGACACGAGCTGCAGAGGCTTCTTGAGGCCAGACACACTCTCGGAGGCAGAAAAATACGGCATAATTGGAAATCAGGCCTGCTGCGTGTGAGGCTGCTCAGCTAACTACCTAAATAAATAGGGTGGCTAGAGTCTGGTGTCACTGACTGCACATAGGAAGAGAGAAACACGGGGGGGGTGCACAAAGACATGCATTCAAAGACAGAGTCAGAGACACTCTTTATGGCAATTAAGATGTAGAGCATTCAAGAAAATCCTATTAAAGGAAAGGTATTGTGTTATTATCTACATTATTGCCTGTCTTGATGTGTGTGTGTGTGTGAGAGAGAGAGACAGAGAGAGACAAAACAAAGAGGGCAGGGCGGGTGTGTGGGTGAGAGTGAATTTGAAGCTTTATTACCGATCTATATTGCTGCCCAAATTACAAATTTTGGAGCAGTTATTCCTGCCTAGAGATGTTACTTCAACCCCACGTTTGAGGAAAATCATCCTGTAATGATATTGCTTATTGCAAATGAGGGAAGTGATGGAAGGTAATGAATGAGGCGGGGGTACAATCCGATAAGGCGGCACCTAACTAAGTGGGTCTCTCCTTCTCAACCTTCAGCCAGCCGACCCCGTCTTCGGCTGCTTAGACCATTATTCAAATCGTAACAAGCCGATTCATTTAGGCTGTCGGTAAGCAGAATTAGATTCCCGCTTGAGCGACCGTTGAGCAAAACATAAAGATGTTTTCCACACGAAACATGCAAAATTTACATAATTTCAGCTCAGAGTTGGGGCAGCAGTAATAAGTTATGATAAAACTGTCATTAGGGGCAGGAATGTGCGGGGAACAGGAGACGCACAGTTCAAGATTAATATGGGAGCTCTCCGCGGTGCTGAAATGTCAGGGGACACAGAATAATGAGACCAGCTTTGTAGGGATAACATACCTGTATGGGCATATTCTTGCCAGTGTATATATGTGTGTGTGTGTGTGTGTGTGTGTGTGTGTGTGTGTGTGTATGTGTGTGCATATTTCAGTATGGATACATCTGTGAGTCTATGTATACTAATCAGAAGGTCAAAATGTGCTGTCTTTAATGTGCACCCAGAATGTTTCCCTGTGACACATTGCTTAATGGTTTTACAATGAGATTACAACCCATGACGGGCTAAATCAGCTATTTTTGACCTCATACATTCTATTTATATTCACACATGTGATGGAAGAGTTATTCTTGTAGATGAATATTTTGTGTGTTTCTCAAGTATCGTAATTGAAGAAATCTGTTAAACTTGTAGTTTTACAACCATATAAGTGATGCAACTAAAATTTTGTTAAGTTTTAGTTTCTCTACCAAAATATCTATTAAAAAGAGTGGGATACATTACATGGTCAAAAATATGTGAATACTTGAAGTTTTAACCATTAACTAACTAAAAACACACCTTTTTAAACTGGCTTTCAACTTTTATATTACCCGGACTATATTATACTATTTGATCTATTCTTATTTATTATTTTATTTCATTTTAAATTAATTTTATCACTGTTTCTCATGTTGTTTGGTTAAGCACTTTGTAAGTAAGTTGAGAAAACAAATGATATTTCTTATTATAAGTGGATGTGATTGTTGAACATTTCATTTCAAATCCATGGAGTTTGCTGCTATAACAGCTCTCATTGGAAGGCTTTCCATGAGATTTTGGAACCTGGTAGCATTAAGAAAGTACACAAAAGTACCCAAAATAGACAGGAGTAACCACATACTTATAGTGTATTAGGTTCTAATCCTGTGATTTAAATTTGTTGGCAGAACTGCCTTCTTTACATTTGGATCACAGATTGTGCTTTTAATAGGATTGCAACTATTCTCAGATTTATCAGCATGTCGCTCAACCCCAAGATAATGCACATATATCAATTATCACATCAAATATTTACCTGTTATGTTTAACAGTCCTCATTTGCTCAGTTGCATCTGTCTACAAAACACAGTATAATGGTCAGAATAAATCAAAACAAACGTTTAATAGATGCCACAATGCAGGAATAACTTCACAAGGACATAGCACCCTGGGTAATGTGTAATTTGTCACAGACAATGGCTTTTAACAGTACATTAGTTGGACATCAACTTGGATTTATTCATCTCCAGACAAAGGCAGGAGCAGCAGTGAACTGGATGTTTGTCCATTATGGATGCTGCAGAGTGCTATTGTTCTGTAGTCACTGCCACAATTCACAGAGAAGCTCCTCCTTTAGAGGAATCAGTCAAAAAGGCATTCATTCCAGGATATAGTTTTAAAATTAATGTGCTAACTTAACGGTCGCTCCTTTGGTTTATGTGTTATTGGCTTTTGTTCTAACATACTTTAAGAATACAGTATTTTCTTGGCTGTGTTTCATTTATGTCCATAAAATGTTATTTATTTTTAAAATGAAAAAATATATCCTCTAATAATTCTGCTGTTCCTGTTCACTTTCCTCAGCAGTTAACCATTTTTAATATTTTTCCAGATAACGCTGAAGGCCAGGAGTTGAGCTACAGTAACTAAGGAGTTGGAGGGAAACTGAGACACATTGTCACCATTGCTGGGGGACTGGGGCAGTGCCATAGCACACTTTAACAAAGATGAATCTCTTCCACTTATTGGGCCTTGTATGCTTATTTTTGCAGCATGTTGTTGGAGGGGGGAGGACTTACCATGGCCATTACTTTCATAACCTTTTTGCCATTAAACAACATGTGCCTATGCACACACATGAACACAGTGCATTAATAACCTCGATAAAAGTCTTAGTGCAGACATTATGCTTTTTAGGGCAATCACCTCCTGCGTTCCACTCACTGCATTTCTGTTATTCCTGGTCTCTTTCTTGCAAGTGGTGTTGACGTGGTTTAACCTGAGTGCTGCTGTGGCATTGATGTGCTGCCTCTGAAGCAAATCAAACGCGGAGTCTGTGGCTGTGTCAGGCCGTTCTCTCTCTTGACACAGGGCTTTATTGAAAAAGCTATAGCCCTTTATAGAGAGAGTGTCAATTTCAAGACAAAGTCAAGATGGCAGTTGCACAGAATCCATATTTAATAGTGGCAAACGGAGCAAACACAATTGAGGAAAATCAATACTGCTTTCACGTTTGATCATACATCACCTTTCTCTGAACTACTGCTTACCCCTGTCCTTTTGTCTCCCTGAAAGGGGCTGCATTTCTCCAACAATGAATTGTAAACAAGCACACAACAGTTCTACCTCTTTATGGTTTGTGGACAAAGAACTATCTGTATTTGCCTCATATACAGTAAATGGTTGTGAAAACGTGGCATTAAATCTGTCAATAATGACAGAAAAAGAAAAGAGTTGCTTTTTTTTTTGGTCTGCTTCAGATGAGCTTACATTATTTCCACAACAAAGCTAGATGCTCGTAGTTATGTTGTCATGGACGGAAACAGTAAATATAATCAGCTGCCATAGAAAATGCCACTGCGAGAAAATATAACTGTTCTTAATTCGATGTTTGTTCCTTCAATAGAGTTTTCGGTGAGTGAGACATTTTAGAGCTGGTTACGCTTAAAGGTACCCTGTGGAGTTTTTAACCTCTGGTAGCACTATGGAGTAATGTGTTTACAGCATCGTCCCCATTTTGCACCTTTGAGTATAAGATAAAAATGGTTTTATACGGGCAAATATTGCAACAAATTTCGTCATATCCTTGTCCGGTTGCTTAACAGTGTATTTGTGGCAGCTTGGTACAGTTGAGGTCATGATGGCATAGTTTGGGTCTCCTTTAACCCTATTCGTCACCAGGCAGCTTGTTCAGCAGATGGGCCTTGAGTGCTGTCCACCTTAGCACAGAGAAAAGGTGAAGGATGACTGGGAAAGGATGGTGGGAGGGCACACACATGATGACCTGTCGAATGCTATCACCTGTCTTTGTCTGCCTTTCTTTCTTCCATGGCCCACCCCTCTCCCCGTCTTCCGCTCTGCTTCAGAGCCCCACAGGTAGCGTGCAATGTTGGTGATGAAAGGCTTCAGTAATGGATCTTTTCTATATCCAAGCCCGACTAAACTGGTGTGACAGCTCTTCCCTCTCCCCAGACCAGGCTTTATATTGTCTCTGTCTGGGAGTGAATGCATTTTGAGTGAATGAATTTCATTACCAACCCTTTTGTATGTGTGTGTGTGTGTGTCTGCACATGCGCTTTTGTTAACTAGACATGGATTAGGTTACATGTTTGACCAGTTCCCAGGTGGGCTGCAGGATGTGTGCATGCAGTATATCTGTCTGCACTGACCCCAAAACTAGTGTGTAGTGAGGCAAATCTATGTAGAATGAGTTGGAGGAGAGAAAAGACTGTGTCAGAATTCATTTAACAGGGAAACAATACACCATAACAACCTCTGCACTTTTTCATATATTCGCTGATAGAGGCGACTTGTAGTGATGGCGTTTTGTGTCTCTTTTCTGGGACCTTATGTTGATATTCAAGTAAGAGAAAACCATTCCAATGCCAGCAGGGAGATGATTGACATGGGAGCTTTCCTAGTAATGTATAAAAATATGCCTCTGATCGCTGTTCACTCATGCAGTGGAGCATGCTGGAAAATACCAAGCCCGCCGCGAGCTCCAGGTCCCCCGTCGCTGGGCAATGTGTCCCCCCACCAACCCCAACGCTCAATCTGGTGTACAAGTACCCATCCCTCCTCCCTTCTATCTTCTACCCCCTCCTCCTACTCCTGCTCTCTCCTTGGCACACACACTTTGGTATGCGCTGAAATTCAATCAGATGCTTAATTACATCTTAACATGGGTTCCTACCAGCTGGCTTTATTCCCCTGTTTCTGATTAAAGGGATTAGAAAAATGAAATTTAACAGTGGATTTGCATACTGCTCTAAAAGGGGGACTGGCATGTCTCTGTGGCTGTCTGGCCAGTGTTTGCTGCTCTTACTCCCTGTAGTCCATCAAATAAGGAAGGAAATACACAAGCATGCTCCTTCCTCCAATTTTGCACAGCAGGTATACCCAATTATGAGAGATAGGGGCTACGTCTCCTATCCCCATCTCATTCTGAATAGAAGAGACACGATACCCTCTGACACAGGTATTCTGATGCATAGATTGTATCAAAAAGAGGCATAAAAGGAATACAAGAATGTGTTTCTGTGTATTTCATAGTGCATTTCATAGATGTTCAGAGTAAACCATTTCTGTTGCTCATATCTGCCTGATGAATGGCATACAGAGGAAACGGGTGGCTTTAGGCTTTTTCCTAATGGGGCCAAGTAGGCCCACTACCCAAGCTGTGCAAAGAAAATGGGCCCATTAATCACAGAGCCGCTACCATCATCTCCATATGATTATTCTCCTCATGTGTTGGCTAACTCCTCGCTGCACAGGAATTATTGTGACATCCTGCGCTATTCTCTGCTCTTTCATCCTTTTTCCTCAAAATATCTTGCAGGCTTACTTTTCAACTTAATCCGCCGTCTGTAGCCGAACTAAATCTATCCTGAGAGGAGATCTGGTTACGCATTCACTGTTTATTTTATGCAATTAAAAAGTGATTCTGTTGAAAGTTTGTATTAAAGGGATTAAAGGCTTATTGGTCTGTCAATTCACAGAGGGAGAAAAGAGGAAACAGTGTAAGAGTAGGAAAATAGAGAAAAGACAGGAGGCTCTGAAGGGAGAGGAGGAGAGAGAGACTTGAGTATTTAATGTGAGCAATATGTCAGCATATACTTTAGTTGTGGGTGTGCGTTTACTCTGACCAATTAGTGAACACTTACCCGATGCAGCCATTTTGGCATCAATTTGGGAACAAACCATATCAATCATTAACATTTTGCTTTTGATGAAGGACACTGTAATTAGTCCCAATGAAACAGCATGAAGAGGATGTGCTCAAGGAAAGTACAGCATGAGTAGTCAGAGCTGTGAGGATGCTGTGACCCTGAAGCTCGCACAATATGAGACTCTACTGCCCTCTTTTGGCAGTGTAAAGTATGTCACTTCTAACAATTTAAATGAACTGGAGCACTCCAGATTTTTGATGGATACCATGAAAATCGAGAAGAAATACAGTAGACTTTATGAATGAATTTTGCAAAAACACAACACAAATGTAACCTGCAGCCTGCAGCCAATATCAAGGCAGTGGCATGAGTAATCATACTATGTTTTTAATGAGGTATGAATCCAACTGTAACTTTTTTTTTGTCTCTGTTTCCCCCAATCTTTGCTCTTTCCATGATTACTTTCTATTTAAAAAGTGGACAACCTGCTGGTTTCTGCTGCGCTCTGCAATAAATTTAAAAAGCTTAAATAATTTTCAATTAAAATTTATATCTACAGTAGATACTGTAGAAACAAATACACAAGATGAATACATTCAGTCTGTGCTTCAGATCTAGGTTTACATTTTAAGTTGGTGTAGAGTGCCACCTACTGGCCTCATGGTATATTTCTTATATGCCTCTCATTTATCTTCTCCCCAGCTCAACAGCAGATACTACAGTTTGATTTACAAAAAATATAGCTTCAGTATTTTCATTTTATGTGCGAGTCAGTTCCCATATAATTTTATGGTGTAAATGTTTTATGTGGACAACTTTTGCAGCCCTGTGGAGAATTGTCTCCTAGCATATGCGATATTGTAGTTGCAGCACAAAAGATGGTGAGACGTCACTCATGAGATAGTGTATATGCATGTGTACACACACACGCACACACACACACACACACACATTACGACATCTTCTGCTGAGGTTTTCAAAGCTGAGAAGTAAATTTAGGGACAGAAAGAAATAAAGGTAATCATAAAAGTGAAAGCACCACTTCTGGTTTCATAGGAAGGAAAAAAAAAGTCCTCCCTTTCTGCCTTTATATCCACAGAATAATGCATACCTTATAGAATAAATGCACTTTTATTCTGTTTCCTGAGCCACCACATGCTTCATTCTTCCACTTTCACTAATGTAGACATCAAGTGAAATGAAGCAATACATATTTTCCTGTTGAACACTTTTGTGCTCTGCATTAGATGCTGAATGAGAATGTCCTTATGTTAACAGCAAACCAGGACATTGTTCGGTCATTGACACCACTGCTCAGTATGTCTAACATGCTCCTCTTCTCTACCTGATCGACTCAAGAAAGTGCTCGTCCTTGACGCTCTTAGAGGATATAAGGTTGTGTACATGTATATGATCTGTAAATAATTTATTACAATCAATCTGTGGTGTAAGTGATCTCGTAAATGGAGAGTGGCTGATTTACAGATCAAATCTAAAGGGGTCTAATTCGGGACCCAGCTGCCAGGTGTTACTTCAACACCTAAACCCTGATCTGAGGTATCTGACCTCCCTGGGGTGGAATCAGTGGATGAAGTGTCTAACCTTAATATTGACCGAATCCAACACCGCCCCCTGCTGGATAATAGTCATATTACAGCAGTTGACCTCAACAGCACCCTTCTTACATCTGCTGTATATCTGGCACCTCTTTTGTAGCTTGTACAGCTCTCCCCTTAATGCTCTAACACTTTTTATATGACACCAGATGTTTCACCTGGTTCTTATCACACACTCCAGCGAACACAAACTGCAGCAGAGGGCTCTTTAGAGACACATTGAATCAGAGGCACAAGGCATTAAAAGATGCGGAACCACAGTTATGACACTCCCATCATCATGAATGAGGCACATTTACACGGAGGGTTATGTGATTATCACCTATGTACTTGGGGGGAAAGCCGGCACCCGTGTGTCTGGGTTTGCATTGTGTGTTCCCATGGATTTTGTGTGAACTCAGCAGAGGACTCACTCACATTGTGGAAGGTGCAGGTGTCTTTAGTGCCACCTGACTGTAGAGACCTTAGCACTGAAAAGATTGTGGACATTTTAAGCCATATATCAAATGTACCTTACAACTTAAGGGCCCCTGGCAGCTCTGTTTGTGTGACCGCAAGAACATTTTTAAGAGAGGATGAGAAAATGTACCCCTGCTGTAAGTGCAAACCTTTTAATGGAAGGTGCTATGTCAGTATGTTTACATGAGACAGAAATGGAGAGATAAAAATGTACTGTGTTAGGCGTTATGCAAACTCAGTAATCCATTTTGATAGCTTTCATAATCGTGGCATATACAGTAGTTACAGTACAGACAGAGGGAGGTGAAAAACCATAAACGGAAGGAAATTTATAATAGGTTTGGTGCCAAGAGGTTTTCTCCTGTGCCACATTTTATGAAGAGAAACCTTTTTAAATGGTCTTGTGTTTTTTCTCATTCAAACTAATTTTTTTTTTTCAAATGTATTAACAATCAAAATATATGATCATGCATTTGAATCCAATTACACTTAGATAAAGTGTGCATGAGAGTTTTGAGATAGAGAATATGTACGTGTGTATGTGAAGATAAAGCAAGATAGGAAACAAGATCAAAAAGAGAGTTATCATGTGGATGTGGAAGAACCAAGGAATATGCATTTATGCAAAAGAAGCATGCACTGAGAGAGTATGAGTGTAAGAGAGAGAGAGCAGGAGAGAGACTAATGCTGAGTGTTCAGGAGTGGTTATGGTCCAGATGGCCCTGCAGCAACAGCAGCTGTAAATCACAGTGTGTTGTGCGATCAGGACGATAGTGCTGCAGGCTGGAATCTCACTGCAAGGTGAGACCGCTGACGACAGCTATTACAGGGAATGAAACCAGGACTTTGGGGGTGGAGGGTGGTGAGGCAAATGGCATTAGCCCTGTTTCTCTTTAAAAGAGCAGATGCTAGTATTCATACAGCCGTCATAAAATCTTCAGATGTAAACAGCAAACTGCCGTATTCAGTCATTCTCCCTTTCTCTTGAATTTCAGTGCTTCGATAAATAATAATACCTCGAAAACTGCATACTGGAGTTTTCGTGAAAGATCAGTATTTTACTCGAGTAGCAATAGTGAGAATTTGTCTGGTCAGCAAGCATCAGTTTAATCTTTGACTTGCAATTTTCCTCATTCTTCATGCTCACGGCAGTAAACAGAAAATTGACATACTTTATTTTCAAAGCTGGAGCAATTCTGACTGCTGCAATCATAGTAAAACTCCATGAAATCTCGGGCAGACTGAATTATTGTGCAACACATTTTTATCTCTCAGTGAACATGGGAAATATGAGAGTGAACATAAATAAGCAACACATTTCAGGAAAAAGTCATGTACTTAATTTTGAATGAAAACTTGTAGCTAAATGTGTGCAAGGTGTGTCTTTCCCTTTATGTCTTTGTAAGTGATCACATGTGTTTTTCCCTGCACACATTAACCTTCAGCCAGGTTCCTCCTGTGACTTCTCATTGATTGGAGAGCTGTGGGGGAGGCTGTGTGTGTGTGTGTGTATCAGACAAGACAGATAGAGGGTGGAGATGTGGGTGGGATTGGGACTGTGGTGTTGATTGAGTGGGTCATCTTAACCTGGCCATGCAAGGAATGCTGGGCGTGGTCCTGTTTATCATCCTCCATACGTGCTGAACATAACTCATTCAGAAAGAGCAGGAACTCTGCAACAGATACACTAATGTGTGTTTCAAGTACAGAGTTACTGCATTCCCCACGATGATCATGCACACACTGAGATACCAGTGCACATCCAGTGCTGAACTGTATTTACAACCTGTAGATTAGATGTCACTGTGATGTGTGTCATGCAGTAATTCTTAAGTCGAGTTGACACCTCATCTCTATGAATGTGGACGGATCCTGATTTCTCTGTGCATTCTTGAGGTTGAGACAGTAATGAAATATGGATCTCTTGAAACTCTGGTATGTAGGTTGAAAAAAAAATCCGTCCTGACACAGTGTCACTGTACAACCAGAATCCTGATGGCTAATTTATGCGCCATCTGCCTTCCTCCAAAGCCCTGTAATTAAAATTCTACACAAACGCACTGAAAAAGACATACTGTAAGTTATTGTGTTATGAAGTCTGAGGAGCACATATTCATATTTACTGTGCTTGATTTAGTAATTTGCTAGGTTAAATGTTATATTACTGTAACAGATTAGCAACAACTAGATAATATGAGGCTTCAGCCATGCAAATTAGTCAATATTAAGTCAATATCTTTCAAAGTTACTGTGTTTTTAGTGCCAAAGTCCCTCTTTTTGTTTTGATCCTTCCATTGCAGCTGAACAAGAAAACACCATTGAAATGTTTATTAAAAAGACTGTAACTGTGGAAGATATCCACTTTATTTGACTAACTTAGACTGCTGAAGCCTCGTATTAGCCTAATATAAACTTTTAAATACATTTTTGCACAAAACGAGGACTGTGGATTTTGGCCCCCATCCCTTACACTGAAAGTGCATTTGGAGGGGATCTTTTAATGGACAGTATTTGCAAGAGGAATGATTACAGTGAGCAAAACCTGTCTCAAAGTTCATACGGGCACCCGACTATTGTTTTAAGATAAGCTTGAAAAATTGTGAACCTATCCTTTAATACCACTCTCAATAAAGTACTGAGCAGATATGCTGGTATGAGATATGTTTATGATAGAAGTGGAAAATGTGGCTCCTCTGTGGGGGCTACTGACTTAAAGAAATAGTTTGACATCTCAGCTGAAAGTTTGTTGAGAAGAAGACACCACTGTATGATCAAGAAGTGGTATCAATCTTCTGATTTAACTCTCAGCATGAAAGTGAATAAGTGTTCTTCCCAAGATGTCAAACTATTCCTTTAAGTACACCAAAGTAGAACCATACTCTCTTGGAGGTGTAATGATGCTGTGGAGTCCAATACTAGAAGTCAAAACTTTCATGATTCAAGATGGATTTTTCAACTCCACTGCAGTTCGCCTCTAGCTTTTTCTTATTTTTTCCCTGATTTGTGAGTGTGTGTGTGAGTGGCATAAAGTGGGTGCCAGTCCCCCCGAATCTCTTGCTGTGCTCCAAGCTGTGTACTAATGTCCAGTCCTCTGCCTGTTCATCCCTGCTGGGTGTCTTTGTACCACCCATCAACTCTGCTGTCACATCACATTGGCAGAGCTAAGAGGGGCCAGAACGGGAACTTCATAAACACCATACTGACACGAGGAAGAGAGGAACAAAAATAAAGGGGATCTCATTTTCTAGGCTATACTGTACGGTGGCTGTAAGAGATGGATGCTCCAAAACACTGCCATGCAATAATCTTCAATAACATTCACTCTGTCAGCTTTCTGTTTTACAAAGATGAAATATTAAACTCAAGAGAGTAATACTGTTAAAGATTAAGTTTACAGAGGACAATGAGTGAGATAGGGATAGAGAACAGCCACTGCATTGACCAGCATTTATTACATACACCGGGACATTAGTAGTTAAATAATTTTCATACACAAGGTCATTGAGAGAATATATCTCAGAATACAGTGTATTTCTTCCTTCAGCTCCTGAAGCTATTCAATGCCATTAAACAGCAATTTCTTGCCAGAAAGAACATGTGGCTTGCTGTTGCTCCACTTAAACTGAGTGCAGGGATATAATACTAATAGTAAGCATTTTAATGCTTTTCTAAGCATAAGCATTTCATCATGCTTAGTCCTGGGGCCAGTCATTTGATCTGAGGTTGGAGGATTGCAGGGGTGAGCAGTTCTTTCAGGCAGGGTGCTGCAAGTCTGTAGATGCAGGGAACGGTCAGGTGAAGGAGACAGGGAGCCAGCTGGTACACAAAGGGTGTGGTTTGATAGTGTTTTCAGTCTCTGGTGTGCAGTGCTGTACTGAATATACTGGAGTCTCAAGAGACTCCTGCCAAGGACTCTAGTGAAGAGTCTGTTGCAGTAGTTTAGCCTTGAGGGTGAGCTCCTCTGCGTCTGAGGTGAAGGTGGGATAGAGTCTGGTAATGTTGAGGAAGGAGGTTTTAGAAGGTTTTTTATGTAGTTCTCAAAGGTTAATTGAGCATCAAACCTTACACCAAGATCTGTCACAGTGGGTTTGGGTTTGCTAGGCACTATTTTACTGAGGATAACTGTTCCTCATCCTTGCCGTTGTAGCTTTTAAGGTGCAGTATGGAGGCTCACTATGGGTCAGGTTATATGCATTATTTCTGGCTATCTAGCACACTGACTGAGCATGAAGAGGATGACAAGAGAGGTTTAACACTGTGGGGCACTAAAGCTGACAGGATGTGTATGTGTGACCTGTGAACTGTGCCAGATGTAATAGATAGGAGATAAACAAGTCCAAGGTGGTACCGGGAATCAACAGTCATGGAGTCATAAAGGCACTAGAGAAGGATGTCCTATAATATGCAATATATACAGAAAGCTGAGATCGGGTCTGACTAAATGTTTCAGAGATATATTGTACTCTAGATTAGATAGATGCATTGCTTAAAATGACCTCAAGTTGCTGGTGAAATGTGTTTCCAACTTTAGAGTGAGTATGGAAAACAAAAGTGATAATAACTATACTGGAGGTTTGGCAGTAGTCTCATGGTAACCAGCTGTGAGATACCCATAATTTCATTGTTAATTAGCAAAACTGCCAGAGCAAATTATATCATGTCTGATTATGTGAGTGAGTTTTATTCATTTGTTATTCAGTATGTATGTGATTTATTTGTGTGCTGTTTTAATTTTTTAGTGAAGTACCCACACAGCTGTGGTGGCATTTTCTTGCCAGCTGAAGTTGCGTTATGATCTGCATTTTTGCAAACATGCACAGAATACATCAGTCGTGTCAGGGAATAAAAAAGGTACTTTTATTCAAATTAGAATTGCAAATAATGGTAATATGTAACCTATATAAACAAATAAAGAAACATATAGCATATTAGCATTTGCATTTACGGACAAATGACTGTATAGAAGGAATGTGACAAATGGAAAATGCATTGCCACGAGCATTTCACAAATGAGGACATGATTAAAAAAAAAAGATGAAAGTTTCTCAAAAACATCAGCATCACATGTCGTTGCTTGCCTCTTGTCGCTAATGCACAAAACAGAAGAACTTGACGTAAGTCTATAATGACTGTGCTGAGACTGATATAATCATCTTTTATCAATGTTTCCATTCTCTGTAACCCTGTAACAAAGAGTTATTTATGTGTTTTTGCCAGTCATGTCATGCACCTGTGGGTATACCCTTTGGCTGTCAGTAAACATGAAGCTAATCTCTTTCTCAGGCTTCATTTTAACAGAGATAGACCTTAAAAACATACACATTAGGCTACCTGTAGACAGTTTGTAAATGCTGCCTCTGTTGTAACTTGCTTTTCCATTTATTCCCACAGCATATAATTAGCATTGCATTGTCCAAGTCTCTGAGCAGTTGGCATTAGCAGTGACATTTTGCAGGTAGTAGGAGTGCTAGATTGGAGTCCTGAGGGGCTAAAGTGGCCTATCCTCGCTGCAGTGGTAATTATTCCAGAGTCCTAATCATTAGAGAGCTGTTTTAATCAGACTTCCATCAGTGGCTAATGTAACACGATTAATTACATCTCCAGGAGCATTGTCCTTAAGGGGCCACTACATCAGGATTACATGACTGACGAATAGGGACACTTTTCCAAGGTATTGTCCGCACTGTTCAACACAATAAGAACATCAAGCATTCAGACTGTTTGTAAGATGTATGTAGACTCACATACTATATTTATAATTCAATATATTATAATTATAATTCCATAAAGCATTCAGCAAACAAGCCAGTATACAGATTTATGTTTTTTTTTCACTCTCACACTGACCTCACACACTGTAAATTTCCATTTATTTGGATTACACTTCATTGGTTTAGGAGCATTTTACACTTAGTAATGATATTTTACACAACGTAATGAAGGGCATATGAGAGAGATGGGGGGAAGGCAGTGGGAGAGGGGCTGCTGACACCTCCAGTTTCCCACGTTAACCTGCGCTCACCTGTCTCCTGACAGCCTGGGCAGCCAAAGGAAACGAGCAGTGTAACTCTAAACCCAGACTTGCTGAGCTCGTTTTTTTACAAAAATAGTCATTGTAGGGTGTGTGTGTGTGCTTATGCATGTGTTTGCATACTGTTTATCTGTGCATTGTGTATATTTTAAACACAATATAGAGTATGCATATGTAACTTTAATGAAAGATTTGATCATTTTGAGGAAGAATTTAGTATCTTTTTTCATGAAAAAAGTTTTATTGGAGTTATAGTTATAAATAAATAAACAACTATGTATTTATTTCAATATTGTTCATTTATTTTGTACAGAATAAACATACACTGCATATCAGCCTAAAGTTGTTAAAACTTAATCTTACTTTCAGTACAACCAAGTGGCACAGTGACATTAAAAGGAAACCAATACAAGTGCATGTATCAGGCTCATTGCAAACCTACAGTGAATACAAAACAATATATCAGGTTTCACTTTTTTCACATTTAGATTTCATAGTGCAAAATTATTCATATTCCTCAACTCTAAATTCTAAAGTAACTATTATAGCCTATGCATATTGTCTCAAAGCACAAGTGTTTGTTATTGTAAGACTGATGTTGTTAAGACATCTTTCGTAAACAGTGTTGTAGGTATTAATTTGCAGCAATTAAAGATGTCACATGCACACACACCCAGTCAAACTGGTCTGTGTGCATGTCTACACAGGTGCATGTTGGGCAGGTTGGTTGGTTAGTTTGCAGGTACATGCAGGTACAGGTCTTTTTTTTTGTTTGTTTTAAATCTGAGAGGGCATTAGATGACAGTAATCCTGCTTCAGTAGCACAGAGACACAAATACACACATATACATGCACAGTTTACAACCGTTGAGCTCAGTCAGGCAGTGGGGGTATCCACAATGAAAATACCTTCATAAATGAGCATCATGGGTGTACAAAAGTGCAAGAGCTATTGCACTTGAAAAATTGTTATTCACACCCCCCATGCTTGTCTCACTCAGTCTCTCTCCTCCATATCTCCCTTCCTCACTTGCGAGATGTACTCTCTCTCTCCCTCTTTCTCTCTCCCTCTCTCTCTCTCAGACGCTCTGTTGACAAAGTCAAGGTTGCTCTGTAGTGAACTATCTCTGTGATTTATTCTTTATTTTCATATCAACACTACCTCATGTGATCTGAGACGAGTGTTCGGTAGACGAAGAGAGAGGGGGAGGACACAGCTACTTATACGCACCCACTCCTGGACACACTCACTCATTCAGTCACTGCCTGGTGTGGGTGACAAGAGTTGGCTGCAGCTGGATCAGTGATGTGTCACTGGTCCATTCTTTGACCTGAACGTCTTCTGCTCTGCAAGAGGGAAAACAATTTGCTTCTTCCTGTGCTATCTCTGCTCATGGGAGCTGTTACTACTGAGCTCAGTTGAGGCTTTAAGATCAATATTTCAGAGTGAAGCTCCAGAAATCCAGGCTTACTTTGCCTATCTACCAATGCTGGAATTACAGTCAGTCTGCGAAGCTATTGCCCTCAGAAGGATCATTCCAATCCCCCAGGAGGAGGAGGGGTGTCTGCGGTGAGTGTGTGACCCCTCTGGGGCTTCACTGTCGTGGCCCAGGGCTAACGCTCCAGGGGAGGCGGAGGAGGAGGAGGAGGACGTGTTGTTGTTTTGGATCTCTCCATACAGCTGTGTGAGATATGACTGAGCGAGGGACAGCACTCCCCATGGCCCTTTACTCTCTGCTGTAGCCCCAGTGCAAGCTTCAGAGGCAGGCATGGCCATCGGGCGGATGCCACTGTTGCTGCTGGTGCTGCTGGCGGAGGTGCTGAGTGGAGTTTGTGTACCAGGGGACAGCTCGGGGAAGTACAAGGGAAGCTGGAGGTGGAAAGGTGACAGGAGCCGTGAGTAACTCCTCCTCCCTCTGCTACACTATATCACTCTTTTCGCTCTCCTCCTTCCTTTCTCTTACTGTGAAATTTTACCTTTTTTTGATTACGCCAAGACGAGCAGAGTCAAACGTCTTCTCTTTCTGTTACTTTTTTACCGTTCCTATTATTTTCCTGGAATTGTGAAGTATGATCCGGGAAACACTAAACATTATGTGCCACTTTGATTGCTCCGGTTGCTGCTGGAGTCTCAGCTCATTTCTCTGTGACAGGCACCTGGATATGAGAGTGAAATAAATCTACTATATGAGGCCAGCAACCTTGGCATGTGCTGCCAGCTTTAAGAGGTATCAATATGTACGTGACTGTGAAAGTGCCTCAGTGCTGTTGGATTAGCTGTGAGTTGCAATTCATAGTTTATTATCCCGCTCCCTGTGTTCTTCTCTCTCTCAGCATCACTCTAATATTCCCGTATATCTCTTGGGGTCTCATTCGTAGTCATTAATTGATCAGCGTTGAGCTGTAAAAAGCTATTCGGAGTGATGGTGCTGCCTATTTCCTCAGAGTAAAAGCTGAGTGTAGCTCTGAGTGAGTTCATTATATATGCTGACACATGAGTGCATGGATGTTGGGAGGAGAGAGGATGTTCAAATGAGCAGAGAGCTGCAGTTGATTCAGGACATTGCTGCTGTCCCCGGGCTCTTGGCTGCTGGTTAATAGGATTGTTTGGCATGCCACCACTGCTTGACGCTGAGTGATGAAGTGGGGAGTATGTCCCTTTGTGTCCGTCCCTTCTGTGGAGGTTAAAGGGAGATCGCTATCTTGATACTGTTCCAAGATTAAATGACTGGAATGGGATGGGAGAGGCACTAAGTCAAACTAGAGCAGGTCACTTGCCTTCCCAAGGAGACATGAGCTGGTCTCAGGATGGCATGAAAATGATATCTTGTATAGTTTTAGATGACAATGACGCTTAAAGTCTTGAGTTTGTTGTTATATTTAGTTACATGAAGATGCAATTACAAATTCTGTGAAGTGTAATAGTGCCCTCAAATCCCACACAGCTAAAAGACGACTTTCAGTATACTGGGGAGAAATGTAGGGATTTTATTTGCTGCTATGACAAAATAAGGGGTATTAATAGATAAGACTTTTAATGATTAAAAATATTCAGTTCAGCTTTCTGCAGGGTTCTGAGCATGGAGTACTTTGAGCTGTTTTTGGCCAGAAACAACACCTCTTAAGTGGACCTGGAGGTGGGAGAATTGCACTCATGTGAACATTAATGATATGCAGATACAAGTTTTGCTCCATTTACATCCACAGACTGTGCTGCTTTGGATTATAGTGTTGAATCGAGACACTCATTTTGAATTTGGAAGTTTTCTGACAAAGCCTCAGTATAGTCATCAGTAACAACTGTGCAATGTTAAATATATACAGTATGCATTATGATTTTGAGGCAACGTGTTTTCAAGTTTATTATTTAAATGTCCCAATAACATCTGGTTAATAAGAAAGACTTTATACAGTGCTGTGTTTTATTGTCAACATTGACTCTATAGATACAGTCTTTATTGTCTTGAGGGAGATTTTTTTTTATAGCCTGTGCATATTTAACACAGAAACATACAGATATCGACATAACATTACCAATATACACAATACATAAACACACAACACTTGCCTGTATTCCAACACATACACACATATATACACACACAGGTAAAGAAAACAAGACCAGTCAGCCTGAATGACTACCACCCAGTGGCACTTACCTCTGTAGTGATGAAGTGCTTTGAATAGCTGGTTAAGGATTACATCTGCTCCTCATTACCCAGCACACTGGGCCCACTACAGTTTGCCTACCATCCCAAACGACCAATGGAAGATGCCATAGCACACATCCTCCACACCATCCTATTCCCTGGACAAGAAAGGGTGCTATCTGAGATTACCGTTCATTGACTACACTTCAGCATTTAACACCATAGTTCACTCCAGGCTTGTCACAAAGCTGAAGAACCCTGCTGTTTTCCCTGTACACACGACTGTGTAGCCACTTTCAACTCCAACACCATCATCAAGTTTGTTGACGACACAGCTGTTGTGGGCCTGATCACAAAAAACAATGTAAAGGCCTACCTGAAGGAAGTAGAGGACCAGACCCACTGGTGTCAGGACAACAACCTACTTCTCAATGTCGGCAAGACTGAGGGGCTGATAGTGGACTCTGGGAAGAAGCAGGGAAGGAACTACGCCTCCCTTAATATCAACGGGTCCTCGATGGAGAGGGTGGACAGCTTCAAGTACCTTGGTGTCCACTTCACTGAGGGCCTGACCTGGGTGCTGCATACTGATTAAGTAGTGAGAAAGGCAAGGCAGAGACTGTTTCACCTCAGACACTTTAGTAAATTCCAGGTATCCCCTCAAATACTGAGGAATTTCTACTCCTGCACCATTGAGAGTGTCCTGATGGGAAACATCACTGTCTGGTATAGAAACAGCACCAGACAGGACTGCAAGGCCCTGCAAAGAGTGGTTCGTTCAGCTGAATATACAATAGGTGGTGCTCTACCCTGCCTAAAGGAAATTTAAACCAATCAGAATCATTAAGGATCCCAACCCAGATAGCAACCCAGATAACGGCCTTTTGTCCCTGCTGCAGTTGAGAAGAAGGTACAGAATACACCGAGCCAAGAGACGAGGCCAACAGCTTCTACCCTCAGGCCACTAGGATCCTAAATGAGGTCACTGCCAAAGACCATTTCACTGTGATTGTACCTTATTCGATTATATGTGACAAATTAACTGGATTGATTAATTGATTGAGTCTGGATCCACACAACTGTGTCAATGAGGCAGTTTGTTTGGGGCTGTTATGGCTGAAAGGACAAAACTTCAGCCAAAACGAGCTCTTCTCCATTTTAAAGTCATGTATTTACAACCAGACATCAGTCGCAGATTTAATGTGGCTTTTTTGACTCTGATCAAAGACTCTTTACCATCAAAACATGAATGCAAACACAATCTAATGTAATTACAAATGTAAAATATAAAATACTTACCCAGATCATCACTTGTGCAGTTACTGGTTTTAGAAGTCTCATAATTAGTTTAATTGGATCACCTGTTTGTAGTCAAGCAGTGATTCAGTTGATTGTAGTATGAATGTACATGTATCTGGAAGGCCCAACTTTTGGTGAGTCGGTATAGTGGCAAAGGGGGGTGAATACTTTTGATAGGCACTGTATGTTATCTACAATTAACTTAACCCTATGTTTGACTTTAAATAGAACTATTTTCATGATGCTCCGTATAAGACTGAAATACAACACTGTATAAAGGCAGAGGCCTTGTATTGAATCCTATCCCATGATATGATAGAACCACCACAGTCTTTCTCTTGTGGCAGAATATCATTTGAGTATTTTCTGTTCTTTTCACCTTACCGAGCTAGGGCAAAAAAATAAATCTTTATCTATGGTAACCACTAAAATATGGAAACATTACCTATAAAATGTGTATGGATTTATCTTACTTATCTCTTGGATACTGGAGGTGGCATGCTGCAGTCTGCACACAAAAGTTCCATTTGATAGTCCACAAAGAATATACTGATATACATGAGGGCAGGCTGCTGATATAAGTGATAATGTCACAAGCTATTATTTGCTACCTGAGAATAAATCGCTTCTAAGGCCGTACAAAGCAGAGCTCCTGTCTCTGGCAGATCAAGACGTGCACTTTTATAGTTCATGTAGGCACACAATCTCGATCCGTCTGTCTCTACAGCTCTCTCACCCACACACAAAGTCCACCAGCCTGTGCATGAACTCACAGTAAGTCTAATACATAAAGCGGGATATGTGTGTGAGTGTATGCATGTGTGTGTGTTCTTACTTGTGTGTGGGTGTGTGTGTGTGTGTGTGTGCTTGTGTGAGTGTGCATATGTGATAAATAAAATATCACATCTTCTATTTTTAGCAACAAGTTGTCTCCTCGAGTCCACACAGCTTAGATATGTCCCTCTGTGCAATTCTGTCCTTAACGTCTATAACTTCACTCTTTGCTTTTCACATCTTCTCTTCCTTTTGAATATTTATAACAATTTGCTGGACAAGTCAGAAGACTACTCAGGGGTGGCTCGGTTATGTTGCTGCAAGCAGATGGACTGACCCTCTTTCAAAATGACATCATCACCCATAATGAATGCAATATATTTACAGTATTCATGCATAAAGATGAGCTTTAGTCCACCTTGTACTTGCAAGTCCACAGTGAAGACCACCAGTCGTGCTGTTTGCTGAGGTTTTGGTTCTCTGCCCTGACATAGCCTCATCCTTGTGATGGATGAGGCAGATTATAGGATTTACGGCTGATTTACTCTGCTCTCGATGCTAATAGAAGCTGCCTCTCAGAATTCAATCGAAGTACAAGACATTATTTTATTTCACATATACCAGAGTTTTCCATGGATGCATCTGGATATCTTTTTCTGTTTATTACTGCAAGCAAATAAAGTGCAGACAGATATTCATGTATTGCCATATCGTCTTATATTACATTTGTGGTTTGCATGTCAAAAATAGAACTGGAAGACAAGTCATGACAAATTATCTAGTTGAAAGTATGTTTTGTCTACATAGATTTTGTAACGGATAAGTGTGCGGTTTTCCTGAATTGATGAGACCTCCTTCTGAGCAAGTTTGTACAGTTTTTAGTTATAGCTACCATTGACTGTTTTCCTTGGGATTTCCATGTGCAAGGATATGAACTTATATATCCAATAGATGGCAACAGTGACATACAGCTTGGTGGAGTTGGATGGAATAAATGAGTGCTAATGAGCTGTGGACTGAATCCTGTGGTTTGGGTCAGAGGCCAGATGGAGTCCAGACAGTCTTAACCACAAACACACTGTCATCAGAAACATTGCCAAAACCAGTAGACCCTCGCAGGCATGTAAAACAATTATTGCACATGCTTCACTGTGTATAAGGAATGTATATTACCAGTGCGAACTATAGAAAATATCCCATGAGTATCAAGCCAGAATTTTTCCCTCAATGGCTATCACTTACTCCTCTATAGCTAATAAATTTGAAAAGATGATCTTATTTCTTCCCCCTAATTCATCATTAGCAGTATTAATAAGCACCAGCACCCAGATGTTTTCTTTTTTTTTTTTTTTCAGGCTGCTTTTTTTGTTTGTGTTTTTGTCATTCTGTGCATTCCCTCCTCTAAGCACTGCTCCTCATCACATCCTTTCCCAATTTTCTCTGTCCAAGGCTCCAGAAGGTTCAGACAATTTTTAATTAGGTAACAATGAGCTGAGAATCTCAATTACTGCTTGTCACACGCAAGGTCAGGAACAAGGCTGCGGAAAGTTGGTTAGTGGTGAGGTGGGCTGGGAATGGGAGAAGGTGGGGATGTAATGAGGGTGAACCTAAGGGGCAGCACATATCTGAATATTCATCTCACCACAGTGCATAAATGTAAGGCACCTGACTCTGCCATTGCTTACTAATACAATGTATATGAATATACAGTAAAACATATTTATACTCCATATTCACAGAAGGCGACATCTAATAATTCATTTTTATTTAAGCCTGTTTTATGGCTACATCTCCCTCACTTTTACAGTCCTGCAGAGCATGCCTTCAGATTGTATGGTATTATGTTAGCTAAAAGATAAAGTCATTGGGTGTTTGTTGCAGTCACATAGAGGAAAACAACTTTGTATGCTGTGAATTATGAGAAGAAATGAAACATTTCAGCAGAGAGGAGTGGAAAAACAGGTGGACACTGTGATCAGACATGGTCCATAAATATGTAGCTCTGACAGGCGTGGGCCAGAGTGAAAGCACAGGGATCTGGGATTCTGAGGATATACAGGGTCAAGGGTCATTAAGTGCTGAAGCAGGTCTTTAGAGGTTAAAAATGAAATGGCACTATACGCCTTGATGTTTTATTCCTTCTTTTTCACGCCACTTTCACTTCAACATTTTTACTTAGGCAAATGTTTGCACAAATGCCTGGTTTCCACATCTGGATCTGAGACATATAAAATGGCAACTAAAAAAGGAAGGGAAAAAAAGTGCTTTTCCCTTTCATTTGTATTCTGCTTTAGCCCTGACACCAGTTACTTTGATGCCATTCATTTAGGAGACCTTCAGCCATTCTGTGCATTTCTGTCAGCTTTCCCGCTGAGAAACTATATCACATTTGCATAGCAGCATGAGACCACACTGACAAACAATTAAAAATGTGGGTATTGGAGATGATATTAAGTGGTTGCCATTTTCTGTTCTCCAGATTGGCTGCTATTCAAACAGTATGACATGGCAGACCATGCTGATGTTGGAACTTAACTCTTTACAGTCAATTTAAAAAGTGGTTAGGTGATAAAAATAATACATAATGAACGCCATGTATTATAATGAATGTATTGATTATTGTGAATATTTATAGTGAGGTGTGTATAAATGTCTTGTAATAAGGTGTTCTTGAGGCATGATGCATTGGTTTTTAAATATTTAGAGTAGTTAAAGTAGAAGAATTGATTTAGTTGAAACAATTAGAGTGTTATAGACAATCAAGTATTATTTATGCATTATGGGTAGTTTATATATTGTAAGTATTTGATTGTAATATTAATCTCAAAAAAAGGTACTGCTACTTGCAATAATTGGCTGGTGGAGCTTCTCTGACCCCAAAGGGCTGCCAATACCATCATATCATCAGGAGAGGAACGTGGTGTCTACATACTCTCCAGGCCAACAGTGGAGGAAGCAGTAAAAAGTACTGCAGTACAAGAGAATTGGCAATAATAAAGTGGAGAGTGGAAAAAAAACCCAGAACAATAAAGATTTTAGACCAATGAGGGCACATACTGTATGTTTACCCTTCTGGCAGCAAAAAAAAGTAACTATATGCTATATGCTTCATGCCATTATTTAAAAGAAATACTAGAGACTGTCTGCACATTTCTGCATACACGTTTGACAGAATGAGTTCAATTTAAAGTACATTTGAGAACCTGAGATCATCAGATGCATCGCTTCTTGTTGCTCCAAGGTCCAGAATGATATATAAAGGGGATAGAGCCTTTGCAGTCAGGGCTCCTAGACTTTGGAACGACTTGCCTGAGGAGATCAGGGCTGCCAACTCTCTCATCTTTTAAATCACTGTTAAAAACTCAGTTGTTAAAAATTGCTTTTCTGTGATTTTATTATATAATTTATGGAATTTTAGTTCATTTTACTCTATTTGTGTTTTTACAATGTGCTTAGTTTTTATGGCTTTTAGTTTTTTGCACATTTTTAAATGTGTTCTGTTTTTATTGTAAAGCACTTTGTAACTGTGTTTTGAAAAGTGCTGTATAAATTAAGTTATTATTATTATTATTATTATTATTATTATTATTACAGTTTGTCTGTTTTTTATTCTGAAATACATGGGACACTCAGACATAAATGCTTGCATGTAGGGCTCGCAGTCTGTCTGGCTGACAGCAGCAAAGCCCATTGTCCAACCACAGCAAAGACTATGCAAACTGTTTACCATCCCATGCAAAAATGAGGCCTCTGTTTTCCCTTTACTTCACTGATGAAGTGGTAATTATAGGAGAGGCCTCACACCTCCCGAGAACAGAACATCCTCATGCTCAAGGCACTCCGCTGTCATGCCTGTCTCCAACACATTTTGGTCACGCTATGGACCAGAGGCATCATGGCTGAGCGTTGCAAGCAGGGAAATTTCTGCTTTGTGATTTTTGCACTTGAACCAGTTTAATGTGATCACTGACAGAAAGTTCATGCAATTTTATAGGAAGACTTAATCTAAACTGTGTACAAAAACTTTGCAATGCAACCGCATCTTTCATTTCAGTTAAAGGAATTAGAGGATAACATGGTTCCTTTCTAGTCAAGTCAAGTCAAGTCAGATTTATTTATATAGTGTCAAATCACAACAGAAGTTATCTCAGGGCACTTTTCACATAGAGCTGGTCTAGACCGTACTCTTTAATTTACAGAGACCCAACATTCCCCCATGAGCAAGCACTTGGAGACAGTGGCAAGGAAAAACTCCCCTTTAATAGGAAGAAACCTCGAGCGGAGCCGGGCTCTAATTGGGCAGGCATCTGCCTTAACTGGTTGGATTTAGAGAGAAAGCGGGAGAGGGGAGAGAGAGACACAGAGAAGCACAGCAACAACAATAATAACAATAACAACGATAATAATAATAATAGGAATATGAGTAGTAGTAATAGCAGTAGCAGTGGGCAAAAATGACTAATTATAATAGCAGCAGCGGTGGGTGTTAAGCTGGACCATGGGGGACAGCAGGCAGTCTGCAGCTGAAGGTCTCCTGTGAGATGAGAAAGCACAAAACTACAGGGAAGATGCCAATTTAGGAACGTGCATTAATGGTACATGAATGTGTTCAGATGGGGGGGTGTGATACCTTTTGTGCAATCCTTGGGCTTATAGAGGTCTTTCAAGCAACATTGAATAAACAAAAAACTTTTTTGCTCCCCCAAAACGGTTTTGTAAATCAGCTTAATAACTATTCCAATTCTGCTGTCTGCATGGCTGCCATTGTGGTAGATCCACATAAATGTAAGCACAATCCAGCTGTGTCAGTGGTTGGTCCTCCATGGTGGGAACTGAGAAGGTCTGTGCATCAGCATCCCTCTGTCGCTGACACAGCAGTTGCACACATCATTTCCTCACAACAATCCCCCACTCTGTCTACCAGAATCAGCACAGGCATGATGGAAATACATTCCTCACAAAACACTGGTTAACTGCGAGCTTGTGTTTTGCATCTGTGCAGAGATATTCAAGCCGTCTTTTTCCACAACACAGACAGAAAGGAGATTTCTTTTGGGTTTGAAGCCTGCGTCACTTGGCATCGCTAGGGGGATGCAGAATCCAAGATTGAGTCAAGGTTACACCCCTAATGCTAAATAGAGTTTCATTCTCACCATATGTGTCAGTCTCGCATGTAACTGCGGAAAATTACACATGAAGGTATTTTATCTCAAACCGGTCCATGTCAAAGTCTTGGTTTTGCCTCTGCTTTCATATTTTTTAAAGTTACAGGATGTAAGTGGAGAAATAGGATGGAATTGTCTTGCTCTAAAATTGCTCAACTCTGTAATGTCAAGATCACAGTATATTTCTGACTTTTATGAGTGCAGTGTGAATAGGAAGAGCAATAGAGAATCGCCCACATCTACTAAGTGAAGAGCACAGTCATGGCAGTGGCACTAATCAGCACTAATGAAGTCTGGCAGTGGAGCCTCACACCATAAAACCTAAAATGAACTACACATCCTCATAATGAAACAACCACATAGGTCGATTGTACCTGCACTCCGGAACGACCCATAGGAGTGTTTTCTAATATGCTGTTGCTAATGGCAGTAATCGTAAAAAATGATTGTGTTTTATGGTGTGACAACACCATAAGGCACAAAAACCATTTGGTTAGTGTTAGGGAAAGATCATGGTTTGGGTTGAAATGATCACTTGAAATGTGGTGTGGGTTAAAGTTACTTCCTTAAAGTTACACAATCTTTGTCGTCATGAGAACAGTAAACAACGACTTGCAGTTGGAATAGTGACACTCGTGGTCGGAAACAGGAAGCAAACAGTGGTCTCTCGCAGTTAAGTCCACTTTTTGCCAACAATCTATCTAGCCATCCTCCTAATATAATAAGTTGCCACCTTATATTGACGTCATCTGAACTGTGTCACTTCCCCAGGTCATAATTACTATGGCCGCCAGATGGTGTCTGTCACTCAAACGTAGCTATAGATCATTTTTGCTGGCTGAATTTTTGATCTATTCTGTCATTTTTCTTGTGAGGACAGGCTGAAAATGAACCTCTCTAATTAATTTGATCATTTAGAAATCTGGAATGAGACAATGTCTGTGTTATTATACAGAACAGTTCCTTTGTATCTTCATTTTGAAAGGAAAATATAATGTTGTATTCATCTTTTATAAAATGACAAAGACCATGAGGAAAAAAACAATGATGACGGTGATTATCTTAAGTGGCATACAGTGCATTTGATTATACAATATGCAACTGTACTTTGAATTTTGATTGATGTCACTACATCATTGTATGTGCTCACTTAATTTTGCACTCTCTTCTTTATACTGGAAACAGACCTACACTGCTTGGAGAATATAGCAGTGGTGCAGGATAAAAGTGAATCAGCACAGAAATAATCCCACACCACATGAAGGCAGTATTGGACATATTACCACCAGATGTCTGACACCATGGCATTCATTTCCCCCTCTATAGCCCTCTTGAACACATGTATGTAACAAAAATGTTGTTGATGTCTCGTATGATTTACAATGCTGGGGATTTACTGCAGTAAAGCATGAGCAAGTGCATTAGGAATTGTGTTGGTGTGCAACCACTTTTTACATTCTCAACTTTCAAGGACATAATGACTAGTTCCTTTGGAATCAAAATGCCCCTTTTTAATGTGTTCAAGCTTAACACGAACAGATGGTAATGCAATACCCTGCACTATAGCACATCAGTCCATAATCTCACTGCACTCCAGAAAGTCACCTGCCGCTAATAAATTTGGCTGATTTTGTGCGGTGAAGGGGTGACAGAAGGGAGGGCTGTATCTGGCCTTGACAGGAGGTGTGGAGAGTTGCACTTTGTCTTTTGTTGCATTTCTTGCCTTTTCTGAATTTACGATCTGCTTCTCACAGCCTCTGGCCCTTGGGTGCCTCGGCACTCCCAAGGGTCATGTGACACCACTGCTTTGTAGAGAGCAAAAACCATCATGACTGAGAAGCCCATTGCTGGGTTTATTTGACACTAGCAGTTATTGATTTTTTTTTTAATATTATTCTATCTGCAGTTATGCAGTATCTTTATTTAAAGAGTTGCTGATTTGAGATTAAAAATCAAAGGGAATTGCTTACCATGTATCCCATCTGATCTTGTTGACTCGCCATGATCTAATTTCCCCATTAAGATTATTGACATAGCAATGTAACAGAATAAGAAAATAAGAGATAACAACAGTTGGAACAAATGTGATAGAAGGTAGCTTGATATTTGGGGTTAAGCTAACAAACAAGACTCTCAGTTCATGTGGTCCCATATGAGACCTCTCTTGATGTCATTTCCATATGAATTATATGGCTTGCATATCACAGCTGGTATCCATCTATTTCCATAGATCCACTTTCATGTGAGTCATTCTGCAGTATATATGCCTTATCCTGTGCCAACACTTTATACTGTCTTCAGAGATACAGACCAATTTATCTTACATTGATGATAATGATAACATATACAAGGTAGGTTAATGTTGAAAGATATATATCTTTGGGAATGAATTGCATAAATCTTTCTGACAGCATTTTATACTGAAATGAGTTACGGCAAATGCCTAATGAAATATTATGAATTGTTTTATAACCAATAATTATGTTGTCATCTGAACACTCCCTGGCAGGATATCAGGTGGAAACACGTTTTGATTTAATGAGGTGACAGTTTGAAAGATTGTGTGGAAGGATGTTGTTTAAAGTATATTTGAGGTCATGTTGTCAGCAGCCATATATTGCTCAGTAATAGTCATTCTCTTACCTTTGAGGGGTGGTTGGGTTGATATCTTTCTCTAAAATCCTTGGAACATTGTCAAAATATTGTATTTGACGGCTTTACAACTGTTTCTCTGCATTCCATAAGGACAGAAATATGTGTGGCTTAACCTGTCAGAGAAGTCAGGCAGTGAGTTCTCACATTGTAAATCCTGATCCATCCCTATTCATCCTGAAGAATTTAGACTCACAATTTGCCTTAGGTGATACATTTCCTTCATCTTAAGCCTTTTTCACTCAACAGCCTAATGAATTTCATCTCTATAGATTTTAACACATAATTTGTCTTTCTTTTAGCACAACATAACGATCCTGACAATGCCAAAGGCATTCTTTAACAGCAGACAAGACCATGAATGGGTCTAATCTCAGCTGGCCTACCAGCAGTTTCTCTTACATTCCTTTTTAGTGAGTTAGTGGATGTTTGAAACACTGATCCCTGGGTTTTATTGACCAAAAATGATATCACAAATTGTGCTTGACTATTTGACACACTTGAAAAGTGTCTGATCCAGTGTCACATAGACCAAAGTCAAAGCCATGCCACAGGCTTTCTGACATTTCATCCTTGTTCCCAGCTGTAAACTACTGTAACTTGGAACAACAAAAGTAGAGTGGGGCTCGTCATAGTAGCCTGCAGATTTAGACTTTCTTTATGGTCCCTTTGTGGCCTCACCAACTACTTTGCACATCTGTGGATATGTAAAAAAAGAGCACTGAGATCCTGGCACTGCCTCTGCTACCTAAGCTGCCAGTATTGATCTGGCTGTCTTCTAAGATTGTTAGCTTTCTCTTCAGGAGTGCTGAGAAACTGGCCGCATGCCTGCAATGTTCTCACCACACTTGAGACTTAGTGCCTCATTTCCTTCTCCTCTAATCAGAACTAGACATATTGAGAGCATAAGTTGGTTTATCTGCACTCTCTCATTGGACTGTGAATAGTTAGTGTGTGCTCCAGCAAATTAGCATACACATGTTCCTCCCTGAAAAGCACCAATCCATGTTGGAATGAGAGTGTGTTTTCAGAGAGAGGGTGAGAGAGGCTGGGAAAGGGAGATAGCGCTTGCTGTTTGTTCAATTTGCTTGACTTCAGATCAGATGATGACTGAACTGTGACACAGGCAATCACAGCTAAATGAACAAAATCATTACCTTGAAGCTATTGCTAAACTGTTATGTATGAAATACCTTTTCTGCATTTTTAATCAACAACCAGAGAAGAGCTCTGGTGCAATTCTGTATTTGATTTTACTATCTGGCTAATTCAGGCTAATTCATTGGAAAACAACTATATATGGAATTCCGCAGAAAAACTCCCATATATGAATCTGACACCTATACATACTGTGTTTGTCGACTCTGTTTTTAGCCATGCTAGTGGCATGTCCCTGTGGATGTTTTTGTTGGTTGGTTGGTCGGTTCACCACTTTGGTCCAGCCTGAAATATCTCAATAACTTTTCATGGATTGCCATTAAATATTGTGCAGACATCCATGGTCACCAGAAGATAAATCCTCATGACTTGACTGACTCAATACTCTGACTTTTCCTCATGCACCACCAGCAGGTCAAAGTTTTCACATATTCAGGGAAATATCTGAGCATCTGCTAGATGGATTGGCACAAATTTCTTTACAGCTATTCATGGTTCCCAGACAATGTGTTCTAATGACTTTGGTGATTCCCTGACTTTTCCTATAACATCATCATGCAGTTGACATTTGTTGTAATAAATTTGTTGAGTAAAATAACCTCCATAAATATTAGATAGATTCCCATGAAATTTGCTGGAGGCATTTGTGTTCCTCTTAGGATAAATTGTAATAACTTTGTGATCCCTTGACTTTTCATCTAGTGCCAGCTTCACATTCTTTGACTGGCTCTTTGTGTTTGGTGCTAATAAGCAAATGTCTGCAAGCTAACATGTTAAACTAAGACTTTTCATACATGGTAAATATTATAGCAGCATGTTATTATTGTCATTGTGATCATGTTGTTGACATTAGTATTTAGCTCAAAGTACAAGTAACTAGGTACAGCCTCAGAGCCACTAGCATGCCTGTAGTCTCTTAGTCTTGCCACAGTGTTGAATGTCAAGTTAATCTGATTAAAGGTGCTTTTTGTGATATTGGTTGGCAGACTGGTATATTTCTTTAACTCATGTTTTCATGGGGAATAAAATCACAAGCCAAGATAAAAAATGTTTCAATCAACTCAATATAAATACTGTATATTGAGCATATTAAAATATTTTAAATATATATGGGGAGAATGTGCCTTTCTCGTAAACTATATAGAGAAAGTCAGATCAAGAAAATAATGCCAATATTCAAAGGCATATCCTTCAACAGCAGCTTTGTTGTCTAGTATAAAGGTCAGGTAAATGTCGTAGTGTGAAGCAATAATTGCATGTCAGTGGAGATATTCAGCAAACATTGCCAAACCAAGATGCATGTGGTGTTTGCTCATTTGTTTTGACCATAACACAGCTTGTGAGAAGAAACAGATTAATAGGTGTGCCTAGCGTGAACTGAAAGCTGGGTGTCATCACATCAAAGACCGTGGAAGTTATACATCACTGGTGGATCTTTCCACCTCTCTGGATCTCTAATTAAAAAGTTTCAGAATTCCCCTTGGCTCACGTTAATGGCACAAATAGCCTCGAGGCATTTACCAGGCACTTTGTCAGGCACTGAGGGCACAGGTGAACAGAGAATGATAAACAACTATCAAGTCTTTATATCTTTCTTAAACAAAATGTGCACACCTTTTTAAACAGGTCTTTTTCTACAGCATGAGTCATGAGTCAAGCAGTTTTTTGTAAACTTTATGTTCAAAAACATGTTACTGCTACTGTGGAATATGTCCCATTTAAGTATAAAAGCTCAAATGATGTTTTCCTTAGGCCTGGAAAGTCAGACTTTGTCAGTGGAGCAGCTCCAGTAAATGTTGCTGGGAGGGATGACAGATTAGAGGCTTGGTTTTGGTCTCTAGGTTTGGGAAAGAATTGTTCACATTAACATATTGATGGAATTTTCAAAGATTATACGAAAAACACATGTGAATTCTGTTTGGGGGCTCTTTTCCCCTCCCTTTGAATATGTGTGTATGTGTGTGTGTTTGTGTTTAGAGCACATGTGCCTGATTAAGCAAACCAAAAAGCAGGGAAAGGTAGCATCATTGTAGTTTGTCATTTATGTACCACAGCCTTGAAATGAGGTCTGAATTATCTGCTCCACTGCCCTCTCAACTCATTTGCCATAGTCATAAACCTTCAGATTCTTTTATGCTTGACTTTTTTTCCCTCCTTGTATATCTTCTTTTTCTTGTGATGCGGGTAGTAAAAAGAATGATTTGTTCAGATCAGGGATGAAAGAAAGTATCAAAAAACAAGCATTAAATGCCATTACTTAGTCAAATCGCCCCCACATGCAAAGAAATCTCATGGTATTCAAGTAGCGTGCAGGGTACGGTACTTGCAAGAAGCAAATTTTATATCAAGAAAGTTATGGAAGGTCAGTTGTCTGTCAGCTGTGGTGGTGTTGATGCTGACAAGCTGCTTATGAGTCATGACCATGAGCTCCAGATGCCAGAACAGACTGATACATAACAAGCACTCAGAAGCTGTTCACCTTGGCTACAGAACTTTAAATCCTAGAAAGACCTCATTTTTCTTACCTAACAGAAGTCTCCCTCTCTCTATTTCTGTTCCCTTACCTTCAATCTTTCTCTCTCTGGGCAGAAAAGGTATTCTAGTGTCATAGAAATGGACATCTGGGCTTTTGGCAGCTTGAAGGATGCTTGCATCAGCTCAGCAGGGATGTCAAGCAAGTTCAGACTCCTCGTGGGCTTTGAACTTATTTGATATTAGTGTTGTCAAACAACGCTGAGAAGCAAGTTTCAAGGAGGCATAATAATATACGTTATGTAATATAAGGGTGTGGGAACAAGATATCCATGGAAGTGTTTCACAAAAGCTCATCCTTCATTTTAACATTCACCCTAGGGATAAAACTGCCCTGACAGCAGCAGTGACAGTTACAATGTTAGTTGCTAACTTACCGTGAGCCTGCTTGCCCCAATGACTGATTACAAAGAAGTTCAGTCTAGTGACCATGCAATATTCAGTACCCTTCATGCCAATCAACACTATCTGTCTCTCTGTTTTTCTTTTTGTGGTTGGTTGCTGATGCCCTCCAAGCAAATCTATCAGTAGGCAAATTGGCACATATTTCTTCCTTGACATTTGTACTTTTATTTAACCACAATCAAATCAGGCATTCAGAGATGAGTCACATTCCAGCTCTGTGGATTGACGTGCATTCATTCACTGTGGGTTTTATAATCAATGGAACAGTATTTGGAAAGAGGTACAATACACACAACTGCAGCGCAACTGTCAACAAGGAAATCCTGTGAGCATCCATTCATTCACAAACTGGCAAGTCTGATCAGATCGGATCTGTTTGTCATTCATTGTACTGATGTTTCATCCAGCTGCAGCAATGAGCAATGAAACCGTGACTGTTAAGGACATCAGGGGGGGTTTGTGGAAAATATCTGCAAAATCTATTGATGTTAATGTTTGCTAGAATGTGCTTTTCACTGCAGTTTACCCACAGGAACTAATATAGTCCTATTTATGGCAATTTTTCACAGTCAGTGTCGCAGCTACAATTTTAAATATCTGTTGAAAACATAATAGCAGTGTGTAAAGTTAAACGGGGGTTGGGACATAATCAAATCGCTCTTTTTCTTGCTCTTTCTTCCACGCATTCTTTCATTCACACATACATAAACACGCTGAAACACAAAATGTTTTCATAGTAATATTTATGTAAGCCGCAGCTAATCACTAGTGAGTCGGTCATTATGTTTAATGGTTACTAAATTGTATATTAATGCTTTACAGATCAAGTTATAGGCAATTTAAATTGAGATACTTTTTTTATTGCCTGGGTATGAATGGGGCTTGGCAGTATGACCTAAAATGTGCTGTATATAGTAATGATATATATCATGGCATATACATTTTTGTGATTTAATATACGATGCACAACTCTGGTAAACTAATTACTGTTTCTCACTTGAAGTTAAATGTATTATCAATTACCTGTTAATATATTTTACAGTGGTTAAGGGGGCAGAGTTTCATACATGGTGGAAGTTAAGAGCCTATCATACTGTAGAGCTGACACCAAGTGTGTGTGCGTGTGTGTGTGTGTGTGTGTGTGTGTGTGTGTGTGTGTGTGTGTGTGTGTGTGTGTGTGTGTGTGTGTGTTCGTGTTATTTGCTTCATTTTCCCATGACAGCTGCAGTACAACTTTGTGATTATATGACGTATGTGTTATGTTTTTTATACTGCGAATCCAGCGTTCTCTTCCTTGTCTTAAAGGCATCCTTCCAACAGTTTAGATGGACTTTTTTTGATTTTCTTTTCATATCAACAATTACTAGTGAGTGGCAATGATGTATACTTTGTGGTTTTCTTTTTTTCTTTAGACTTGAATCTCATGGGATTTGTGGCTAAATGTGGCTGCTGCTGCTGCTGCTGCTTCTTCAGGGTTTCTTCAAGAGTTATAGACAAAAAAAAATGCCTCCTTACTTCAACTTCATCCTTTACTTTTTCTCTGCAGCAGTGTGTATGTATTGTATCAAAGCCTGATTAAAACTCCATTAGTCATGCAGAAAACAAAGACAGTGTAATCAAAATGGAAATTAGTGTAATGGTGCTGTGGAAACAGATAATGCTAACAGACTGGCTTCTGCTGAAAAAAGATATTTTGGCATTTTTGGTCTCCTTTTGTCTGCCTTTAATAAAGAGACCTATTGAATCTAGGTCCAAAATGATGAAGATACTCTTAAGATGGTGTTATGGGTTTGATATTCAGGAGTGGGGGGTCTGATTAAAATGTTCAACTTACAGGATAAAGGCTGCAAATGAAAGAAATTAAATTTCACTGGCTTTGCCCCACAATTAGCATTCTTGTTGGCTGTTCATTTTTTTCTCTCTGTCATCAGACAAAAAGTAAACAGACGTTAGGGGAGAACATTTTCCAAGAAACCAATTTAATCATTGCAATTGCTTGGGGGTCATGTTACAGAAATATGCCGCCTCTCTGATCAGGCTGTGTGAAGGAACTTGTCCTACAGCAAACAATCAGTCAGTCCTGTTAACAAGCCACAGAGTCAGACTCCACACACTCATCATTTTAAGCCCATCCATCACTTATACAGGCTGCCAGGGCCGGAGCATTGCTGCCAATACATGACAAGATAACAATGAGACAACAGCCAGCCTCCACAGCTTCTTCTATCACCTCTATTAAGAAACAAAAAAAAAAAAGAAATGAAATAACCTCACTTACAGGGGCGATAAGTTAGACATCAGGTTTATTGTCATGCCAGGTTGTACAGGCCAGGGGCTTGAGTGCTGATTGGGTCAACATAGCCACAGTGTTACAAACAGCCACTTAAGTCAAATCTAGTTAGAGTAGACTTTGTGATTTATGACTACAGTAGGGAAACTGAGCCAAAAGCCTGCACGGTACCCCATGGATTGATCCATGAAGAAAGGCCTGTGACCCAGAAAATAGGACATTCTCTCATGTTTGAGGAAGGCTAGAGGGCCAGGACTTCCAGTCTGGGGCCCAGGAGGAATGACTGGAGGGGGGCAGGCTCTGCCTTTGTATCTTTTGGTAAGCAGTCAGTTATCTGCACATGTGCCCCCATTAATTAGCCAAGAGGCTAATTAGGTCTAGGTCTCGGTGCAATGTTGAGGCTAAAAAGGGGTAACGAGGCAACATTGAGGTCCTGACTTTCACTTGATACCCAAAGGGCAGCTGGGTACACCACCTGTTAATGAGCTCTGAAGTGGTCTCTAATTGGACCTCTGACTGTGGACCACCCAGGGAATCAGACAGAGGAAGAGTCCACATGAGAACATAAGGGGTATATACAGTACACAATACACAATAGATAAAACACTTTGAGAAAAACTGTATCCTAATGGTAATATAAAGTCTGAAGTTTTGATGAGGTTGCTATAAATTATTTAGTAATTATCAAAACTCAAGCTCCACCTACAGTACTAGCTTATACTGGAGCTTTCAACCACAACCTGATTAAGACTCATGAAAACCATCTCCATGACAACAGTGTAAGCTCCGTCAGCTGACATCAGATACAGTTGAAAGCTCTGGAAAAACCTGCTCTCGATTATTTCATGAAACTATTATCGATGTAATATCTAAATAATTACTAGTTTTTTAGACTACACCTGTATGCCCAATCAATCAAATGTTAGCTTGAGAATTGGAAAACATCATGCACCTTTCGTAATACACTACACTAGAGTACACTAATTGTCTGATAGATTATAATGGATGGCAGAGGCTGTCATGCAAGGTGCCAACCTGCTCATCAAGAGCGATATAGCGCTTTTTATCTAAAGTGATTTACAATGTGTCTAATAATAATAATACTCATACATTCACATACAGACTCACAATAATTTGGGATTGATTATCTTGCCCAAGGACATTTCAACATGCAGAGGAGCCAGAGATCAGACTACCGACCTTCTGATTAGTGGACGACCCACTCTACCTCCTGAGCCACCGCCAATATAGTATACTATGGTACATCACAGTTCACTACTTGTATATTACACTAAGAGTAAGTTTGATGTCTTCTAATGTTTAAATTTAGTTTAATCATTGGACATCACAGACAGTATACCCCTTTTGTGTAAGATTTGTTTTGTACATGGTTGTTAGTGACAGTATGTCATTTTCGCAAGAGCAATTTTAAAAAGCTCCTTTTTTCTAACAAATTTGTACATTGATACTTGTTCCAGACTATGGTTGCCGTCAGTGACAATTTATTTTTTGTCAGAAGCAGCTGTTTCACTGCTGTTTAATTGGTCTGTTTTGAACAGTTTGAAAGCACTACACACACTGTATATCCTTCTGGTGTCATGCTGTAAGTGTCAGACAGTGCATCAGACTCTGCTTGATGTCTGTGTTTCTTCACGTCAACCATGTTTTCATCTCATGCATAATGTGTCATCGCACTTCATTCATGTGCATGAGTCTGAGTAACTTACTGTATGTAGTTATTTTTGTGTGACTCAGTGGCTCTGCTCTGCTGTAGTGTTGTCACTCAGATGCTGCTGTTTGGATAAACAGACAGGCAGAGAAGTGCCAGATAATAGGTTTGGCCCAGCATGAAGCCCTTTAACTGTCACATTAATTGCAACACTACAGGAGCAGCATGGGGGACATGATCACTGCATTTTGAATGTCTTTTTTGTGCTTACTGTTATTAATGTGTCCAGTGCTGTTATAAAGTGTGATTTTTGGGTCATCACTGTGCTCAAAAAGGCTGCCTAGATTTTTGCTGTCAATCCTCTAATGGTGGGAGGAGTAGATGAAATGACGGGTCATCCTCCTGTTCACACTTGGGTGATCTAAAGTACTCTCCAATAAATGATTCCATCTGCCCGTCTGCTATTTATCAGAAGTGATGCCAGATCTCATTCAGGAAACAGATACTTCCGATAGACTGCCACTCAGCTAGCTAAAGGGGTTGGATGCTCTATGATTAAGATTCCTCTTACCTCCCCACCCCAGCCACCCTGCCCAAATTAACCTCCTGTCACTGGCCCACAAAGAGAATGGGCATGACTGAGTCTGATTTATTTCACACAGAGCCACCATAAGGGCACAGTTGGCCTCCCGTCTCCCCCATAAGCCATATATACCTCTGGCCTCTCTATTTCTCGCCTCCCCCCACTGTCCCGCCCTCACACCGCCTGTCACACACACTCAACCTGTCACTCGGAAGAGGACAGAGACACAAAGACGGGTCCGAATCAAAAGGAGCTGATTAGCAATTAATGGTGCATCATTGTATTTGCATCAGGGCTGTGTGCACAGTGTGTGTGTGCATGCAGAGTGGCGCTGTCAATCATGCTGAGTGCGCCCTGGCCCTCCCTCCCTCTGTCCTGCCCATGTGCTCCCATTGGGGTGCAGCCACTTATGGCTATTGATACGGTAGAGATGGCTCTGTTTGACACTCACACATTTACACTCAAGCCCAACACAGGACAACAGGACAACCTCCTGCTGAGTCCAGAGAAAAACTGAAGACTGCATCAATGCATCCTTCTGATGGATCTATACCCAACCACTGATTGATGAAAAAATGATGATTTAGTTTCCTCCAGACACACGGATTGGATTACAACTATTGTGATAGTGGAAGTTTGGTTGTTTACTGAGATGTGGGTGTTTGGGTTCTGCAGCCAGAGACAGAGTTTACAAGGATGGAGCTCAACACTTCTTTGCATTGCTCTCTGCCTGTGTCAGGGATGCACAGGGCTGGAGATTTGGACCGTGGGTGGGGAAAGTGGGCAGAATGTGTCTGGGTTCTCAGTCCCTGTGGTATTATTGTTGACAGAGACGGGAGTCGCTCAGGACGGGGCCAGCGAAGGGGCAACACCAGCTCCCACCACTGAACATGAGGATGACAACTCTTTGGGCTACACAGGTACTGCTGCTGCTTTCCCACGATGCTTCATGTGTCATTTGTTGCACACAGACATAACCAGCAGGAAATCTGGAGTCGAACCTAACTGAAGTACTGACTTCGGATTATTTTGTACATCAGCTCAAACTTCTCATATTGAAACAGGATATGGTTACACTTTTTTTACCCTCCATAAAGAGCTTATTATTTATATCAGTGATATATACCTATTCTTGCACATATAATCACAGAGCATGTGTTGTCTATCACATCAGATATACAAACGTGTTATGTATAAGCTCTTTATTGAGAATAGTAATCAAAGGGATTACAAAATGCACCTGGGAGAGCTTATTGTTTACATTTTTCAAACAGAAATTCCCCCATAGTTGAAAAGTCTTTGGAATGAATAAATAAGCTTCAATGCTGAGTTTCCACATGTGTTTCCATTGCAGATATATATTCAAACATGATCTTCATGTTGTGACTGCTGCTAAGAGTTTCTCAGTTTTGAGTGCTGAAAGAGGAGACTTGTGGGAAAATGAGGCACACAGCACCACTTCCAAGTGTGTCAGTTGATGTAGCTGGTATCTCCCCAGACCACAGAGCTCTGTAGGGAAATGAAGAGTCGGAAATGGGGTTCTCACCTAAGGGACTGACCTACACACACACACACAAATACACACACACACACACACACACACACACACACACATACACAGGCACACATGCAAAGGAATCAAGTCTGGAGAAAATTACTGATGACGCATATGTTTTGGTTGGAGTTTTTTGGGCTCTTCCCCCCAGAGTGAGGGGAAAAAGTGTTCTCAGTGTGTTGTCCCCACGTGGAAATTTACCTCCCCAGGTGATTTACTGGACCTCACACAGCTTCAGGAAATCTTGTGCAGAAAAAGGAAGTCCAAATTAGCTGCCAAAACCGTTATGAGGTTCATCACAGTGTGCGGTAGCTTGGCAGCTCTCGATTTTATTTAGCTTGAAATTCAGACATTAACAGACAATACCACACAGTTATCATCAGCGCAACGCTGCGCCTTTTATCAATAATGCCAAGACATTTCAAAAGTTTGAGCCAAAACAACTATCAGAACAGGAATCTATAAATTTAAACTCTGAGTCAGCATATCTTGAAAGTTCCCAGTTTTCAACAGTTTTAGTATGCTTTGAATGGGGGTATAAAAAGGAAAATCATGTCATATCTGCCTCACTGCATTTGGGATTCATCTTTAGAATGATAAATCTGTCCAGTGGACAGTGCCAGGAGTTCATCTTTAATCTGGCCATTTAATCCCATCTGTGCATGAAAATGAAGGAAATCAATCTGGCCCAGTCAGTGAATTGGAAATGAGACTAATGTGCCCTAATACCTCAGTCTGCCGCTGATAGAACAAAGTGGGCGGCTGCCAAAGACTCCATTTTCAAAGAGCATTACTCGCTGGATGGAACCTGAAGATAATCTTGACAGCTGCCAATTTTAGCTCAGGTGAAAATAGAGTGCACCTTCGAGCTTTACAGTGAAGAATCATTTAGGTGCCTGACTGTGTTTAATTGTGACTCTTTGCCTTGTGATCTCAGTGACCTTCATGGGGGGGAAGAGGTTCATTGATTTCTGAGTAAGTTTCACTGTTTATCTGATCACATGCTCACACATGACATTGAGTAAGGAGGGTGGTAAGTCCTTGTCATCCTTCCCTCTGTGACCTGTTGTAGTATTTACTTAAATCTGGAATAAAAGACAAGGATGTGCCACTTTTGAGAGGAAAATGTTGCAGCACAAACTGTAACTTGACCTTTTTTAGTTCATATAAAACTAAAAACAGCTGGCATAGCACTGGGCAATGACATGGTAATGTCTTGTATGTTAGTCACCTGGGACTAATACAGCCTACTGTGAATTTTATAAGGAACCACATGCTGACCTGAAGTTCACAATACATTAAGAGTGTTTTTTATTGGTCCCCCAAGACACTGACTCTCAGCCAGCTCTAAATTGTTTCCCGATATCAAAGAGCTTTGCACAGAACTTCACATTCATAATAAATGAGACTGACCTGTGTGAATGCAGTGGATTAGAGAGGCATGCTAAAATTCTTGCACTTACACTTTGCTTAGCCGCTGCTTGGCAGGCAGACACACACAGAGGAGACAGGTCTTTGGTTCTTCTGCCTCAACATGAAAGGCTGAGCGTGACTTCAGAGAGCACATCAGCACTCATATCCTCCCTCCCTGCTGACAGCTACCATTGCGTTTGTCACAGATCACAAAGGACGGCAACTTCAGAGAGCTGCTCTATTTGTCAGGTTATGGAAATAAAGATAGGAAGAAAGTGAGGGTATTGAAGGTTTCCACATTGTCATCACCGATTGGCTACAGAATAAAAGGGTCCAGACTGCCTTAATACTGTATTTTATCTTCTCTCAAAGCAAAGGCCGATGAATGTCTAGAACAAACCATTCTCTGTGCTGATGGATGTACAGGCAGGTGATTTGAGAACAGTTTAGAGCTGAGGAGGCAGAGAGCTTAATAGTGGTGAACAATCACAGAGATTGGAGAGATAGCATAGAAAATATCAACACACAGTTGAATGCAGGCTTTTATTCTTCCATTTCTATGGTGAAAATGTAAAAGGTGCACAGCCAATGATAAAGATGTCATCTGTGGGCTTGCTAGCTGATGTTATTAACCGAAGTTGATCCTGTTCACACACACAGAAATATTGTGTTTGTCATATAGCTGTGATATACCTATAGCTGTGTAATATCATGCACATTTCCTGGCCTATATATTTTTTCTGGGGCTGTATTAGCATATCTTTGCATGATTCACATTTCAAAAAATATTCTATTTATCTTAAACTGTACCTTTATGCAGCCCCTCAGTTCAGCCATTGTGGGCATGACATTGTGGGTGTATGTGATGTGCTGTTGTGTGTAGCTTTGTATTTTGTATTTTGTATTTTGTATAATGTGTTCTGTGTGTTTTTTGCTTTGTGCTGTTTGTTATTGTGCTGTTATATGTTTTAATTGTAAGGGACTGCAGATGAAAATGAGCTCGAAGCTAAATCTGGTACAGTGCATCGTTATGTTAAAAACTGTACACTGTCCTGATAAATAAATACAATACAATACAATACAGCCTCTGTCTCAAACAGGTTTTAGCTCCAGTCTCTTTAAGGCCCCTCTCCTAATGAGACCACTCTTTTCTGATTGGTTAGCTTCTTTAAGCTGCATCACAATCAACTTCTGGCGGTTTGGGAGGCTATGTCAACAAACTATGAAACAGACTATAGTGGTAGCCATTTGTTGACATGTGCAATGATCTGACGTCAGCTTGTCGACAAAACTGTTGCAAACTAAACCTTTAGAGCAGGTTGACGCTTGGGCTTTTGACTTTCAGGGAGTATTTATACATACGTTCGCCTCAAGTTTTGGAACTTTGGCCATGTTTAGCAAAGGTATCCAACATTATAACAGTATATAAATAACAGAAAATCACAAAAACCATAATGTGGCCCCTTTAAACATAAAATTTCCCCTCCTTCCAAAGTATGCAACATTTCATCATATGCTGCCATTTATCTCACAGAGCATAAACAATCCACAGTCTGGCTTGACCTTTGGCTGCTACAGTGAGAACTCACACTCTCACTGAACTATGAACTCTAAGTGTTGTGTGACACGTTTCTGTCAGCTGACACTATGTCACATGACACATTTTCACTGTACAAATTAGCCTTAAGCCTTATTTATACTTGAAATGGTGAGAGTAGGGAAAATTTTAAACAGGTGAAAATGGGAAGGGAAAGTTCCCCAAAACATCCAGTAGAATTGTGAAAATGCTTTTGTGGTTCATCTACAGATAGAATTGAGAAGTTATCAGACATTACAATAGTAATATGCCAAGTTTCTGTTTGCCAATTTTGCCAACATTGCATTGGAAATATGCAATATTACAAGTATTAACTACCATGATGTTGGAGGCCAAAAGAAGCAAGAAGTCTTTTCTGGCAGGAAATGACAAAGTGAGCAAAAAGTTTTTTCATATTTATCTTTTAAATCTTTTGGTTTTCTGTGGAGCTGCTTGTTGCAATCCACAAACCCCCAATCAACTGAAATCTACATACTTGATTGTTTATTTCCCTCTAATTTTCTTCAAATATTGACCTTGACCCGTAACTTAAAATGAAATTTGTCTCAGCATCTGACTAAGTTTAACCATAATCTCACTGCCATTATTTTCAAAAGGAATGAAACTTCGTAAATGCTTTGCACAGTTACTTGTTACACATCAAACAGCACTTAAAACCACACCACACCAGAATCAAAAATCAGCTGATGCTATCTCTTTAGAGCTGGACATGTTACCACTAAATGAAGGGTAAATCTGCCATATTTAACACTGAAATGAGAGATAATGCCCATATTTAACTCTAGTATGAACAGACCATGATGTGGCCTTAGAACAGAGGCTTACTTGTCTTTGTATTTCTGGGCCTCAGTGGGTGGAGACAGTGTGCCTTTTTTCTCCTTATTGATGTGGAGGTGGAGTGGTCTGTGTCTGGATACATGGTACTGACAGCTTTACCATGAGGGAGATGGAGAGCTCTATTCTCTATTCGTCCTCTGCACTCATTACTGGGCTGTTGTGCTGGCCTTGAGTCTCCACCCTGAAAACCAATTTCCTTGACAGTGTCACCCCCACATATATTACGCAAGAGTCACCACAGCATCCAGGGTGTCATGTCTCCATGACACTCACTTATGTTCATCAGTCTCAGTGCCCTGGTAATCATCATACAGGAAACAAGCAGAGAGAGCATTACATGTTCAGCTAACTGCACTCTCCCGTATTATCCCCAGTGCAGCAGCAGTGCTCATTTCTTTCCAGAGCAACAAAAGAGAAATATCCCTGGACACGCCTGGAGGAGCGATTCACTTGAGATATAATTAGTTATAACCATGCACTAATGTCCTACACACAGCTTCCCCACAGTCTCCGTGCTGCTGAGGCCAGTAAGGGTTTTTTTTTTTGTTCCCCATGCAATTTCTTTTCATCTCCCTGATCCGCACAGCTTAGCTTAGCACCGTCCCAGAAAATAGGTCTATTAGCCATTCTTCTCAGGATAGCAAGTGGAGTAATGTGGTCAAGAGGCACTGCAGTGGGGGGTAAGATTTGAGATGGGAGTTAGCACGAGTGCACAGGGGTCGAAAGCACAAAGACTATGAGGTGAGAATTAAATTAGAATATTCAGATTCACGTTTCTAGTGTCCTCATGATAATTGGGAAGAAGATTGGATAGGGTTTTGCTAAGTGCTAATAATCAGCTGCTCCTGCCCCGTCAAACACACTTTAATTCTCAGTGAAAGGGTAATAAGTGTTTTCTTAGGATGTAAATGGGTCACATGTTCTTCACCATCTCAAGGAGGAGAGGGAGGGATGCTTTGTTTCTTCTGACTTTACAAGAGCTAGTGGTTCACACAGCATTTGTAACATTGATTTTGAATTATAATTTCTACATACTTGGCCAAGTAATCTGTAACCTCTTACATGTTACATTGCAATTCAGATAAATCCAAGCTGGGGGAAAATAAGAGAGGCAAATGTGTCGCATACTATACGACACCTGAGTCCATGGCTGTATGCACCATTCAGGTCCCCAAGGTCATGACCTTGGTATTTTGTATATTAATAAAGGTCGTGAAATAAGTGCTTAAAATGACTTAGCTTTGGTGCAGCAAAGATTTTAAACAGCACCAAGATCACTTGTTTGTGTGTATGTGTGTGCACATGCAGGGCAAGTGGATGACGTGTGTTGACAGGCAATCGCTAAATAGAAGCATACTTTGGGTAACCAGACAATTTTTTACTTAATTTTACTAGTGGACTGTTGATTGTCAGTAATCCACAGACATCCTTTGACAAATAGCTTCTGTGTGGTCGCATTACAGACAGTGGCCATCCATTACGTTTTATGCCAGCTAGTTTCATCTGAGTGAAAAGCTTTTCTTTCAGTTCAGCACTTGACCCTGTGTTAATTTTCTTCACTGAGATAGAAAAGAAAATTAAAAAATTAAGACGATGATGTGGGAGAAAAAGGTGAATGGGAGAAAGAGAAAGAGAGAAAGTGATGGAGATGACAGAGGAAGAGCAGTAGGTACTGAACACTGTACTGCACACAATGTAATTTCAAGCAAAATAATGAAATAAAGGACAAGTATCTAGTGTAGATCATTCATTTAACACTTAAAGCTAAATTATTTCACAAAGATTTTGGCAGAATTGTTACATTTATTTGTTGCATTCCAGCAATTATCAAAAAATTAAGTGTTCTGTGAAAAAATGCAGTTTGTGTGAGTGTCCTGGGCTGTATTAGACAAGTCAAAAAATCTCACCCCAGTCTTAGATAAACCAACCAATCAGGGCTAGCTATGTAGCTACCAATCAAGTCAGCTCTCTACAAGCCAAGGTCCTCCCCATTGGCATATGCCCATGTGTGTCTGGAGCATGGTTTGCTGGGAGAGGCTTATGAGAAGGCTTTTGGCATTGACTTTATTGCAGCTTTAAACTGATTCTCATGTATTACTCCTTGACAGATAATTTATGTTATTGTCCACTGGTATGGTTATAAGCTATTGTTATCCAATTTTTGCTCTTAAAACATCTTAAAATGCACATGTTTAGATCAGGAAAATCAACATTTTTTCAGGGAGCCATACCCCTAAATTCCCCAGGCAAGCTCATTTTTTGGATCCCCTTATTTCTAAAATCCTGTGTACAGCGATGTCTGAGTCAGGTACCTGTAGTATGTTGCTGGTAACATGTTTCAGGAATAAATCTGTACAGACATATATGGTTACCTTACTACTACAAAAATAGATATGATCTGATTTTAAGTGCTTTGTTTTACCCCTCATGAAGTGCACACGAGTGGATGACATTTGAAACATATAAGGGTAGAGTTACTCCAAAAAATCCATCTGGTGATGGTTTTAAAATACTTAATTATAGCCATTCTGCAACATACGGCTCTAGGAGTAACATACTCAAACTCACTAATACAACATAAGGGTACAGTTGCTGTAGCTCACAGCTGTAGCCGCACAGCTGCTGGATATGCTGGAGAAGTTCACATAAGGCATGTTACATAAAATCCAAACCGCTGTTGCATTTCAGCCACAACTTTGTCAGCCAACAAATTGGCCATTTCAAATGTTCAAATCACTCGAAGCGTGAGGTATTCTTAATTAGAAGAGGTCAAATTTGATCCATTTTTAATTGCATTTCACTTATTTTTAAAAAAGTGTTGATACAGTTGTGATAATTTGTTATTGCATCATTATTTTACAGTATATTTGAACACATATCTACGTATATGATCTACTATTTTATAACCAACTTGTTCACTTGAAACAAACATATTAACAGCTTTCTTAAATGAGCCACCCACCGCCACCCATTTCTTGCAATACACAGCACATAAAGCAGTTTATATGTTTTTTTTCCAGAGTTGCCTTTGCCTTCAGATCAATTAGCCATCTTTACGAGCAAACACACAGGGCATACTTCTACACCTCACTGACAGCTCTGTGTACTCCTCCCATCTTAACAGAAATTACTCTTTATAACTGTCAACTATGACTGACAGTTTGATGATCTGAAAAATCATTGCTGCTTTTATTAGTGGTGGTATGATTAACACATAGCCAAGTTGCACATGAAACTCAGCCAGAGCCAATATTAGGCCTCAGAGTGAGCTGTAGGGGGCTGTGGAGACTCAGCAGTGTGACTGTATCTCAGCAGGGCTCAGCGTCTATGTGTGTGAGAGAGGAGAATATCATGAGATGGGGGGGTGGTGGTGGGGGGTTGTGGGAGTGCTGTAAATCTGAGCAGCACCTGCTCCCTGGACTCTGGCGCGTGGTGTGAGGTCAGCAGCGCCAGATATCCCATCGATCATATTTATTACATTCATCACAGCGCCAGTTTGTTTTGGCAGCTGATTGCACCGGGGAAAGAGAAAGAAAGAATAGGCTTTTTATTTGAGAGACGGGGAATGCTTTTAGCATGAGCAGTGTCTTTGCATTTTTCTCAGCTCAGGGTCTACAGAGACAGATCAGTCACTGATGTTGGCTCTCAGGCCCCATCAAAACCACAACTACTACAGAATGATATTCTAAGTAGAGTTCTGGAAAGTTTCTGGAAGAAATAACTTTGAGGAAAAAAAAATGTTAATGTTCCATCAGTTCTCAGCTCTGCGGCAACAGGGGCTTGCAGTTGAGGTTTGTCTAGACTATTGAAAGAACAATTTGTGTTTTTACTTCTTTGATTGATTTCGCTTCAATGATATGAAAAAAGGTAGAAAACAAACTGATTTGAATTAAGAATGTTTCTCCAGCCCACAAAAACTGCAAAATTTGTTGATTTTTTTTCTGGGCACTGGCTGTCTATTTTTTCAATAATGTGCGGTACTCTCAAAATACAAAATGTGTTTTTAATGAAAAGGGAAATGACTGGATGTGGCTCCAGCAATTTGTGAATATTTGATTATCTAAAAGTGTGCTCCTTTTTCTGTAGTACAAGAACTGAACATTTTTACTAGTTTGCCACGTCAACTGTATAGTTTCACACTGTTGACGATGTCCTGAATATGTAACTGGGCCTCTTTAATTGAACCCTAATTGAGTTGTTTCAGCTGTCGGTGCTGTCACATCTGTATAGTGACACAATATTTTCTGACTGACTGAAAGAGACCTTTTTCAAAGGCCGATCCTTAATTGCTAAAGCCCACATCATAATGTCGTTGCATGTGTGACACTATTTTTTTTTTAAACTCTGTGATCACAAATAATGAAGAGATTTGACCTGTTTTCACTTAAATTAGGGTCAGATTGTTACTCTGATTGAGCTCAGCTCTTGTTCGTGATCTTGTCTTGAATCTCTGCTATGTAATTGGCTGAGGTCTGTCAGTGATAAGAACAAAAGAATCTCTTGGCTCGGTTACCCTGAGCCCCACTGTCAGTCATTAAAGCTCTCCTGTCTCTAAACCAATTTAAGCCAATTAAGCATGAAACACAATGCTGCTTCTTTCTTCCATTATGCATTTCTATGAGAGAAGGAGTGAGGCGTGGGTCATCCAAAGAGCTATGTTTGATGAAAAGGAGAGCAATCCAAGTACAATCAGAGATACTTAAAGGACCAGTGTGTGGAATTTAGTGGCATCTAGCGATAAGGTTGCAGATTTCAACCAACTAAACTCCCACCCCCTACCCCCCCAAGCATGTAAGAGAAAAATGCAAAAGGCACTCTCTAGAGCCAGTGTTTGGTTTGTCCATTCTGGGCTACTATAGAAACATGGCGGTGCAACATGGCGGCCTCCGTGGGGGAGGATCTGTTCCCTATGTAGATATATCATTCTAAGGTAACAAAAACACAATGATTCTTCTTTTCAGGTGATTAAACACATACTTATACTGAGTAAAACATACTTATGAATATAATATTCCATTTCTGCCAAGTCCATTCCGCTAGATGGCACTAAATTCTACACACTGCACCTTTAAATATTGTCTAATTGGGTTCACAACTTGTCTTACTGTTCTGCTAGTGCAGTCATGCATGGAAATGCACAGTTTAGATACTGTAATGATGAAGTGCTGCATGGTATTCTTAATATTGAATACTTTGTTGACACTAACATAATAAACTACATACCTCTCCATATGGAACATAATCACAAAGGAGGAGACTTTGAACAGAAGCAACTAATAAATATTTTTCCAACAACAGAAGTGCAGAACATTCATGCTAACTTCCTGAACGTCTGTTGCTGTAAATATTCCAACGTCTCACTGTATTTTGATGTTGCTGCCAGGATGTTATGTGATAGCTGGGTTATTTTAATCAGCCTCCACAGGCCATGTCAAGGCTGACGCTAAACAGATGCTAATGTGAGGCCCATTAAAAGACACAGGGAAAGAGGGATTCAGTGTGCGCAGGCAAGCGGAAAAGCAACAGCCTGTTTATCGCCTCATCCTGCTTTGTGCTCCAAACCTCGTCGCGGCATCCTGTGAAGCTCCCCCTCTTTCTTTCTCCTCAGTGTCTGCCCCCCACGCCCACCCCCCTTGCCTCACATTTCTAGCATCAGCGTCATGCATGGGGGCATTCCCTGAACAGAAACAGATTTGTTTAGTTCGCTGTCATTTTCTTTCACTGGACCCCTGTCTTTTTTTATCACGTCTGAAAGCTGAACAGAGAGGCTATAGTGAGAAGAAGAATGTTCTCACTCTTCTGTTTATGTTTTGTTACACTCTGCTTTGCATCGCACTTGCTTTGTATCGCTTGTTCCTTTCTCTATTCTCAAACTGGCAAACTCTCAATATAATGGTGACAAATAACATTTTTAGTCTTGTCCAGTTTTTAAAAGACTTTTTGGCTTGTTTCTGGTGTTCATCTGAGTGGGTTAACTATATTTATTCTGGGATGGAGCCCAGAGTGATACATTCTTGTTCTCTCATGTCGAGCTAAGGGACCAGAGTATTGTCCACAGTGGACTGGCAGGGTGAAATGGCTTGACAATTGCAGAGGTTTCTGTCCAGAAATATGACAAGGCTGCACTTTATGCTTCACTTTTAGTCTCTGCTGAAATGTGTCATGTTCTAAAAATGGTTGATTTTGGACTGACTGGCCAGCTGTGTTTTGAATTAAGCTCACAGTCTTTTGGTCTTTGGCTATATATAAGATAAATGCCCACATTTTGTGTGCAGTAAACTTTAACCTTAACTCATTGACAGTCACAAGAAAGTTGTTTGGCTGGTCTGCAATTAGAAATGTTACAGAGTCACTTCAAGTCAAACATAGCAGATTTCTAATCTTTGCAGGGACTTGTGCAATAGTGGCATGGTTTGTGCTCCAGGTGCTTCGCCACTCCCTCATAGAGCAGAGATGATTTGTTGCCCCTTTTAGCAGCGACACAGTAATATGATCTAACTTCCACAGGACTTCAGGTCATCTCTCCTCTTCTCCCTACTCTGACTTCTTGTCTACTCCCCTTTCTGTCATTGTCCTGTCCAATGTTAACAGTCTGTCATGACTGAGTGTCATGACTACACATATCAATCATGCAAGTTACTTCCCTCAGGAAGTTGTAAAAATGAGAGATTTCCTTATGTTGAAAGAGACTGGATACATGTTGGCTTATTTGATGAAGTGCAATTCCATATGTTTACCATTTTCTGTCTTTGGTCTTCCATTGAGGTTGGTAAGAAAAAGAGGATAGAGCTTTAAAACGATCAAAATTGATGCCATCAGCCAGCCAGTATTTTATTCATTCTTTTAACCTCGTTTCCAAGCACATTCAAGTTTGTTTATGGGCATAAAACATCCCTGAGAGTCTTGCCCTTTCTTGTTAGAGGACATTGCTCTTCTGACTGTTAACTCAGTCAGCCCAGATACTGTCTCTGATTTGTGATGGGCTACTTGTGTAGCTGTAAAATGGATCATAGCCCAAAAAACTGAAACAGGACAAAGATACCCTGCAGCTGTTTACTGATTGTCTTGGAAATTGCTGAAAGAGCTCAATCAAATGCAGTCTATTTACCTCGTGTTATTCGTGTTTATCTTTTCAAAACACCCTGGAGACGTGTCGCTCATTGCCAACTCACAAAGACTACAAATTTGAACTGCTGTCTTATAAAAAGAAATGTAACACAATGAATAAATAAAAAGATGGCTCGTCAAGGACAGGACGCAAATGATAAAAGGCTTTAGTGAATGTGAGGCGGTGAAGTATAACCATTCGACTGAAGTGTCTGTGAAGGGAGCTCAAACATACTGTTCCTGTGACTGCCACATTCTGTCCAAGGTGACTCCATCTGCAACTTTGACAAGTTTCTGTTTACTTCTATTAAAACTTAAGCTTTTGGAGTGTCAAATCCAAAAAAGCATCACTTTTTCTTCAGATGGAAAAGTATTCTTAATTTTCTGTCTACTGAGAAAGAGTGTTGTGTTTGCTGCTCAACAGGGAGTATCTTTTTGAAGGGTAAAGGTTTTGTTTTATGCCATCTTGTTTAGTGCACTGGTAGGATGGGAATGAAAGCCATTAAATCGTCTTAGTCAGTGGAAAGGGAATGTGGGCTCCTTTGCCTTACCCTGCCTGTGTGTCACCCCATCACCTCTATGCTGAGGGGCCTAGGTTTTTGTGAGGAGTCCAACGAATCTGAAAAGGGACTCAGCATGTAGTCTACAGGATCCCCCGTCTTGCTGCATGCATAGAAACATCATAAGAAAAGATGGAACGTCCACAAACTCCTTTTGAATATTAAAAGGAGAATTATCAGAGATGAAAAAAAGGCCGGGAAGATGAGAGACAGGCTCTTCATTGAGAGATGGGATGGTGAGATGGAGAGGGGAGTGAACTTCACCATGCACATTGAATATAGAGTTGCCCTCATTAAGATCCCATCGTACTCAGGGGGGAAACATTGTCACTGGATTTAGGAGACCAGCCAAGCCGGCAGGGGTTTATGTATTTGGCAGATCTTAAGCGTACCAGCATGAGGGTCTCTTGGTGGGAAGTGCAGCAATGTTTGCAGGTTGTTGCTGCTTTTGAGTCTTCAAGAAGATCTTTGGATTAGATTATTTTTGAATTTTTATTATTTGTCACTTTTTTAAGGAATGCTAGTGATGTAATTAGGGCGCTAATGAATTATGCTATTTGCTTGACACTTGTTTGCAGAGACGGACCCGTCTGCAGCCAAGACTTCTGAACTACCAAGAGAAGGTTTTATGATAGCTACTGTAGATCAAGTACACCAAGACTGCTCTGGCTCTGTGTTGTCCATCACCATGCAGATTGTGTCTTTGCTGGTTGTTCTGTTTGCCATGCTGGTGATGCTGGGAGTTCCTAAAGACCATAAGGGTCCACACAGGGCCCATCATCTTGCTGGGTTACAGAAGTCTCACTGGTGCAAACGGATGCCTAATAACTTTGGACTTCACCAAAACCAACAGACTCCGAGGCATTCCCACAACAAACCAGCCAAATGTAACCAAGTCTTTCACAGTAAGTGCAATAAGTGCTATGTTACATAACTGCCATCCAAAAAAGTAATGACTCATCAAATCTTTGACATCAGAAGTTGGTTTGGTTTTCTTTAGTGGTTGTTAAAGCATTAAAGCCTTGGCGTCCTTTATAGTCAATGATGGTGACGTTTTTATCCTTTTGTACATTGTATATTCTTGGAAGTTGTTTGGTGCAAAAAAAAAGGTTTGGCTGTGGTGTTAAAAGCTCTCAGCTGTCTCTACTGCCGTCACAGCCCTGACAGTCATTTTTCTCACTCGCTCTGGTCTGATCAAGGTTACAAGGTTTTCAAGAAGGGGGAAGAGCGAGGACATAGCCTCCCTGTTCACAGAGCTCAGTTGTTATAATTTGCGCACAGGGTGGATTTTTTTTATTTTATTTTATGGGAAGCATGTGAACCTGTGTACAAAAGGGTGTGAGGCAACATTTAATTATGAGATTGTTATGATAGAGGTGGGTCCATCGCTAAAGAGTCCAATAGTAATCTACAAGCATACTGCTTTTTATGATGAGATGAAGTTAAAAACTTACCATTACCATAACACCAGTAAAATAACAATTTACTAATATCAGTCTCATATCTTCTACATTTTACATGTTTCCTTTCCTGTCACTCTATTATTTGCAGTTAATGTGAGAAAATAACAGATGAGAACCATGTTAGGGACCCTGACAAGTGTCTGTTATGTGTGACACAGCTTTATTTCAACATTTTATTCGTTGCTGTGCTACATCAAACATTTCAAATGCTCACATCCTCTTATAGCAATCAGCCTTCCCAGACACCCTCCTATCCTGGTGGGTCTAAGTGAGGACTTTGCTAATAATTGCTTTCATGTTACAGTTCCCTCCTGTTGGCAAGAGGAAATTTTACTATTCAATTGGATGTATTCAGCTGTACAGCCACTTTACAGGTCCAGGGCTGTAAAAGCTTTGCGGGAAAACAAGGCACATGAGGACTGAGTGGGAATGGAGTGTGTAAAACTGTAATATAATGCACACATGGATGAATGAGAAATAAAAACATGTTCAGAGTCAAATATGTCAGTCAGCAGTATTCATCATGAAGCAGACTCCAGCAGGGGTCACAAACTGGTGAACACAGACATGCAAGGGCCACTGAAGGGGATCCATGGGATAGTGATTAAATAAAAAAAATAAATTACAGATTAAAATAGATACAAGTAGATTTTTCAAATTGGAGCATACAAAAAGGCGCCATACCTACCATGACTTTTGATAAAAAGCATCTTTTTTAAATTATTCATATGATCACTGATGTTCCTCTTTTTTATGAGAATACATTCCTTGTTCCTTGTGTGTAATGGTTATTTTTACAGCATAATGTGCTACATGAGGTGCTGTCATGGTCATGTCGAAGAAGATATGCTTAAGAGGGATATTTATACTCTGTTTATTTCACTATGATGTGGATGCACATTGACTTGAAACATTAGTCTTTACACCTAATAAAAAGTAATTAAAGAAAGCCATATGCTCAAGTTTCAAAAAATGGATGCAGTTTCAAATTGGCTTGCCCTTCTCTGAGACATGTCCTTCACAAGATATATTGCTTTATGATTAATGCACCTTCATTCAGCACAGATTAGTTAAGTTCAGCTATTTAATTTAATGTATTTTAGTGTTATGAGAGACTGCATATGATTCTCTGTCCTCTACTGTTGTTTCTCTGCCTGCAGTATTGAATTTCTGAGACGAGGTCATCATCGAATGTGGGTGTGTGTTCTGAGAAGTATGTATTTGAAACATGAAACACTTTGAAACCCTTGGGCTTGATGAGTAATGTGTCACAAGTCACCCTATATGCCTAGCAGGCTTGCCATATTTTCCTGGTAAAAACAGGCCTTTGTTAGAACAGTTCAGGCAACGTTCACTGGAGGGCGCTGTTTGGTAACAAATGTTCAGGAGAGTCGCCAGAAAAGCTCTGAGCAGTGCTGAGTTGAGGATATGTGAAAGTCTTTCTGCAGTTCTTTTTTTAGTCATTTATATTTTTCCCTACATTTTAGATTTTTTTTTAATGCAAGATAACTTGCACTGTTATAAATGATGTATGCCAGATCTGAATGAGGCACTCTAAAATATGGTTATGCCTCAGAGGGACAAATAAATAACAGACTACAGGCTAAACTGATCACACTATTGCAGAAGAGGGTTCATTGAGGTCTGAACTAGAAAAAAGAAGAGATGAGAAACACATTTTTATGTGGGTGAGTTTATGTTAAATTGGAGGGAAAAGATAAATTGGGAACATTAATCACTAGATAAATTGTCAGACCAGATTTTAATTAACCATGTTAATTAAGCACATGCACTTATACATATAGGTTGTTTTCTTTGGATTATGTTAAAAAATAACCCTGTATGGAGAATAATTTTAATTTAAAACCATAAAGAATTTACGTTACAACAGCCAATATTATAGCCACTAAAAGACTATGTAAGCTAGAGGCATACCGTTTTACCTCTAGAAAAGTTAAGTTTTAAATGAAGTAGGTGGCCCTTTACAATATAACATATTTGACAAGTTTTATGACAAAGAAGTTATGCTATAATAAGTTTTAGAGGGACAGAAACAGCATTTTACAGCAAAGTTCCTAATACTGAAATATTAATGGACTATTAAACCACAGGAGACAAAACAAAATCTTAAAGTATGTTAGAACCATTATATAATAACTATTGGGTTTCAAAAGCATACTGTTAAGTCCCTATAGGAATATCATTGGAATAGGCTGTTGCAGTTGTTTTCAGTCGGGAACCGCAGCAAGAATAAAAACAGCATGTCCGAATAGTTTAATATGGTTTCTCTTATTTTTGGACATAGTTTTAAAATAATACAGTGTCCTGCGGGTGCGCGCTGCTCAGTGGGATCCAGGCGGGAAGAGGTTAAATTTCTTCTCTGGGAAACATTGTCGGGTCTATGGAGGGGGTAGACAGGCGCATACCAATTGACGAGGCATTCCGCTTTCCTTGAATGAAATGCTGTGAATATGAGTCCGTATTTCCCCCCTCTTGTCTGAGGTTCGGGGTCCGCAACTTCCGCGAGGATCAATCGGAGTTGCAGCAGAGGAGAAACGGGGGAAAAAGTGGAAAAGTTGCACTGATCTTCTGTTTGGGTCTGGTGGATGAGGGAGGACAGGACTAACTCGCAAAGTTTCCGATCTCAAGTGACAGATTCAAAACTGGACTGAAATAATGTGACTGCAGGAACAGAGCCTTTTAGTGTGGACTACAGCGACAGCTCGCGTTTTTAAACTCACTTTTGACTTCACTTTCAGTTGCAGTGGATTTATTATTTTGTGTCTTTTGCACGGCACAAAGGAACTAAATGATTTGAATGAGATCGGCTGGCTGGCCATTGAGCGCACGGCAGCAACGGGATGAATTCAAAGAAAGGATAAAGCTCTGCTACTTCTTTGCTCAGATATTCTTGCATAGTTTTAACACATACTGTAATTCAGTTCTAATGAACTGATGAAACGGAGAATGTGTTGAGATTTCGGGCTGTTTGGAACTGTTTTTGTATTTTTTTTCACCATATTTTTAACCCTTCTTCTCATCCACAAGAAGCCAAAGCAAGCTCTTGATGAACTGTTTTTTTTGGACTGAAATGACATTTTGCTTTTTCTGATTAACAAACCAAAACCTGGGTTTTCAGTTTTCAACTCTGGATTCTGAGATTTTGTTTTGCAGTTTGACATGAAGGAGTGGATGCCTAAACTGTTTTTTGATTAATTTGGATTATACAAGAAATTTTCTATTAAGAGAGACGTTGAATGATGTCTCCAACTTCTATTGGATTTGTATTTCTAGTAGGAATTCTCCATGTGTGCTCAGGTAAGTCAGTGATCCTTATTTGGAATCGATACAGACACTTTTATATAAATTGGATTTTGAAATACATATTTTAAAAGTCAAAGAAGATAAGAAATCCCATTTTAACCCTTTTAATTATTAGTGTCCATGCCTCATACTACAAATATTCAGTTAGATTACATGTACAAAAACAGAGTAATTGCAAATCCAGCAAATATTTGGCTAATTATTGAAATATCTGCTTTCCCATTGAGATTTAGTGGAATGTTGGGACAAACATTTCAAACCATAAGAAAACACTTTTTAACACTGGACTGCTGTGCAACAGAGAGTGTTTTAGGCCTTGGTCTGATGATTGTAAGAGGTTCATCTCTGGCATCTGTCTTCAATTTTTATGCTCTAAAATGGCAAAATTCTGATACACAATAGTGAAATTTTCTCTCTTGATGAGAAAGTCAACTCTCAGGGTAAAGAGGTTGTCTAACTTTCAAGAGCTGAGCACACATAAAGTCACGCATAAAGTGCTGAAGCCATGTGGGATCAGTGCAGAGAGCTGCTATCATCGGTCATACAGACAGTAGGATCCTCTATGGAGACCATGTTTCCATGTATGTCGCGGTTCTGCCCACGGATGACTATTATTGTTGAGCTCAACATATTTTATGTTTTTAATGTCTGCAGCGTATCAAATGACATCGGTTCTGATCTTTATCTTGTCTTTTTTCAGTGACTGTAAGACATGTTTTAGTTCAGATTCGTACCACTTATACAAGCTTATGTGGGGCTTGCTTTCACTTGTCTTTGTCCTCTGATGCTGCCTGTATTGTTCCTTATTATCTTACACATTATTCCTCCTCACCCATCACATAGATGTCTTTATAGAGCTTCTGGACCATGATACCAGGAGTTTTCCAGGTCAGTTGCTTCTGAGTTATGAGGAAGAGAATGCCTGCCGCCCCATTATAAGACATTAGGAGAAGTGCATCCTGAATGGGAACAACTGGGGCATTTTTGACAAAGAAAAGTTGTACGAACAAAGAGCACAGTACTGGTCAAAAGAAGGTTTATTTATTTATTTAGTAAAAATACCAACCTTATTGTAGCAGAGAAACTGGTGACATCCACGGTCTTCATAACTGTTTATTGTTACTCCAACACACCTATATAATTATCTAAGTAAGAGTCACAGTGATTGTTTTCAAGTTTAAACCTGAACACCATTATGGCTTACCTGTCCAAATTCTTAGTCTGTTTCCAGGTGTCCCTTGAAGTAAAGTCCTTCAGCATTTGCATGAATCAAATTTCAATCATGCACATTTGCAAACTCCTTATCTTTGATCAGGTGGTGGTCGTTTTTCCCAGTTCCTTCAATAGGACATCATAAAAAAATCCCCCTAAAATATCAGGGTCAATCTATCTAAAATTTTAATCTCTCTGGTGGTGGTTTGCATTTTTTTGAGTCCATATCTGTCTGCAGAATTTCAGCATCCATATTCAAATGTTACTCAAGCTTCCTGATTGCTTCCTGAATTGGGTCTTTGTTTTCTGTCGAGGGGCAGAGATGTGGTGACAGGATAGCCTGTGATACCACAGTCATTTGGGGAAACAGTGTAGCCACCTAAATGGGAAGTAGGGTCAGAGGTGAGCGTTGAGAACTAGATGGTGGCTCCATGTGCTCCACCCTTGGCCGGATCTTGGGCCAGGGCTGAGTCAGTAATGGTCCTGTCCTGTGAGAAAGACCGTCAGACACTGGGGTGTCCAATTACGCCTAGCTGTTGGGATGTCTGGGGATGTTTTCTGGGGAGAGGCGTGAGAATCGGGCCTGCTAATAGAGATGGACTGGACAGCAGATACTCAAAGGATTGGCCCTGGATTAGACACTGGTGTCAGGAAAATTGGATTACATGCCACTTGCCAGAAAAAAAGATTTCATATTTGCTGCTAATTGGAGGGTTAACAACTTCATTCTTGTGTAGGGAAGGTATTAAATCTCTTAAGTAAACTCCTAATGGTGTTTAGTAACATCTCTGTGGATCATATCTAGATTATTTTCACATGGCTGGTCTGGTTGTAAGAAAGTATTTTTATACCACTTATATGTGTGAGATAGAGGGAGAGAGATGAGATGACCTTTGCCTCTGTCAAACTTGTGGTGACTTGCTTATTGCTGCTTTGCTCTGTCTGAAGATTGTAAATTGATGCCTCCATCTATCATGTTTTGCCCTGTTATCAGATGATCTGTACTCCCGCTATACACTAAATGGTTGTTATCTCTCCTTCAAGTGCTCGTCAGACCTTATACACACCTCACAGGTACCGTTCAGATGAGGGCAAGAGGTGGCTATACTTCTCACACTGAGTATACTCTGTACTTCTTTGAGGAGATAAGGGTTGTTAGAGCGATATTAATGAACAGGTTAAATTTATATACATGTTGCTGTAAACTTTTAGGGTGATTATATATAAGTATAGAGGTGTGTTTGTGTGAGTATGTTAAGTGTCACTAGTGCTGATAAAAAATATGGGCAGTGGAAGTGGTGCCTTGGTAATCAGCCCCTGGCCCCAGCAACACCTAGCCGTCGAGGTCTTGACAAATTGACTCGTAAGTGCTGATAAATTGCGGAGCCCTTCCACCTCCTACATCATGACAGTATGACAGGACACAGCAGGCTCCACAGCCAATTAATGACCAGAGACCACAGGTGAGACCCATCTCTGTCTCCTGTCTTCTTACTATTACCTTTTGCAAGGCCTGAAAACAGGCTCATTAAAGCCAGCTTTTCTCCCACACCACCTCTCACAGCTATACCACTTTTTTCTCAGTGTTGCAAAATAGTGTGCTGTCATTTCAAATAGCCACCATACCATACTATTTTTCAAGGTTTAACTTCCTGGGCTGATTATTGTGTGAGCACAGTAGGTTTCTCAATGGAAGAAAGTCTGCTATGTCGCCTCTTTCCCTGAGTTGACAAGTGTCACACCTCTGTGAGGTGACTGTCCATAAAGCTATATCTCTATAACTTCCACTAATACACATTAATCTGATCCTAATCCAAATCAAGCAGGGTTTTACACCCTAAAATCCGGGATTAGGTAGACTTTGGCTTAGTGAAACCACATGGAGGAATGCGGCAGGGCAGTCCGTGTCCTCTTCCCGCTCATGAGAACCGTGGGTAAGTCATTAATGACTGACTAGATAAACATTTCAAAGCAGTTTGTTTGAGGGCAGATAAATTAGCCGGTGACTCTTAATGATCTCTTTTCACCCAACTGCTCTTCCTTTAATGACCCAAAAGAGCTGTTTAATTGGATTAATTAACAAATCCATCTGACGTCAATAGTTTGTAATTTGCCGTGACTGCAGCCTGACTGATACGCATGTCTGCAAGTAGAATCGGAGGATTTAGATCATTTTATAAAACTGAGGATACACCCCCATGCCCTTTTGTGTCAACCTCTTGGTATATCAAATTCCTTGGGAATTAACTGGTATGCCACACCAGGCTTCAGTTTAGACAATGAGAACTGTGGAGAGTATTGCTCATTGCTTGCTGATAACTTTGTTATGACTTACTTAGTAAGTATCACGTTGTCTGTCAAGTTGTATGTCAGTCTAAGCTCCAGAAACATATAGCCAGACAGAGTTAAGCTGTCTACACTAAGAATACTCTGGATCATAACTTCATATAAGCTTTTTAGTCTGGAGCAGGCTGATACTAGAAGGCAGCAGGCGTGTCCAGAATATTAGACTCATGGGTCAGTCAGTGTAGTTAATGTATCTCGTTCTGATAGTGGACGTGGAGGACAAACATTCCCTATTGCCACTCGGTGTGGAAGTGATAAATGGCGTGTCCTTATAGGATGAAAGGTGTTTTCTGGTTTCTGTCTCGGTTCACAAATGACACACTTGAAATTCCCACGGCTTTGCTTCCTGTAATGAAAAATGCAAAAAGCTTATATTGCAGACACACTAATGCACGAGCAAATTACATAATGCTAATCCACATTTGATTCTACATTGCATATGCATGTTTACTTGATCTAGCTTCATCACGGATTAGTTTCCCCATGACTCCACTAATAAAAATGTGAGCGAGAAGGAAAGACGGGAAAGGAGGTGGGCAGTGTGTTTGTGTATGTGTGGGGTGGTGAAAGGGGGCTTACGGAATCTCTTCATCCTCTTACCCATCCCCCCATGTTTTGTTTTGGCCCAATTTTTTAAGACTTGCCTTTTTTGTGGCTGGTCAGCACAGATCCTTTCTTAAATAAAGCAGGCCGACACGCAGAAAAAGCCTGTGGGGACGGGGAGGCCGCATTGTGTCGCCTTAACAGGGCGATTGTAAGGCATGGAGGAGGGGAAGGGAATGGTTCGCCAGGGACTGAGGGTGTGTGAGGAGTGTAGGGGGCGGGGGGGTGGTGCGGCTACACAAAGGCTACCCCAGGGTGTGGAAGGGGGTTGGAGGGGGGGGGAACGGAGGACGAAGGGGAGGACGGAGCAGTCAAACATACCATGATACACCAGCTCTGGGAATACTCTTGATCTGGCTCTCTATGCTAACATTGCATATTCCTACTGGTCCCCCATGGCAGAGAATGTGCTGATTAGGGTGATGGTAGTGGAAAACTGTGAGTCAAGGACGCTGGTGTTGTTTTTTCTTTTAAAGGTGGACATCTGGGGAGAGGTGAGGTTGATTTTTAGAAGTGCTGAGTAAATAGACGATGCTGGTACAAAGCTTCACTGTGGCGCTGCGGGTTTGGTTTGGTGTTTTACGGCCAACATCCCTCATGTATCTAAATTCTGCATGCCCAGGAACTCCCAGAAGGCTTGCCCTGGGCCTGGCGTTTGCTGTGGTGGAGAAGCTATGCTACTGTGGGGTGCTCTGCCTTGTGCATTTTAAAAAAGCTCAGACCTCCCTCCCTTTCATTTTCCCCACCGGGGAGACTGAGAGATGGCATTGAGGACAGCCTTTCCTCAGTATCCTTCTTTTCTTTCTCACTCCCCGAGCTCAGGCCTCCTCCCAGCCTCAGTGACCATTCTATTACCCTCTCATTGCAAGGCCTGGATACACTTTTGAAATGCTAAACCTCTCTTTGGTTATAACTGACAGGGGAAAATACCATTAAAGAGGCTGAGAGGAATAGATTAAATTAGCAGTTAAAAGAGAGACTGCTAATTAGTTGATTAATGTCTTTGGTTCCTCCCCCTCTATAGCTACGGTGGTAGTTAAGATTCCCTCTGCTCTCCTTCTTTGGTTTGATATTCTAAACACTATTTTCCTGTTTATTTCAGTTTTGGAAACATTTTTTAACACATTGCAACTGATGCATCAGGATACCCATGTTCAAAAACGCCACTCTAATCCACAGCTACATCAGCAACTTTATGTTCGAGTTCCTGGGGGCTAATTCTGTCACACAAAAGACACTGATAAAAGGAGGAGGGGTGTGCTCTATTTAAGAGGAAGCACTGGAAAACATAATTAATGATAAGGTGACCTTGAAATTCACGATTATAGCACTGCTTTTGGAGCCACTCCCACCATTCAGCTGTAACCATGGTGAGGAGGCTTCAAATAACTGGGTGAATTTCCAACATGTAAATACACAGTCGCTCTGAGTTGGGAGATTAACTCTAATCCAGATCTATTATGAGGCTTACCTACTTTCAGCAAATTGGTGACATTTTCCTTAAATCTGATGTCACCATTGAAATGAACACAATAATCCAAAACATTTTTTGTCATTTTCTTTGCTGTACATAATGTGTGTGGTGCACTTACTGTTTGTAAAAGGTGCAGGCACTATAACCCTTTGAACAGCAGTGATACTTTTGACTTAAAATGAAAGCCTTCTGGATTTTCACCTTTTCAGCAAGCTTTTCAACCATACTTTTCAATTTTTAAAGACTTGCAGAGCTGTTTATCAGTCTCCTCCGTCAACATTCAAGTCTCCTTCAACTCTACGAATACAATCCTCCCTTTTCTGCAATCGCTCACTCTCTCTCCCATGTCCCCTCTCTTTGCTTGTACAATGAAAGCTCTAATTGAATAACAATTGTAGCTGCTGGGTGAGAGACAGGTTCTTCAGGTTTTAAGCACAAGATTGCTTTTGCATTTGACTGCATGTCTGTCACCACGTCTTAATCGGAAGCGTCGTAGCTCAAACTATTAAAAGTGCGCTTTAGGTTAAGAGCCTCACCTTCATTTCCCCACATGCATTTGGCTTCAGTAATCTCACCTTTTTGCTCAGAAGACATTGTTGCAAAATGTCTGAGGGTACACCGTGATGAATGCCGTCCTACTTGACTGTTGTGATTCTTTGTGACATTCAGTCTTGACAGCCAGTATTTATTCCATCTCATTATGTCCTCTAATCAGAGCATACCATTCACTTCTGTCTCTACTTCTGCTTTAATGATATTGATGGGCATCCTTTCGACATCTTGAAATGTATTTGGCTTCCTCTTTCTCTGCCCTCCCCTAGTCTGGATAGCCAAAGCCAAAATTATTCAAAGCATTTTCTTTACCCTTTGATTTTGATTGAGCTGAGCTTATGCCTCCGTCCTTGCATTCACTTTTTAAGTTGGCATCGTAGAATTTCAGGGATTTTTTTTTTTAGAAACAGGCCTTATATTTGCACTTGTATCTTTTCATTGGCTCCCTCAGTGTTAATAACTTTTTAAAGGAGAAGTTGGGAAAATCAATGAAATTTACCATCAGTGGAAAGAAGAAGAGATGTCCTTAGGGTGGTTATTTCCACTTCCAAAACAGTGATAGGGATATTTCCTCTCTTGCATCTCAGCTGCACAGATCTGCCCCCCACACCCCCGGCAAACTCTGGAGGAAAACAGGTCTTCTAAGAAATTTTATTCAGACGTCTGACAGTGTTTCAGTTGTCAAATGTAGAAAAACTGACCGATAGGAATAAAAGAGCTGGGATACATTTATGATCAAGTCATTTTCAGTCATAGCATGAAAGGAAATCAGTATTTTTGTTAGATATACTGTGTACCTGGACAGTTGGTATGTGTTTTGAGGAGAGGACGTGGTAAGTGGGTGCTGGAAAGCAGACAGGCCAGTGAGCAGTTGTCTGCAAAAGGAAATTTAATTTTAATGCCAGACTGGGCACAGTCTCCCCTCTGTGGACGTCTAGAAAAAGGCTTCTTGGCAGACGTTGCCCCTTCATTAATTTTGACCAAATATTTACTGTGCATCACATGGCATGCCTTACATCCCACTTTCATTTTTCCAGGCCAGGTTTTGAACAGTTTGGGGCGATTTGTGTTCCATTTGGCTGGACTGGGGCCATGCCCCACTCAGCAGGCCCATGCTGGTGTCTCTGGGATCTTGCCACATGAGGAACTGGCTCCACTGAGTCTTCACTTATGCTATGCCTCTGGGAGCCACGTTTCACTTTAATAATACTTCGTATCCACAGCTGTGTGTTTGAACCACTGTCACATATGTGCATGCACATACACAAGCCTGCACAAATTGACACTCCAATGCAATGTGCTCCATGCTTACCCTTTTAACCTAAAGGGCACCTGAAGGAAATGTGCCAAGTTTCTGCACTCAGACATTACCGTTGTACCCTCGACTGAATGCTGTAACTGAAATTCCCTTTCAACACCCAGCTGTCTGAGATTTGCTTTAAGAATGTGTTTTGCCGAACATTTAGAATAGCCCACATAAGCAGTTAAGGTCATCGGCTCTGCTCCCAGGGACTGTAATATAACACTGGTCCAACAGTAGGCCTGTATCAGCCGCTGCCATCAACTAAATAACATTTAAAAAGCATTAGGTACTTTTTGGCCGTGCCTGCCCCGATTCACTTTGGCATCTCTTCAGAGCTGCTCTTTTTCTTGGCACTGAGCCCAAATGCCATACTCCCTGTGGCTGGTCTGTGCCAGCTGAGTGTGCTGGTCCTCCTTGCTCCTCACTGCCCCTGAGCCCCTCCTCTGCTTTCCCTCAACTCCCTGCCACCTATCACAGTCCCCTCATGGCCAGTCACAGGAACAGAAATGCTGCAGTCCAGAGAGTGACCTTGGGAAGAGCAGATCACTGCACCATATTGTTATATATAACAAAGCAGATTTAAAATTAAATTAGGTTTTGTTTATATTAACCCTACTGTGCTATCATCATTGCTCTGCAATTGTTGCATAATCCGATGTAAAATAAATCCATCTACTAATGTTCAAAGTATGTTTATAATGTCTGCTTTTATATATGTTTTACAAAATGCTATACAAATTGTTTTGCTTAAATCCAATTGTATTAATCTCTTGAGGATTTCAAGTCTAGCATCTCATAGAACAAGTCAGCAGTGAGACTCTAGCTGTCCCCTGTTGGGAAATAAATGTACCAGCATATTCAATTACCCCTGCTTCTCCTATCCTGCTGTTGCAGGCCGCTTTGATGTATCACTGAGATCGCACTGGTCAAACCTCATTAAAAACTGGCAATGCTGGAAAACAAAAACAAGAAGTAATTGCCCACTCGCTCTCCCTTGTGCTGCTTTTCTGTAATCCTCTCCATGCTCCAAACCTATGTGCCGCATACAGAGGCTTCCTAATAGAAGCTCTAAGTCTGGCATCTGGGCTCCATATTAATTACAGCTCTTTTCCTGGTGGTCTCTGCTCTACTGAAGGAATGACATCTCTGACACCGGTGTTGGAGTTCTTTCATGAGAAGTTCGGGCTCCTTTTTCTTCTTAGGTCATTCTTGTGAATATGCAGGGTCATCTGGAGGAGTCTGTGAGTCTGCTCATAGTCATACACAGACATACACATTGTGAATGGACTGAGTGATAGATAGATACTAGACAGACTGACATGCATGCATATGGACAGACTGACTTCACTTGCGTCCGCCCTGCTCTGTTCAGCCCATCTGCCTGGTCTCCAGAGCCAATTTGACAGGCAGCTTCCTAACAAGCATTCCAGTCTTTTCCACTACAGATATCCTCCTTGTCTCAGTAAATGGATATAATAAAGCATAGGAACTACATTTCTCCTGCAAGAATGAATTCTGCCCTCATGGCCCTCTGCAGAGTTTGACAGCTTTTATTTGTGTCTAATGACACTCACTGGAGCAGCTTGGTATCAAGAGGAGCCACAACTCATCCACAATTGTGTCCCCTGGGTTTCTGTTGAAAATTCATTATTGTATAGTATATTTTACCCCTGTCATGTCTTTTCACGATTCCTCCTCATTGTTATGCTGCTGAAAGTCTAAGTAAAATTACTAAAATTGTAAGGAGAAAACTTCATTTAAAATATAAATGAATAAAAAATTGTTCTATATAGAGTTTGTGTTCGTAACTTTTATCCATGAGTTTATGGAGGGAGAAAAGTCTTTAAAGACAGACAAAACAAAGATGTCCTTGTTGTCTTCAGTTGACATACGAGGTGTTTCATGAGCATCAACACTCCTCTATCACGCAATCATGCCTAGTGTCTTCCAAATGTATCAGGCACGTTTGGGGAAAAGCCTGGAGCCTAAGTGGAAATACTGCTTCTATTGTCTTGGCTTCAGATAGGGGCCCCAGAGCAGGATGGGCCCCAGCCTCCCAAAGGAGCACTCTGCTGCGCTGTCTCACTCCCGGCCTGGCCTGCATTGCCAGGGATGTGTTTCCCAGCTGACACAGCCAGGAGCTGGGGCTGGTGCTCCAGGCCTTTAGACCTGTGTTGGGTCCTTTCCTGATGAGCACTTATGATTATGCCTTAGCCTCGGAGCTAATGTTGCTAACCCACGGCCCTGAGCAAAGGAGGGAGTGCTACTTGTTTATGGTATTATCAGGAGATTTGTCACCTCTTTATTGCATATGACAAACGAGCAACAGGATGTTCAAAGGTAACAACAGTAATATGATAATGTGATGGTGATGGCAGTTAAGTTTATTATGCCCCAATTACTGTTTACTGTTAGAATCCTGGAGCAATTTCTGTTAAAGTTAAGGACATTTTTTAAACTATTTATGCATTTTCCTGCATATCAGACTTTGCTGTTGTTTGAAATGAAATGAATACATGATTGAATAATGGTAGCCTTGCAGATATTCTCTTGTCCCTAGACTTTGCTCTTCATTTTTTCTCATTACTTTCTTAACCTTGTTGAATGTCTTGGCCTCAAAAATAACAAAGGAGCTTTGTGTCATGTTTGCACTACAGTCTGCAGAGGCGATATTTCACTGAAATATCAGTGGGAGCATTGTAATCATTTATGAGTTTATAGACTTACGGAAGTTTCTTAAACAGCAAATACAGATAAACAAGCAAATGAACCACACGTCTTTGTAGCTGTCTGGTTGTCAGGGTTTGGTTGCAGTGTTGTGTATAAACTTTTGGTATCTTCAGGCTTTGATTGAAAAAGCACAAATTTGGACAGTGATTCTATTTTTTGGGAAACTGATATTGGTTCTCAAGTGCTGCCGTAGTATCAGCGAGGTAACATTATCCTAGTCTGTTTGGTAAACGGAGACAAAGAGATGAGGAAAGAAAGAGGCCATAAAGATATCCATCATCCCCCTCCCTCACCCCACCTCTGGGTCCCCATACACACTCACACACAGGGCTTTAATCCTGCCTCTCAGGAGTGTAAGTGATAGCCTTGTGTAACATTAAAAACAGGTCTGATCTGATGCAACTGGCAAAGTCATTCATGCAGCGCATTCCAGGGTGGGATCTTGATGTTGAAATGGTAAAAGATTCTGTTTCACTTTCCTGTTAATGTCATCTGATCAGCAGAATACGGTACCTTGCCTTTTCTCTCTGTTTCCGTCTCCCCCTCTGTTTCTCCTTCTTATCTCTGCCCTCTCTCGCCGTTATCTTCTCTAATTCAACAGAAAAGGGTGCCTTTTCTTTCGCTCTCATTCATTTATTGGCTGGCCCCGTCCTGGCAGGCGTGGCTCTAGTCTCCGTCTGGCTACCCCAAGGGACACGCCCTCTGCTCTTATCTCTGCCATAAATCCCTCTTAAGTCCCCTAATCACAGATTAATGGGGGTGTAGATAGGGAGTGGCCTACTGTGCTTGGCCTTGCTTATCACAGATCCATATTCCATAGCTCTGCCATTGCTCAGCTGGGCATTTGATGTGGGGTGTGTTGATTTGGCTCCTGCAATACCTCTCAATTTTAGCATCTGTCTTTATGAGATTCTGCGACCTTGAGCATCTTTGTGGGGGAAATTAATCTTCACCACAATATTGCTCCAATGCAATCCTAGGCAGGGATCCTTTGTTCTATGGCGAGAATGGGACTGAATGGTCCAGAATTGTGAAGTTGGTTCATTATACAAGGAAGTAGACACATTATTTTGTCTCCCTACCTCAGGGGACCACAGTGACAATTGATCTAAATTGCCTCACTGTCCTTCTCCCCTGTGAGCTCTCTGGGGTAAAGGGCAGGTGCCTGGCTGCCTTCCTCTTCCTCACACTTTGCCAAGATAGGAGCTATGAAAAGGAGCTGTGAGAGACAGAGGCACATTTGATTTTCAAGTTAGAGAAGTCACTAGACCTGAACTTATTACTGCAGCTCAATGATTGTTTTTTACAGTTTTTTTCCTGCCTCACTCCATCTTTATGTCTGTCCTCTTCTGATTTATTCTGGCATATAGATTAATTCAGCTGAGAGTGATTAGCAATAAAATGCAGCATGCATGATGTTGCCTATGGCAGTACAAGAGCTTTTAATTGCAAAGAGCAAACATGCCGTGTTTAAGGGATGACCCTGGCTCTGACAGAGCTGACCCCGTCTGGCTTTTTCTTGTCCTGAGGCTGCTCAGAGTCTGCAGTTCCAGGGTCGTCTTCAGCGGTTTCCTTCATCTAGAGAGTAGGTAGATCGATTGTTGCCTCACAGACATATAGCCCTTGTAGCAACACAAGCAAGACTTCATTGCATTTTCTTGTAGTTGACATCTTGGTCATTTACACTGATAGTAAATTCTCTCAAAATTGTATTATGCACACATACACAATTAATAATGCAACTATAGCACTGGTGTCTATAGTTTTCTCCAGTGACGTCAATTACAGTATGTGATTCTCACTGTGATGAGTAGCTGTCTGTCTCTTATGCATATATGTATGTATGTATGTATGTATGTATATGTATATGTATATATATGTATATATACACACACTGTACATACACACATACATATATTTATCAGATTGAGAAAGCAGGTTTATCTTATGGAATATAGATTCACAGTACATGTTGCATAGTGAAAATCAAGTGTAGCCCCAAGACACAGATGAATGGTCGATATGAAGCTAGTAGCCATAATGTTAATATACAATGTATGCAAAGTGATCTTGGCTTCCTCAGAACCATCACAAATTTCATGCCCTGTCTATCAATGATTGGGGGGGGGGGGGGGGGGGGGGGGGGGGCTGGATTTCAGAGTGGGGAAATACCCTGGATGTCTTCATGAATCCTAGGATGTGTAAGTATATGGGTCAATGTCTGGGTCTGGACCCTTGTGGTGACTGTATGGATGGGTCTGTTCAATCCAGTGTACGTGTTCTTGCTGTTGGGCTCTCATGGTTTGTTGTTCATTATTGAGATTGCTTTTAGCAGTGAGCGAAAAGTCACAGAGAATTGTAGGTTTTTTTAATTACCTCCACAGCGAGCAAAAGCTCCCTCAAGCTTAGTTTAACTTTGTGTGTGTGTGTGTGAGTAAATGAGAAAAAAGAAACCGAGAGAGCTCCAGCAAGCAAGAGAGTTGAGGGAGAAGGAGATCTTGCCTCAGGCACCAATCGATCAGATCCTTGCAGTAGAAGTCCCAGCTTCCCTTTGGTGAGGTTGTGTATTGCATTAGCTCATCTCACATTCTCTGTCTCGAAGCAAAGAAGGGGGGATGAGGGGGATAGAAAATAGGAGAGAGGGCGGTTGAAAGTAGTAGAGGAGAAGGAAGGGCAGCGCTTTGAAATAAAGGGAGGGTTAGACGACTCAAAGTGAAGCAAGAAAGAGATGCTGAACAGCTTGGATCGGTAGTGAAGTGTGCACTTCTCTCATGTTCCTCTCTTGTTTCAGTCTCATATTCGGTCTTCTGTGCACGCTGAAGGGAAGGAGGGAAGTTAGCTTGCCATCCTCTGCAAGTATGCACCTGTAGAAGGGGACATGGGAGTGTTTCAGAATAATCCCTCACACTCCCTGTGTCTTTTTCCCCCGGTGAGGGGTAATGGAGCTGAAGTAACCGGGTTCATTCAAAGTGTCTGTGGGGATCAGCATGGCAAAAAACACACACACGCACATAATGAATTCAATCATGGACAAGGAAAGTATAATAGCATTGTGTCACTGATACATGATACACACCCACTCCCTGCTCAAAACATGCACACCCTCTCAAGAATCACACACAAAACACTTATTTGAGTTTTCAATGAACTGCTGAATATTTATCAGATTATTCTCACCAGCGTCACTGTAACAGGATACTATAACCTACTGTATATTGTTTTCTCAGTCTGCCTCTTAATCATGCAGATCCGGTGTAATCATCTACAGTAAACAGCCAATGATCAAACACGGCACTGCCTGCTGCACTGCTCCCTTCACAGTAGGCCACATCTAAATAGTTAATGGTTCCCCCATAAAACTCCAAACTTCAGACCATTTCAAATTAGAGAGGAGCTATCTAAATCAGGAAGAGAACCGGCAGAGCAGATAGCAGCGGAGCTCTTCAAAGTCCTCTTTAATAAAACATATTAGCCTGTCTTGCCTGGTGAAGGGCGGTGGTAGTGGTGCAGTTGCTGTGGTAGTAATGGGCTTGTGTGCGCCAGCATAGTGAGGAGTGTTAGTTCAGCTCTTTGCTACAGTATGCTGCCCGAGTAAAGGGCTCGGCCTCGTTAGCATATGGTCTGTAGGTTCAAAAGCCTGTGATGGGAGCAGGTTACAAATGGGGGTTAATTAGCCTAGTAGTGGTTCAGAGTCAGACAGCTCCAATAGCCAGGAAGCACAGACATGTATTTTTTATAAACTTTATTCAGTGTCAGATAGCAGACTAATTCATTCTTGCTAAAGGCTGATGCCGCTCTCTCTAATTCTCCATCTGTTTCTGTCTGTCTCTCTGAAATGCTTTAATCTCCACAGATATTTTTTTTACATCCACATAGTATCTATAGAATGACATACAGAATCAAAACAGCTTCAGAGTTACAAGAATATCTATGCAAGACTTTCTGAAGGTTGTCATTGTATTATTTTCAGTAGGCTATCTGGAAATTAAATATTTGCATAATAAGGGTAGCTCGCTGGCTACAGTGGTAATTTTTTCCAACATTACTCAAGCTGCAGCTACGCACTACCTTTACAGTTTATTACCAAGAGACCTAGAAAACACGTGTAGCATATAAACATGAAACTCTGGCCCAATGAGGGAGCCTACACCAAGTCTCAAGAGAAGACCCAGTGTTTGCATAAGACGTGTAAGAACAACAGTTGCAGAAGATGCATACCCAGAGGCAACTTACTGTAATCTCTTGAGGGAAAAACTTTATATCTGATAAGTTATTGTATTTCTGATTGTCACCAGCGGTCAAGCAATTAAAAAAAAAAAAAAGTCTGCACAGCCGCAGCCTGTCATAAATGATAGTTTAGGAATGACTTAAAAAGACTCATAATCATGATGTCCTTCATTGGGGTACTGGATTAATTATATTTCATTGACCATACTACACATTTTCGTTGAAGTGATAAATCTTTCCACAGAGCTGTCACTAATTATGCTGACTTTACTTAAAATATGTGGTGACCACAAGAAGATGCCTTCTCAGCAGCAGATTTCTAGGGTAATGGGGGATGGGTGGTGGGCACTGAAATGAGGCAGTGTGGCAAGTTCACGGGATGCTGAGTAAATTAATTGCTGGCCTGTGCCTCCAATTAGACCCGATTGTCTTAAACTGGTGCTGAATGGGCTCCAAAGGCCTATGCTGGGAGATATGGCATGTAGGCATGTCTCTCTCTCGCCTGCTATTGTGTGTAGGCACCAGTGGGGGTGGGGAGATAAAACTCAGGAGAAACTCAGTGGCCTCAGTCAGTTTAGCAGCGGCTGAGATCCATCTTAAAGGTCAGTCCACCTTATGTGAGCCTGGTCAGGTTACGCTAACCCATAGTCGCTAATTTCGGGGTTAACCCCCTTCACTTTTCCAGCAGTTGGAAAAACAACAGACAAGACTTTTCTTGGTCTTGAGAAGCTGCAGCATTTATTATCTGGCACACTGTAGCCTGAACTGTACATTTACTGCCGGATTCACAACTTACTGCTAACCGTTTCCTCTGCTCCGCTCGCATTCACAGTCACTTTTCTGCTGCTTGCTCAACCACACACATGCTACGCACATACATTATGCACTGCCCTATTCCTTAAAGTAGCTACACTCTTATAACAGTACTTTTCATGTAGATATCCTTTGAAGAATGAGGAGAGGGAGGATTCTGGGATTTGATGTACTAGTCGATGACTCAAAACAATTCCACGATAACGGAGGGTGTTATCGTGCTCTCACAGTGCACAAGTGAAAATCATTAGTAGCTCATTGACATTAATGATGAAATTTTAGAGGCAGCGCTCATAATAGAATGAATATTGGGGAAACACTGAGGCACACAATGCATTCACAACCACCAAGTCCCACCCTTCAGGAATTAACAACAGGAAGCGCATTTGCATGTAAAACAGGTTTGATTGCCACAGCTGACTGGTCGGCGAGCAATAGTAATGACCTGAGATAGCACTGGGGTGTTAACCCCCTTGGCACTGCTGTTGGCACTGCTGTTTATTGCTATGTCTTTCTTCAATTGTGTAATCTCTGCTCATGCTCCTTCTTTGTCAGTGAACTATGCAGTGCATCTGTATCTCATCTTTTATCTCTTAATTTCCTTTTACCTTTAAGGTGTGTCACATTTTTGTTTACTGTTGCCTTCTTTCTCTTCTATCTTGCTCTTTGATCTGAGAAATGACAGAGTCACGTAGCTGGAGCTAAGCTTTACTAAAGGAGCTGTTACTGTAATTAATGGTTGACTTCACTCAAAGATTGGTAGTTTATTTGGCCGTCACTGCTTGCATCAGCAGAACCTCATATTGTAGCTGTAAGAATACCTTTCTCAACTTTCAAAGTGCATTTTCACTTTGTAAATGTGTCATGGATTTATTATTATATTGTATGGAGGAGTGGAGATGCCTACTCATAGGGCATCAATATTCATGAGTCTATAAGTTGAGTTGAGAAAAGGCACTAACTTTGTAGGCTGACAAAGGTCAATGAGTACAGCATGAATGTACACTCACCTCATACACTAACAATATCTGTGACACACCATCGGCCCTGTAAAGTAAAGTGCATCCTGCTAGGTATTTTACAGATGCCTACATATAAGTTGCTTGTTACATACAGTATATGCAGAGTAAGATGTAGTTGCTCTAAAACCGTCCTGTTGACAAGTAAATAAGGACCTTAAAATACATTTACAATAAACAGTATAAATCCTTTTAAGTATAAACTTTCATTTCTGTTCCTTTTTAGGATCCCGTCTGCGCCAAGAGGACACCCCACCCCGGATTGTGGAGCATCCATCTGACCTGATTGTTTCCAAAGGGGAGCCTGCCACTCTCAACTGTAAGGCAGAAGGGCGACCAACCCCAACAGTGGAGTGGTACAAGGATGGAGAGCGAGTGGAAACAGACAGGGACAATCCCCGTTCCCAACGCATGCTGCTGCCCAGCGGCTCCCTCTTCTTCCTACGCATTGTCCATGGACGACGGAGCAAACCGGACGAAGGTTCCTACGTCTGTGTTGCCCGTAACTACCTGGGAGAGGCAGTGAGCCACAACGCCTCGCTGGAAGTAGCCCGTAAGTGCAGCATGTCTTCTTATTTCTTCTTTGGCCTCTAGTGTGGGTGTGAATGGAAGAGTTTGGGTTTAGATGTAGCTGAATAGCAGGCTCCAGTTTCCTCCAGTGTTTCTGTCTTCAATGTGCTCATTGAGTTGGATAATCTCTCAGGAGATGGGCAGGATGTGTTTGGCCCAGCGGTCTCCGTAGGCCTGCGGAGCCTTGGGGGAGAAGTGGCCTGATCATTCCAGGGTGAGTGCTCCTCTAAAGGACTCTTGGTAGGTGGTCAGGAGCTACAATGGGAACAAAGCCCTTTCTGTTTTGGCCCTGCTTCTGCTTTTTTTGTCAGAGAGATAGATATAAGGTTTTATATCGAGAGGAATGCAATCATTGCATCTGTTTAGTCATCTTTTAATGAAGAGCTTTCCCACTCATTTTAATGAAGTATCAGAGATGCCTTTTATTGTCTGCTACACTCACGCGAAGACATACTGGCTTTGATGTAAAGTGGATTTAAGCATCTCTCGGGTCAACAAGCAAGCTAGGAGACATATTAGTCAGGAGAATATTTGTCAGTCAGCGGGTATGCAATGTAGGAAGAGAAAATAATCTTTCGCAACCATTTAGTCTTTTTGTGAGTGGTGACCTATGTTGACAAATTTGTTCCCATGATTCTTTAAAGGCTGCTTTCATTTGGTGAGGTCAGCTCTTCAGATATATTATCTCTTTGCTCTCTTGACTGGCTAAGAGTGAAGGCTGAGGAGGAGAGCTCAGATATCCACCGCTCTTCTAGCATGCCCAGAGGCTGTCACCAACCCGCTCACTGTAATCTAATCAAGATGGGGAAAGAAAGGATGGTGTGTGTGAATGTGTATGTGTGTGTGTGTGTGTCCATGTGTGTGTTGCAGGGGGGTATAGGCTCCTGGCTTTTTGAAGGGTAATGGTCTTAGGTATGAGGTGTCGGTCAGATATTTTCAAATTTAAGGGATCTCTGGAGTATACAGATGAGACAGAGCTCTGCTGTTTTTGATTTTGCAGTCTTCGGTATCATCCGAGTGAAATACCTTATTAGGCTTCTTGATCATAGACTGAGTTTCTGTTGTGTGTTTGATGAGCTCTGCTTTTGAATTTTTACTATGACACATCCTCAGATGATCAGAGAACAGATGAGCTGCAGAAATGCAGTGCACAGTCGTGGTCAAATGATGTCTCATCCTCATATTTGATGTAATATCTAAAGGCAGCCACATAGAAATAAGAGTTCTGCTCACAATTTAAATGTACTTAGACTATTTTAGGAGCAAATTGATTACATGAAATATAATTGAAAGAAAAATACAACAAAACCCAAGTATTTGGCAAATATTACAAGTTTCTATAGGTCAAAATGCTAAAAATATTTTCTCTAGTAGTAGATGATATGCAACGTTTATTTCAGAGGTGGGTTTTTCAAGTAGAAAAACAAGCAACTTGGCGAGACTCATGAGGACCAGAGTACAGAGTGCTGTTGGCTCCGTCTCAAGACCGGGCTGCTTATTCTGTATAAGGTTCAAACAGACCCATAATGACAAGCCACTGTGCTCCAGCCCTCTCTCTCCTTCTCGCTTAGTTGGTGTCTCTCGCTCCCCTCTCTGCAGCTCATGCTTAACTACATATAATTATGTTGTCGGAGCAACCAGGATGGATCCCTGCCGAAGAAAAAAGGCTGTAAAACAGAAAAAGCAGAGAAGCACTGAGATTTCATTACAAGGCCTCATTTAAACTAACTAAGCATAAATCTGACTCATGAGGGCATATAAGAAAGTTTTAAAGCATTTTGAATTCCATGCTGTCGTTAAAGATGCTTGTCAAACCTATACTGTTATGAGTTGAACATTATAGAACGTGTGTTGAAGTGAGACTCAGAGTAAGTTGAGGGAACCACCAGGCTTCTCATTTCCAATGAAACTCCTAAGAAGGAAATGGTGGTTTTAATTGTGTTTACTTTGCCTAGCTCTGCCCTTGTAACGTTTTCACTTTAAAAGCTAAAAACACAGCTTTTTGGAGATGTTATTGTAAGAGCCTGGCTTTTACAGTTTCCTTTACTCACCAGCGATTGTTAACATAATCCGAGTTTCAACAAGTTCTGTTTTGCCAGGCTAGGAGAGCTAACCCAGTTTGTTTGGTTTATCATTAACCACATGTACAGTACTGCTCACAATCTCTCTATCTCCGCCTCTTAACCCAAAGCCTAGGCTAATGCATGTACCATGAATACTGTTTGCCTTGTGTATTCAAACAAGCTCAAGATAGGATTCTTTTCCTCTTATGTTATTGTTTTCTTTGTATTAGAGATGTCAACATCAAATAATGAACTGCCAGCTGATAAAGAACTAAGGGAAAGACCACATTTAAATTAGTCTAACATCGGTACTAAAAACTGTGATTATGTGTTATGAAATGTGTTTCTATAAACTCTGCATCTTCAGATGCTTTTCATATTCTCATCAAACATTCAACAAAAATTTTAAAAATAGAGAATGTGTTTGTAATAGAACTTGGAATAAATGCCTTAAAATGCTTGGACAGATTCAGTTAGAGCCAAATATTGAATGACATGTTTTAACTCTGTTAAGCTTTCTTGAAAGCATGACTTTTTGAATTTTTTTTTTTTTTTTTCCTTGAAATCTTTGGATGCTGCCCTTATGACAATATTATTTTTACCACTGTGTCACTAAGATGAATTTATTTAGATTTGACATTAAGCTGCTTTTTTAAGAACATAATGTAGTCATCAGTAAGACATAAACGTGCTCACTATTATTTAGCAATTACACACATGTGCAACATGTGTTCAGTATACTGTATACTTTGTGATATGTCACAGTAGTTTCCTTTACCCAGTGCTCACATGAGACCCTGAAAGGCTCTATGAATAGCTTGTTTCCCTTTTCCTGGATGCAGAGATAGTAAAGTGAGGTAATGGACGGCACACTGCTGCACTTGAGCAGGCGATAACCTCAGGGCCTGCTGTCTAGTGGCCTGGCTTACTGCACAGTGCTGACCGCACAGGGTTGGCTGCAGGCCTCACATCCACACACAGAATCCTCTCCAGAGGCAGGGTTTACTTTTTACAGCCACTAACAACAGAAGCAAAGGGATGTTTACTTGAATTTGGTCCATTGCGTATAAATCCATTCTGCCAAGTTTATCTCAGGATCACATTGATCTCGTTGCTTCTGTGAAGGTTCTGTCACCATGTGCAGCCAGTTGGCTTCACTGATTCTCTGAGCGGTGGGGGAAGGTCAGGGCATCGGATGTGTTGAAGGAGGCAGGGTTCAACCTCACAGATTTGGGGCCATGCCTAAGGGTCAACTGCAGAGTGGAGGACAGTTGGCTGGCATGCGCCAATCTAAAGGCAGCATGGCCACCTCTCACTGATCTGAGCACCCGCCTGCCTCGCAGGAAATCCCTTGTACTACATCTGTTGGCTCACCGGGGGTCTTAGCTGAACTCCTCCCAAACTGAACCTCTACTTGTCTCACATAATGTCTATCTCACATTTCTGTCCTCTCTACCCTCACTCATCTCTTTACTCTTCATTATTTCTCCACTGCAACCCACTGAAATAGAACGAGCCTTATGGCTGAAACAGCTTCTTTCACTACCTGGTGGCAGAGTAATTATTTATTTGTCATGGTGTTTGCCTTTCATTAACTTATTACAAGAGTGGCAATATGGTGTGCTGTTACAGCTTTCTGTTTTTGAATTTCATTGACTTATAGCATACAACTCTCCCTGCTCTTGTTATTTTTGGCTATTATGTCGAGTCTTTTTAGCATACTTTTTCTGTTTGGCAAATATTAAGAAGTTCCGAACATAAAATGAGACGATGAGGTGAAGAGAGAGAGAGAGAGAGACAGTGAGTGAGAGGCAGAGAAAAATAAACTGCAGAGAACGAGAGAGCAAGAGCAGAATGAGAAAAAATCAGGACAGCCAAACCCCAGCAGAAGCAGCAGTGAGTGTGCTGGCAAGCTGCCAGGGGACTGGAGGCAGAGTGTGTTACAGCTCTGTGGCAGTTATTTGTCTCAGGGAGGTTCAGAGCAAATTGGTGCAAACGGCACAGCCAGGGTCTGCTTCATGAGTCAACACGCAGCCGAAGCGTGGGCTCCACACCACAGACTCTCCTTGGCCTCCACTCCAATCTGTTTTATGTTGGAATCCAGACCCCTTCCACAATCTCAAAGCCCAGTGGTGTGTGTGTGTGTGTGTGTGTGTGTGGCTGTCAAAGCCTGAACTCTGCCTTGTTAAGAAAACTCTCAGTTTCATACTAATGTAAAAACGTTTTGCATGCATGGTGTTGGCTTTAACAGAAGTCCCTGTGTATTCTTTGCATGAATTCTGTTTTATTCTGTGTTTATCTTGTTCTGAATCATAGCTGCTCGGTGTACACTGTGTTTCAAGGCTATTCGGCCCACTGCTGTTAATCTTGAAATTACAGCACATGGAAAACAACTGGCTACTGTCTAATTACACTCCCCCTGGCACATACAGTAACTGCCGGCGTAGTCTTTGTGAAACCTCTGTAGGGGAGACATGTTCAACACATGCATTTCAATTAGTTTTCTATTAATCCATATATGCAGAGAGCAATTTTTATCATGCATGTTGCGTGTGGTCTGTTGAACCAAGCATATTTAGCACTTCAGGGTATTTGCATAAATCAATGCAGTCCATGCAATTAAACCTGCAGCATCTATTTGCTGTGTTTGGTCAATACTTACATGCCATTTTGAGTAGAGATTTTCTGTGATACACAGCAAGGCTGGCGTTGCAAAAATGTGCAATGCTTCAGATAGAATGCTGTGCTCGTTAGTGACCTGGATACATACCTTAGAACTTTGACCATATTGACTAAATATGCATAAGACACATCCTGGCATATATTGACTGACATAATCGAACTAATAGCAGTTGTCACTCCCTACAGTGATCGCAGCCTGGAGTAAAGAGAAACATGTCTGCTTCAGTAATGTAAAAATGTGTCAAATGTCACACTGATTTGGGATTTTTAAAGCATGGTTTTTCACAAACACACAAATATAACTTCGCCCACGCATAGCTCCCCCCCTCCAAAACTAATATTGCTGGCTAGAAGCGAGGCCAAGCACTGAAAATGCTCACCACGGGAAAGAGTGGGGTAGCAGTAGATAAGAGCCAGAGCAGGGAAGCAGGGCAGCTTTTTAACCGTTTTAGGTGCTTTGTGTTGTTCTACAGCGAACATTGGCACCAAGCCTAAAGAGAACACGCATCCTACAGGGTGAGAGAAAGTGGTATGAATGGATTGGTTTATATAAGAATGAAGCCTTCGATAGAACAGGATTGGGTGAGGCAAGACTTCCTGTATTTGGGGAGTGTGTAAGTCTGTGTATGTGTTTGATTCCATCAATCTGTCAGTGTGTGTACACTGGTCTAGTGAACAATGTCTAGCGGAGTGTTGTGTGAAGGAGTCTGTACATGAGCTAAAGGGGCAGGTGTACAGACATGGGTAAAAGAGCCTGCCCAGAGACCCATCAATCACTCTATGCTCCAGCCGTCTCTGACAGGCTACTGGGCCAAGGAAGACAGAGATATGCCCTCCAAAAGTACACCAGAGCCCCCGTCATCCCTCCTTCCACTTCTTTTTGTCCTAGAGAAAACACAGGATGAAGGCAAAGCTCGGCACAGTTTGAGATTTTGACACAAGGAAATGCCAAATTAATGGAGCTTTCACAAGATTCTACATGATTCCCACTCTGTATCTTATCATGTGCATTATCAGATTGTCAGGGATGAAATTTTGGAGGAAATAGCACCATAAAACAATAAACACAGAGCCTGGGTAAATGAGACACCTTTTTAATGGCAACATAAAACTATAAAACCTATTTCTTCAATAGGCCAAGCTTGACTTAGTCCCTTTAGTGTGATAGATATTTGTCTGTTTGATCTTCCTCTATAAAAATAGAGAATGAAATGCATTAGATGAGCTAAGCGCAGCTGTTTCACTCTGACATCCTCTTCTTTTTGCCTTTTGATTCTCCTCTCTTTGTGTATTCATCTAGGAAGGAAATGTTGACTTATGGAGTCCACTTAAAGCACTTCCCTCTGTTTCTGTGGACATTTTTGTGGCCCATCCATTTACAAACGATGACATTGCCCAGATATCTCAATACGTCTTCTAAAAAGTAGCGCTACTGCACAGCTTTCTCTCTGGGTATCTGGACACTTCCCTAAACTCTTTGTACGTCAGAGGTTTTTCTTTCCTAGCCGCCAGCTAGTACAGAACAGGGTCATGGGTAGAATGGGTGCTGGGTCCCAGGACAGTGAAGTATGACATTAACAGTATGAAGTGTTAGTCTAGAGTAGATAAGATACAATATGTGAGCTCTTGAGTCCAGTGGTCCTATACTACCACTCAGGAGGACCACTGATAGAAGAGTACCTTCGCTTCCTGTCCTCTTAAAACCTACCCACCTATCTTGTTTGTGTGTGTGTGTGCATGTTTCAGTGTGCAGTAAGTGTACTTTTTGTGTGCATTTTTTATCAACATGTTTCCATATTTGTTTGAGGTATGTCTTTGGCTGTACTCCATATGTGATAAATGCTCCTGATGGTAACTGTGTGTCAGTACTTGTGACAACCAGATGAATATATGCTGCTGACTCTAATCTCCACCTCTTCTGCGGAGACCTGGGTATTACTCTTGTTGCGAGGTGTAATCTCCTCTTGGTCTGAGCCTCTACTGTGGCCAGAGAGGCTATGCGTATGTGTGTTTATGTGTCTGTGAGGTTTGTGCGTGGTACGTGCCTGCATTCTGGTGTCTGGTCATATGACGAGGTGTTCTGCTCTGCGGACGTGCTCTGCTTATTAAACCTGGGTTAAGCCCTCACTTGAAACCTTCTATCATGCTCTTCGATCCGAGACGAAGGAGTTAGGGAGGATTAGGGGGTTTGGAGACTGGAACTTCAGGGATTTTCTGCCAACATTTTGGCAAACTTAGAAAAATGTGCTCAAGGGGCACAGTCAGTCAGTCCACTTAAGATGAGCCTGCATGGACCTTGCGATGGCCTGTTTTTCTACCTTGTCTTCACTGTTTGTTCCCAGGAGACAGACCACCAATTCGCCACCTATTGATAGTTTTGCAGTTACCCTCTAACTATCAGCAGAGTGCAGACATCTAGCTGTGACTTTTTGGTTCAAGTACATCAAGGGCACGAAGCAAGACTGGTGAAATGTGAGGCACATATTGAAAATACTTATGACTTTCAGTTGCTTTTGCAATATGGAAACAAACAAGTTGGTGGTGGTATGGCAGGCATTTGTAATTTGTAGATTTTTAAGGTTTGCTGCTGTGTTGATAGGCACTGTTGGTTGCTCAACAGTAGCTTTAGAAAGGCAGGCTGACTCTGCTCAGGTTCAATGGACTGATAACCCACGAAACGGTGTCTCTGCTGCACTTTTGCTGTATCAGCCTTTATCTGATATAGTTCCCTTTCCAACATACTATCTTCTTTTCTATCACTGCCTCTCTATTCCATCCTCTACCTCTTTCTCGCTGTGTTGCTCTCACTCGATCCGTCTCCTGTGAATTGATAGAGAGAGAAAGATTGAGGCAAGAGAGACGGGGAGTATTTCCAAGACCTCTACGACAGAGAAGGGAAGGGGAGAAAAAAAAGGGATCTGAAATTTTATCAGAGTTGTAGCATGTTGCTGAGCCTGGAGCGTGACAGGCAGGAAGAGCTGGTGAGGTAAGCAGTAGACCCAAACACTGATAATGATCTGCCTTGGTGCTATCTGACTACAAATGAATGCAGTCTATTTGCTGCTGACTGTGGATAGTCATAGCCCTGTCATCAGTCAATGACAAACGCAAACAGGGGATACATGATGGCATTCAGTGTCATCTAATTGTCCTTGGTTGCTGTGGTAGCTAATCTGATCATTAAAGCAACAATTGGGAGAAAATGAGTTTCTCCTTGTCATGTCACAGATACAAGAGTCTGTCCTTAAAATAGGACCGGCATGCGTGGGAGTTGTTGCTCATTATCGCAGTGTAGTTCTTATGCAAGCTTTCAGTTATCCTGACCTTTCTGTAAAGCAAGCAGTTCGTTTTTAAGCCCCATATATGCAGCGTGCTAGGTCTCATGTTACAAATGATGGGATTGACTCCATTACCACAGTAATGATGCACTAATGACAATGGACATAAAAAGAAATGGATGAACAGGAAAAGCAACAAACTAAGACTGAACATAATTTAGAGTGCGCATGTCATCTCTGAAAGGTTTTGTCTGACTTATTTAAACATCTGTCTCATCTTATTAACTCAGAGAATGTTGTTTATGCACCTCAGGCCCTAACTACACGTGCTGTGAACATAATCATCCTCAGCGGAGTGTATGTAAACATATACAATAGTCTAATTAGGACCATAAGGAGAATGGCAATTTGACCGAGCAGTGAATAGAACAGATACACCCTCACCTCTCCTTTGTGCCCATGTGACCTTTCTAAACAGGGTGTGGCAAGGACACAAAAGGATCTCCATGTAACCATATACTGCAAAGAGCTGGATAAAAGACAGACAGGGGGACGTCATGTGTAAAAGGAGAAAAGTGAGAGGATCCATTCAAAATTCAAACAGTAGTCAGTGTTGCTGTGGGTAAGTTTTGAAATAGCTGACATCTGACTCAGTGAGGCCCAGTATTATATGACCACAGTGCTGTTGTTGGGCTTGGGGGTGACATTTCTATTCTCCCTTCCAGACTTCTCGCTCTCTTTCTCCGCCTTGCACTAGTATCAGATTCTAATCTGTCAGTGGTGCCTCAGCTCCATTTAGTCGACTGGTCACATCTAATGGATAGAAGAAAGCTCTTCAGTGACCAGCCAGGACATAGCTAGTCCTCTTCCCAGAGTTCTTCACTTCCCTGACAATTGCCTTTATGCCAGTTTTCAACACTTGTTTAACAAATATAACTTCATTGTACTTGCAGTATTACCTAATAAAAGTCTATCAGCATAATCACTGCAAGACTTCCCTACTACCTTAAAGCCTTACAATGTAAGCACTCAGTCATATTTGGACCTCTTTTGCTTTTTATGTGATCCTCATGCCAATAATCATGGTGTGGTAGCAGATGATCTCGGGACCTGGCCTTTGCGTCCAGTCTCGTTTCTCCCTGCCAATGGGATTAGTGGAGAGTGCCGACTCTGCAGGTGCAGCCGTAAGTTAATTTACCCCACTGTTTGGAGCTATAATAGCTTATTGATTGCCTGACAGAGATGCAAGAAGCAGCATGGAAGGGCACGGAGAGGGGAGAGAATAAGTTAATCATCGCTCAGTGTGTTGCCAGGATTTAATCACATTACCCAAGGTTCACCACTGCCATGTAAATTCACTTTCAACCTCGGAGGAGTTGGAATGACTGCTCTGAGACAGAGGGGACCCTACTGATTTTGTGAAACCTTTCCTCAGCTGCGGTCTGGTGCCTGTCGGCCGGGTACTCCCTGGCCGGCACCCGCCTCAATCCTGTGGGATGCAGGCTCTCTGCCCAGGGGCCCAGCTTAATTCATGTTAAGATGTTGGGATAATTTTAGCAATGCTACCCAGCGGTGACCTCCATCTGCTATAGTGCTGCTCAGGTTGTATGAAAAACATCAGCCTGGCCTCCACTATTCAGTCCATAACTTCCAGACAGCTGGTTGGACCATCACTCACTTCTTCCACTGCTCTTTCCCATGCCTAAGTGCTCCTGTTCAGTGTGTATGTGTGTGTACAGTACGAACAAGAAGGTCTGTGTGTGTGTGTTTCTCAGAGGAACTCTGGCCCATTTGCACTACCATCATATACACATTCTCACTACGGCTGGTTACCTGGAAACTGCACATGTTGCTTTTATTTGACCGGTGGCTCTTTAGCTGCCAGCACAGATTGAGAGAATGTTCCCCTATTTTTACAGCTTCAAGCAAAGCTGCCATTAACACTATACTCTATATCAATACAAGGACTGCAGCAGAACTGAATAACTCTTGTCTTAACCCCATAATCACTAGCCAGGACTGATTGTGCTATGTGTTGGACAGCAGGCTCATTCTAATGGTTCTGGGAGGGTATCACATTGGCTTGTGTTTACATAGAAAGCAGCAAAACCAGGTTTAGCTGTGGTCGGACTTTCGTCATGCTTCAGCCTGGCTTCTATCAATCTGTCTGCACCCGAATACTCAGCTAACCAAAATCAAAACACTGGCACAGCGAGGAGAGAAGTGAAAGAGTGAGATAGTGTAAACACAGAGACAGAGATGTTGGCCTCGCACCCCATCACACACACACACACACACTGTCACTGACCTGATGGCCAAATTCCTATCTGGCAACAACAGGAGAAACATCTGGCAAAACTGTCCACCTTAACTGAAATCTAAACCTCATCAGGTCTCATCACTAGCAGGGCTTAAGGTACAACATTTAGATTACTCTCTTGTCAGAAAAAACCTTGATGTGATTTAAAATAATTGCGCTGAATCTGGTGCTTTGAGATCAAACGTGCAGAAGGAGAGATGGGAAGGAACAACAAAGACAGAGAGAAATTGTTGAAGAGAAAATAGCGGACAAGCTGCCATTAAGCATGGGATGAGAGAGTAGGAGGTGCCTCCAGTTGGACGGAGAGCCTCTCTTGGCTTGTGAGGGGAAGATAAGGGGACAGGTGGTGTTCTGTTCTCTCAAAGATCTCCGACAGCTGGCAACTCTCTTGCTATAAGCATGTTGCCGTAGAATGTATGTGTGCGTGTCGCTGAGTGTGTGCGTATGCGTGTTTGTGTGACATTTGTTTGTGAGTGCGTGTGTTTATAGCTGCATGTGTCTGCATTTGGTGGTTGTTTGAGCACTTGCCAGCTGAGATATCTCCCTAAAGTCAGTCTCGACTCTCATACCTGTGCTTTTTTTCATAGTTTCCTTGTTCTTATTTTCTACTCACTTACAGCCGCTTGGCATCGGGCCATTTTATACCAGTCTGTTCTACTAAAATATTTTTCTTCCTCTGTCTTAGTGTTTTCAGTATGTGGCAATAGCAGGTTGACTCCTGTTCTGACAAAGTACAGATTTAAGGAGTGGTGCGTTCATGTTAATGAAAGCATGTTGTTTATTTTTCTTAGCCACTTACCCACTTCCTTGCCCTTTTTATGCGACTTTGGACTTTGCCTCTGTCATGCCGCTAAAGACAGATCGCAAAGTACTGTATTGTTTTAAAACGTATAAAATATACTGCACATACCCCAGTCTAGTCTGAAAAATTCAAGGAATTTATTTGTGTTAAGTTTGGTTTTCTCGTAAACTTGATTTCATGACCAATGAACACTTTTCCATGCAAAGCAGATGCTGGGATAACAAATGAGCCAAAACAGAAGGGACTTAAAATGCTGCTGTGCTGGCCTGGCAGTATGTAGTGCTCATGTACTCTGGTTAGTTCAGAGTTCTTTACTGTGTTGGCTTTGGGCTCGTTCCACATACAGCTCTGTGTTTGATCGGGCGGTGTAGTGGTAGCCACTGAGAAGAGCTCGTGTCATCTCAGTGGCAGACTGCTTTTGTTTGCAGAAAAGAAAAAGAGATGGTACTAAATGGGCCAGAGGTGGTTATTTGCTGTTGGCAAACAGACACTGTCTTCAGTGGCGAAGCACTCAGTTGCCACTGTGGCCTGACAGCTGGCTTTCATCCCTTGCAGAGTTTGTTCACAATGCATGTTGCTTTTAAATGTAATTCATGCTCTTAAACTCTCTGCATGGCCATCGCACTCTGGTGGACACTCAGGAAAAAGATTCCCCACTAGCGCTGCTTTTGGTGAATAGAATGGAAATCCATTTCCTAGACCATTATTGATTGATGTCAACTGCTATAAGTGTCCGCTCTTTTTTCTCTGTGTTTTGCCAAAAGGTTTCTTTGAAGTCGCTCTGATTCCTTTCAGCTTCCCACTTCAATAGAACAGTTGGCCTGCACCTGATACATTGATGTTTCACGCCCCAGAGGTCACCTTGACTAGGATGCCCTCTTTGTGTCGGGGAACTTTTTCATATGCAAAAATTAATGATAGTGTTTTAGGATGAAAGAAGTCTCTTCAACAAGACCATCTGTAACCTCTCTACACCTTTCTCTAGATGTTTAACTCTCTATCTTTCTTCATTATAAGCTGTAGCCTCCAGTACGTATGAATCACGATGATGGGAGTGTATTCCTGATCTAATCAGGTGTTAAAATAGTCCCGTAATGACATTGAATATCCCTTCTAGACCATAATTACACTTACTTCCACCTACCTTGGGCACACATATTTCATCATTTATGTCCACTGGCATCACAATTCCTGTTAGCTTATTTTCTCTGAAATGTGCATCTCATTAGGCAATCATTTAGACTGAGGCTTTTTGTAATTTACAATTGTTGAGACAGCTCTGCAGATCAGTAATTCCTAATTGCTCGGGGTGATTTGCACACACATCCACTTCTTAATAGAAATTGTGTATAAAAAGGAAGGTGTTTGTTTATATAGTTTCAATATAACAGTTTTTATACTTCAATTTTTCACAGCACAGTGAGCTTCATTTTTTTTTTTTTTTTAGATTAATTTATAGTGTCAACGTTAGAGTGGCAATGTTATTCGCAATGATTAGTCTAAGCCGTGACTGTAGCAGAGTAATGCAGCACAAACAAATCCTTTGCACACTTGGACCCATGGATTCAGTGGTGGTCACTTTTTCAGAATCACTTTGCCACAGACAGAATTTCTGCTGCACTGCTTTCAAGCTTGAATTGTATCAGAAAATATGGTTTTCTTTCATCCCACACAAGATTCCTACTTTTCCCCTGAGGCGAAGACTCATAAAGCCAGCTTTGTCCTCCAGAAACACAGACGTTATGGCTGTCCTCACATAACTATAAATATATTCATTTTGAACATCAACTGTTATTCATCTTGACCATAAAGTTGTAAGGAGCCCTAAAACATTCACTTTGAAATGTATTAAAGCAAATAATTCACTTTTTTGTATGCGGTACTCCACGTTTAAGTTAACGTATGCTTGTCCTCTGTGCATATAAGCATTACAACACCGCGTATGTCACAGTTATACGGTAGTGTCATAATTTCTAGAAATTCTGGTTTCCTGTCACAAATATTATTACCTTGGTGAGCCTATAAATCAAGTATTCAGATGAATCAGTTGTTGTTTTCCTGTTGGGCATAAAACAGCAGGATTTCTGATTCTGTTTATACCACAGAATAAGTTCACCTGACAGGGTGTCGGGATATTCCCAAGAGAGGTAAAAAAAAATCAGAGGCTGGTCAGAGGTTAAGAAAAACTAGGCCAAGCTCTCATCAGACAAGTTTTTTTGTCTCATGTTGTCTGGAAACTATCACAGGAGAAGAGATCAAGGTGACCATTCTGCCCATTCTAAACAACCTCGGAGCCTATGGCCACTGGCCGTTCATTCCTGAGGGCAGGCAGAGCAGAGCGTAAACCCCTTAAAGCAGGTTTTAAACAAACAGTCTGGCGAAGAGGCTGTGTGTGGCTTTTCTGTTCAAATGCCTACATCTCCCTCTCTGCAGCTCCCCAGAGCGGTGTGTGAGCAGCACCGTGTGTCCCTGTCTGATTTATCTCTGCAAGGTGAGATAAGACTCTCCCTCAGTCCGTCTGTTAATCCTCTCAGCCACAGATGGAGAATGAGCATCTATCCTGCTTGTAGACAAAAGGGTTGCTGGATGGAAATGGTAGACTAGACATTAAACACACCTGTATTACCTGGAGTATCTGGCTTTTTCCTGAGGAATCCAGTGAAGTAATGGGTTTCCCATTGGTCATGGGGTTTTGGGAATATCTGAGCGAGACAGGGGAAGTAAGGGGATTTGATACATTTCCAAAGATTATCAAGTCATTTTTCTAGTGGGTGATTTTAATTGAGCATATCAGGGTGTTTTTGCAACTTTTTCACCACAGTGAGCCTGATTGTAACAGTCTGTTTACCCCTTTAGAGCTTGTCTGAGTTACAACAAGAACAAAACAGAACAAAAATGTTATACACTCGTTAGGTCATATAAATGCTAAATTGTAGTAATTAAAAGTCATGGAATATTACATCAAGGCCATAGTAGGAGCACAATGCAGTGTCATATTGTCAGTTTTTTTCTATGCAGTAATCATAATTCCTCTTAGTCCCATATAGTCACTGGATCTCAAGGGAGTGCTCATGGTCGCTAAGTAGGAACTGTTAAAAAGCGGTTGGTTCGTACTCCTGTAGAACTAAGTTAAACAGATGCTCACTCAGGTTTTTTCTGCAAACGATCACAAGTGAGTTTGTGGAACAAAGTGAGACGGATGAGACCCAGGGGAAAATCTTTCAGCAGGGGTGTGTGTATATGTGTGTGTGTGTGTGTGTTTGTGTGTGTAAAAGTATGTGCGTACTTGTATATGCACTTTGGATCTATGGAAGGGCTCCAGATGAAACCGATTTATATCCTCGACATGCCTTTATTCATTGGGGAGCTTCAGCATCACTCTGTCCTGCTGACAGCATCGGCCTGTAATTGGCTGACAGCGTTAAATGTCTCAGGACTGGACTGATTGAAGAGGTACTTTGTCTGATATGGACAGTGCCACAGTATGGCCCTTGGGTCAGGAACGCAGTGCCTTTAGCACAGACTCCAAACAGTGGTTAACTTAGAGAGAGATGAAACTTGACTCATACTTCGTTGACGTGGATTTTTGCCTTACATGCATGCTGCATTGCTGAACTGCAATGATTGCCCTTAGCTGTCCTTTTCATATCATTCCCCCTTTGTTCCCGCTCCAAAGAAGTGCCATCAGCATATTAGCGAAAATTGCAGGGATTGGTGTTGAGATAATGAAATTTTGTTACGCTATGGGAGATGAGTGAAAGGTGATAGAGGTTGTGCGTTAACAGTGTACAGCTGTAGAGCATAAAACTAGCTGGATGCCATCAAGCTAATCAAATGAACTACGCTATCAAGCAGAGTTTTAATGAAATACTCTGGATGACCCCCAGTTCACAGATAAAGTACTGCTTTAGAAGACTCTTCAGTTATTTATGGAAACCAAATGTATGCTGAGGACTTACTGTCTGAAATAATACAAAACATGACATAGCCAGGTACAGGATCATTCATCTTCACCAACCTGTGCACCTGTCATACATGCATATGGATACTGTCAGGGAGAGAGAGGTATGTAAGTTTCATGGACAAAGTACTTAGTGTTCAGCAATGGAAATGGAGGCTCTTTAGCTGTATCTCTTTGATGTAGCAGACAAAAAGCAGGGATGGTGTCCCTGAAGAGCACTTATGTTCAGGATACATCCCTCCCTCTCTGAGGCCCAGCTGCTATCATTTGTAAGAGCAGGGTTTTTACTGTACAGTAACTACCATTTACATGATAATGCTCCCTGGGTATATAAACACTAACACTACTGTGTATTCCACTCTTTTTCCCTCAGTGTGGTGCCTGTCATTATACCGTGCATACTGGCACAGTACTGAATGCTAAACGAGTGATAAGAATAAAGAGAGTGAGTTTTAGTTTCTAGACATTTCAGGAGATTTTTTTTTTTTTTTTTTCCACAGCAGTGTGGTCTTGTTGAGCTACCACAGCTTAGCGCTCTCCGGCGACTGGTATCTGTCAGTGAAAGAGTTGGGGGGTCGTCAGTCTCCCTTTCCCTTTGCTTTGACCTCCCTCCTTGCACCTTTAATCCCGTCTGTCTCTGTTTATAAACTTTATACATTTTGACAGCCGGTGTGAAGAAAGAGGCGGGCTTGAGGGGGCAAAGGCACTTTTTTTTTTAATCTTTCTGAGCCCCACTTCCCCACTTCTCAGCCAGCAGGGAGAGACACTTTAAGGGCTTAAAAATAATCACTCGCTGTTTTCAGTGAGGGGCTTTCTAATTGAGCTTGGACTGACCCCTGGATGTGACCGTGCCGTCTGGTTTCCATCCCCGCACTTGATTGAAATGGGAAAAAGTAGACAGAGATTCAACTCATTCTTATTTATTTATGTTTGGTTGTCCCCTGTTTTGCATGGCCCAGCGGTGGATTAGCACTCTATAGATGGATCCACAGTGCATGGGCCCCACTTCCCTGACACACTCAGGGGGGCTGGAATGTACAACACACAGCCAGGACTAATGGTGTATGAGAGGGGGCTGGTATGAGCTGTCTACCTCAATACACCTCTCTACTGTGTGGAGGGCTGTGCACTCTGCATTTCTACAATTCTCAGCTTCACAATGTTTTGTACTTCTGCCTCAAGTATAATGTTTCAGAATCGGCGCTGAAGAATGGCAGCATTGATAAAATCACTGTGCAGTTTAAGGAGCGTGCAGTATGAGTCTGACTTTTGACAGTGGCCAGAGAACGGACATATTTGGGTCTGTGAAAAAGACCTCTCGTAAACAAAGTTGACAGCATGCTTGTGTACCAGGAAGTGTGAGCAGGATGCAGGATCTTTGTAGGTTAAACACATCTGACATGGCCACAACACTGTGTCCATTTATTCCTGTTTTACATGCTGGATGCTGTCAAACTCTGACTGACAGCTAAATCTGCAGGCTTGTATTAGCACTAAGCCACTGTGTAATTGAATATTAGTTAAATCCTCACCATACTACTGAGATTTGACCTAAAAAGCCCAAATCTGTAATTGGAGTATAGTGCCCCCCATAGGCATCACGGTTGGCCTGCTACTACAATATTGTATTTATCCTAATTTAATTAGATGATCAAACTTTTTTCTTTTTTTTTCAGTTATTATCTGAGGTTTTGCTCTAGGAACAACTATATAGCTGTGTATGAGTTTTAAAATATATTTGGAAGCTGGTTTGTTTATATTTGCATGGTCTCTGACAGTTTGAATATGACAATTTTTCAGGTACAATGAATCTGAAAATTGTACAGAAATCATCTGGCATCATTCGTTCGTAGCCTTTGAAATGCTCTTTGCACAGCATACGATCATGTATAAATAAAATATCAGAGTTGGCTTTGTTAGTCGTAATTTCATATCGGGCTCGGGCTGTCTGCTATGCTACTTTTTTGAAATGTCTTCACTGTAATAAGGACAAAGTAAGAAGTAATGTTAGCAGAGCTGAAGTTAAGTGAAGAAAAAGTAGAGAATTGGTGCCCTGTTTTAGAATCTGTGGAGAGTTATAGTGACATATTCTGTGTATAATCTACTCCTCTGTGAGCTGCCTGATTAATGCAGAGAAGTATTTAAGTGGCGCCAGGAGGACATCAGCTGAGACGGTAGAGTTGTTTGATAAAACATCACTAATTAAAATCTGTGTTTCCTCTCCGTTGTTCTTTGTGTGTATTATCTGTATTTTACTTAGCTCTCTCGGGAACAAGATAAATTGCATTAATTAAGTTCAGCTCCAAATGAAGAATCTTTGTGTTTAGTGATATTTGTTGCAGTAGATTACTGTGCCTGCTAATTGAAAGGCTTGTTAACTAGGTAAGAGCCAAGAGACTTCAAAAACCCCATCTGTATCCCTCAGTTGTTTCTCCACATCACATTCACCAAGCAGATGTCTGCTGCAACTGTTAAATTTTGTCCTCTGTTGATCTGCCGAGGTGTGTGTCCTTCAGGGGGGTGTACTGGGAGTTGTGCAGCAGAAACACAGGTCAGTAGTCTCACCGTCCCTCTGGCACAGACATAGGATAAGGGAGAGTAAAGAAGAGGCGGTGCTATTATCTATAAGCCAATGACAGTAGCAAAGGCTTTTTTAATCGTCTTTCATTTTGTGCCTTTGGGCTCCATAAGTTTTCCCTTTAGATGCTTCTCCCATTGCTGCATCACAGTCACCCTCTCACTCTATTCTCCAAACCACTCTGCAGTAAAATTAGATTTTATGATTTTGGGTCATTGCAGCTTCCTGAATACTGTATACCAGGGATATATAAAAAGTTCTGAATACTTCTCTTGAAGCCACCACAATGTATGAGTACTAAGTTTAGAAGTGGCACCGTGAAGTACTGCTGTTCTTTTGTGTGTGTGTGTGTGTGTCTGTGTGTGTGTTTGTATGTATGTGTGTGTGTGTTGTTCTGTTTTTTAGAGGCACAATTTACCACATCAGTCTTTTTAATTTTTAATGCCACAGCATTTGGAAAATGGGGAGGGTGGAGAGTTTAAATGACAGAAAATATTTTTTTTAAAGAAATAATGATAGTGAAGAAACAAACAAACAGCGACTGAACTGCCCCTCAGCAACCCATTATAGTAATTTGAATCTGGATATCTGGGGGAAGGGGAGGAAACGGACATGATGGATGTATGGGGAGACTCATCTTAACATTCTCTGCAGGGGTGCCAGATAATGCAGGCCACGTACAGTAGTAACTACATAGGAAGCAAGGACATGACTATTTTTTTTTTTTACACACAGCCTGTCATTTACGAAATCTGAATCCAGATTATAGCAGGGCTGTGCATAATTCCTCTGCATTCAAAGATATTCATATAGAATCGTAAATACGTAGTGCAAAACGGGAAGGAAACTTATACTGATCAGTAAATAAAATCAAGTGAAAGAATTAGACATTTTTGTCTATAAATGCAGACTGTTTTTTGTTCTGTCTTCATTTTCTCTCTCTGTCTCAGCATCTCTCCGGACTCTGTCTGTTCAAGCAGTGGTAGAGTTGACATTTACCCCTTCTGTAGACAAAGAGCGCTGGCAGAGTGAATGGGGAATGGAGGGAGTAGCTGGCAACTCCGGGGCACAGGCCAGATGGATTAACTTGAAAGGCATGGCATTGTAAACCAAATTCAAATTAATCCCTTTTTTGTGTCTCTTGATGGAACAATGGTTCTTTCCCGGGCCTCAGAGAGACATTGACGCTGAGGGGAGAGTCAGGCCTTCACCATATCCGACACTCTATTCACATCACTGCTCTCAATTACCTGCCACAGAAATAAGGCACTTTCTTGACACAGGCAAAATTACCTCACATAATTCAAGGCAGAATCCATGAGCTGAATATATTTGAATATTAATTTACAAATCACATTTCATAGTAAATATGCACCTCTGGAAACTGGTTTCATTATCTGCCCAGTATATGTTTTTTTTCCCCTGGTCTGACTTGCATTATTAATGCAAACACAGTGTCAGGATTTCCATATAAAATAGTTCTCAGACCATTTGGATTTGTCCAGTTTTTTAAGCACGTCTGTTTTTCCCCTGTGGCCCTGACTAGCTGACACAGCCTAACAAAGAAAAGTGAACTCCAAAACCCCCTGTGCAGGACAAAATCCCTGAACTCCCCAACCCCACCCCCACATCACCTAAAATACTGAGTTTGACCAGTTGACCAACATTTTTCACATGCAGTGTGGCTCCACAATCTTAATGTCCCTTAGTGCTAGCTTTACTCTGTTTTCTTTGTCTTTCTCAATGACCCATGCAGCTTCATAATTTTATTTCCTCAAGACATTTTTTTATGAGAAAGTCTGTTGGTAAACCACAATTAAATTCCTTTCAGAACCGCTTCCTAATTCTTCCTCCTCCCCCTTATTTGTGTGTCTTTGTGTGTGCGTAATATGCAGCATAAGTAGGACAAGAGGTCCCACTGTTACAGCTTGTATTATTTGATGCAGCTATTCATTAATTATCTTCCCTGCACAGTCTTCCTTATCGCTCATTGTTTCCTTTTTTTGTTTTCCCTTCAAACACCTTGTTCCACACTGTTCTAATCCCAGTTCTTTGTTAAATAATTTGCCTACTCAATATCCCTGGGAATCTCTAACAGAATAGAGAGAGCACAGTACATGTGACTACATATTATGAGGATCTCACATTTGTTAGGTTTTTTTTGCTGTACTGTGATATATTGGAAACTGGGGAAGGTGGTGGCTGAAAGTTTAAAAGCTTTACTGAGATAAACGGTGATTGTGTTCGCCATGAGGAAGGACACAGTAAGCAGGGGATAGATTGCTGGCTGTCACTCTTGACTTTATTTCTTTACACATCTGTCCCTGAGGCTGTTTGTTGCCGACTGCCTCAGAAGACAGATTTATGTTGCGTTTAAGTTGACCAGAAATGTTTGGATTTATCACCAAAGGCATCGGAGGAGCTCGAACACTTGGCGCATGAACACACACACAAGCACACTCGCACTCAGACACCTCGAACTCCTTAATGTCACACACGCTTTCAGTTCTGCTGCCCTACTCTGTTGATGGTGAGCTAAATGATCCATAGCGGTGTATATGGACTGCACCTCCTCTCATTGGTCACAGACACTTGCTTTTTATTGAATCAACCAGGTTAGTTCATACAAATGTTGACTCATATATAATCATCATAGCCTATCAATGCAGAACAATTTACTGCATTGTCATTCAAAGTGACATCTCTTGTGCTCCTCCAGCCCTTCCTGATTTTTTTTTTTTTTTTTTTTTTTCCCAGCCTTGCGTATTAGGCTTTCAATCCTCAGCTGCTGTATACCTCCACACTGGAGCCATTTTCTGAGGTTCTGTCCCAGTGGCGACCCCTCAGGCATTCACCGCCATGGCCTATGTGGCATTACACTAAACTTCAAATGGTTTACTCATAGAGCTATTAATAAAAAACCTTTCTGACAAGCACATCAATGATAGACTGCAAGAATGCCAGGCAGTCAGTCATGCCATCTAGACAGTAAGGCATATGGGGGGGAATTATAGACAGCAGGAGACTGAAAGTATGCTGAAATCTGTTTGTGGAATAGGGCGTGTGGGGGAAACGTTGATATTTGTGCCCCTGCTGAGCTCTGGGTGCTGTGATGAATGGCGCTGTATAGCGTTTTACTGCCCTGTGCATTCCTCTGTCTGGGCTGTTTACTGTTACCACACCTCGCTCCTCTGTGTGTAGTGGTAACCATCCGGGTAACACATGGTGCTGTATATGCCAAGAACATTGGCCCAGCATAGTTATTATGATCCCATTTCAAACCTAATTCACTCCACTGCCCGGAGTAGTCACATACCAGTGGCATAGCTTCATGGCATAAAGCTCAAGAGATCTGAAGTGTAGAAAACAAAACACTTGCAGCTGTAGGAGGGAATCAATGGGCACAATTGTGGACATGACAGAGGGGATTTAACGTTCAGTAGCATTTTAAACCATTAGCTACTGTCTCTTGTCCTGTTACACAAACTGTCCATGTTGCACAGCTGTATGTTTTTTTTTCTTTCTGACAGATAGATTCCATGGCTTGTTAAGGCAGGATTTAGTGTCAGTAAATCCACATTAGCTGCAGGAAGGACAGTGACCTCTCTAAATGTAATTAGACAGGGAGTCGGCTCCAAGTCTTTCTTTTCAAGACCAGTCACAGACATGACTTCCATCTTGATGTGTGGACATTTGTTGATTGGTTGGGGACAGGTGGGGATGTCATCATGACCTTCAGTGTGCATTCGTACCATCGCATGTATGTGTGTGTCTGCGCCTTTCTGAGGAGTCCTTTGACTCGAGTCTCTGGCTTCATAGAGGGTCTCTTGTCTCGTTAGTGAAATGTTGATGGTTAATGTTAGGTGAAGGACGTAAGCTGGTGTGACCACTTCTCAAGCTCGCTAAAGGACAGTGCCTCCAGTCTGGATGTTTTCACCTGCTAAATGACGCTGTTAGCCAAGTGTTTTAACTTGCTGTTGTGGAGAATGCTAACAACCGTGAAGGAAACATTTGCCAATTTGAGAGACACATTCCCCCCCCCCTCCCCACCTCCCACCCCTCTAGCCAGTTTACTATCTCGGCGCCATCTTGGCATGTCCCCCAGTTAACATTTGTGGGAAGAAAGAGGAAATTCAGCATTTACTGACAACTGTGAAATCATCTGAGATGGAGGTAAAGTGGAGGATTAGGCTGGGATTGGGCCAGAGGAGTGCACAGTGACTCACGGGGAGAGAGAGAGAGAGAGAGAGAGAGAGAGAGAGAGAGAGAGAGAGACGGAGGAGGAACGGTTCCCAGCAAAATGCACTGAGATTTTTAGAACCTCTGTAATTGTCTTTCTCTTTGTCTGCTGTCCTGGAAAACCACCCACTCATCCTTGCCTTTTCTTTTTCCCTCCCCTTGAAGTTCTTTCAGCTTTATAGAGTTTTTGATGGAATCCTATAGGTGACAACCAACAACAATAGGATTCCATATTTTTTTGTTGCAGAGACATTTTGATGATCCCTATCTAATTCTGAAACATAACTCTCCTATGCATTTTCACTTTAATTTGTTGTTATCTTTGTTGTTATGTTAGCTCCCTGCTGTCACAGGGAACTATTTCTGGCTGCTATTTCATGGCATCTTCTGGAGTTGTTTATCTCCTCGCTGGCCTTTTAACAGGTACCACGGTATATGCAGCAATGTGTTGTGACACAGGCACACTTTCAAGCTGCTCTCTTCTCCTCTCTTACCTGTCTGTTCCTATTTCTTTACAACGTCCCTTTTACTCAGCCTTTACCCAGGTTGCTTTCTTCAGGATTTATTCCAGCTTCCTGTCTGTGACAAGCAGAAAGGGGGGTTTCTTTGGACCTATTAGCCCACCAATATAGTCTTTGCCTTCCTTTCAGTCTCCTCTCACCTTCTTTCTCTCTTTCTTCAACCCTCTGTCCATCATCTGTCCACTCTGCCTTTTAGTTTTTCCTTTGCCTTCCTGTTCCTCTTCTCCATCTGACGTAGGGTTTCTTGATTCTTGTTGGCATCTAGCAGTAGTACTGTTTCATCCTTTCCTTCCAGCTCAATTCTGCTGGATGACTGGAGCCCTTGTTGAGGTGTTGTTGTGGTTGTTGGCCCAGGCTGTTTCTCAAGGGGCTCCTTCAGCTTGTCTCTCCTCCCTGAGTGTCCCTGGCCCCTGGCCCCCAACTCCCACCCCTCTTGCCTCTGCCACAAAGCTGCTGTCAGCTCACAGGCCACATGTGTCAGGCCTCAAACACTTATTTAGGACCCAGGCCCTGCCTAAGCGTCACTGTTCCAGCAACAGAGAGGGCACCATGAAAGAGAGGGTGTAGGCAGCTATTCAGCAGCCCGGAAAGACACAGAGGAAGGCTGGACCGAAAAAGTGATGGAAATAAAGCAATGGCACTCTCATTGGAACAATTGCTCTCAGCCCAGCTGACACTGTGAACTCTAAAAAAAGTACTCTGTGTGTGAAGAGGTAGACTGACTATTCACCCACACAGAGTGCCCCCAGTCCATAAGGCTGTGTAAAAAAGTGTGAATATGGTAGTTTGGCCGGAGGGGACAGTGGAGCTCAGCCAGACCCATGCACAACGGCCTCTCTGTTAGGCGCTCTCTCTCTCTCTCAACAGTGCAGGAGCCCAGACACATTAACAAATACAAGTCTCCAATAAAACACCACCGCTGGACAGTGTTCTGCCAGCTCTGCCAGTGGTCTGATAGGTTGTATATGAGCCACAGAAAAGCCATGCCATTCATTCCATTTCAGTCTATTCTGTGGTCTGTTTTTCTTTATTAGGCTTTGGTTAAATAGTGATGACTCACTCCATATCTCAGAGTGCTAGTGATTTTATTTCATTATTTTTTTATTTTTTAACACATATTGCATTCAGCCATTAGACTCTGGTTTATTATATTACTGTTTATTGGTTGCCTGCTAACATTATTTTAAACTGTGGCCATTTATCCCGGCAGCTCTGGAGACACTCAGCAGTTTGAGGATGTTTTGAGCTGACGTAGTCTTTAAAGAGTATGGTGACTAACCAGGTTGAGACGACTGAGCCTGTCAACAGCTCCTTAAAGTCTCAGTGTTGGGGGTCACAGGAGACAGAAGCTCTAATTGACAATCAGTGATGAGTGTCTAAACAGACTGTTATTACAGGGCTCCCGAGGCCTTGATCAGCCGGTGTGGAGAGACAGGCCGACCAGGGGGGCAGGGGGAGGAGAAAGGGACGGTCAAGACATAAACATAATTGTCCTTTGGTTTCATGGGAAGACTGGCACACACTGCTGTAGCTTCACATGGCACAAAGGGCAAAAGAAAGACTGTGGTTCAAATTGTAAAGGTTATGATTACGTCTGACCCTTCGATGTGTATACGACCCGAATTTCGCCTCTGTTCTTCTTGCCCTCATAGTGTTATAGCATGGGTGGTTGGCAAGATAATGATGGTTTCCACATGCATAAAGGATAGAAGAAGGAAGGAAGCAACCATCTTAGTTGCGGGAGCAGAAACAGCAGACAGAAACAAGCATAGACACGGACAGAAAAAAGGGCAAATTAACATTTTTGCCAAGACCCAATTTAACCAGTCGTTAAAGTTTCCTCGCTGTGGTCAGGAGGCAAGATTGGGCATGAAAGGTCTGAATTTAAAATGTCCAACATGAATGCTAGTGGATGCTTGCGGATAATACCTATAATGGTAGGCATTTTCGCTGGTATATTAATGTCATTTCGCATTTCATTACTTCCCAAACCCATAATAATAAATTGTGAGCTTCATTAGGTTTGAGTGTTCAGTTCATTCATTTTTTTGTCCTTTTCCACACTACGCTATGACTACACAGCATGCTTCACATAAAGATTTTCATGCTGGGTGCTTGTGGTGGATCTTCTTTGCTGGCAGGTATTTCCTTACAAAGCCTCCCTTGTTGCCTTCTATTATCCCCTTTTAATTAATGTATCTCCCAGGGCACATAGTGTGCAGTAATTAAGGGCTAATTGCACCCAAGGTCAGTGGATTTATTCATTTATCTGTTCATTTATTTTGTAATTAGCATTTTTTAAGGTAATTTTATCTCTTTCACTGTTTGGCATTTGAGTCTTTGGCTGCAGCCTTCCTCTCCTCACCTCCTCTGCAACAGAACACTACCTCCGTGTTGTATGTTGAGTGGAGGTGGTGACGACCATGAGGAGGAAGCGAGTGACACATGAAGGCGCTGCTGCTAGCCTGGAAGGCCTGAGGGCCCTCACACTCCTTGTGGGCTGGTGTGAAGAGGTTGGCGTGAAGGGGCTGGCTGCCTGTGGACATGTAGTCTCTAGAGGTGGATTGGGGGTGCTGATGGCATGTTGGGTGTAAACAGTGGTGTGTTCCCAGTGCTGGCTAGGGTCACTGCCTAACGGAGCTGCTAACATATTCCTGCTTTGTTCAACAGATTGTTCCATTCTCCTCGTATTAATCTTTTCTAGGTGGACAGATTTGTTTTGCCTCCTGGTTTCCTTTAATCAAGCAGCTCTTTGGTCTGTGTGAGGTGACGAGAGTCCCTGTGATCCCCACTGTTCCCTGTGCTGAGGGCTTCATTGTAGCCTGCTTCATGTTCAGAATTTTGGTCCTTTATTAGTACATCCACCAGTCATACTCACATAAATGCACACACGCATCTTTGCACACACAGAAACACACATTTTCATCCATAAAGGAATGGCCAAACAGACAACCCACATGCCCTTGCACGTCGGCAGTCAGTGGGGTTTCTGCTCAGCATGTGCGCAATAGCCCACCTTGCCTTTGTCATGTTTTCCATATTAAAGTGCTGGTGTGTTGGGCTCCTGCTGGTGGCAGGGTAGGGGCCTTGTCCCAGGGCTGTGCATGTGGGCCTAATCCCCTCATTAACTCAGCCAGTACTGGGCGCAGATGGCATGTTGGCACTGAAACAGGGTGCACACACCCCCCTTGTCTTTCTACCGCTGTCAGACCCTGAGATCCCCCTGACTAGTATACGCTCATTACTGTTAATGGATCGCTGTTGGTCTATCTTGACTGCATTTGTGTGTGTTGAGAGTGCATGAGTGTGTGCATGTGCATGTGTACATGTTTCCTGTTCCTGTTGTTTCATCAAGGGTGTTGACTCTGTTCATTTCTGTTGTCTCTTTAATGAAGACTGATGAGAGATATGATTTGTGCAGGGCAGTTGCCTCAGCTGTCACTTACAACACTTTTTCTAAAAAACCATCTGTACAGTAAATACTGCAGCAGCCCATCTTCTTATCTATGATATGATAAGGGAAATGAAAAATGATGAAACATGACATGATGCTTTCTGATACATGCTGAAGAGGGGGCGGTCACACACATGCACAATTACTTTACCAATTACTTTACTCCTTTCGCCACAACTCTCCATGATAGATTATTGAAAACTGCTACTTTCATGTACTCCACTCTCTGAAGTGCATATAGCCCCCCTGATTATCTGAGGTCCTAAAAGACATTTACAAGGCACTCAGCAAAACTGACTCTGCCAGCCCATGAAATAACAAACTGTTAAAAACGTTCTTATAAATTTTCCACCAACAGGCTGGGGAAAATATGAGCAAACTGACAATCGAGACACAGCACTTGAGGTGCGAGGAGCTATTGCACTGACAAAAACCAGAAACCCTTCCCTCCTTTGAGAACATGCATTTGTCGGCACTCTGCTACAGGGTGTATGGGCTGGCACTGCAGTTAAATATAGCACGTGTTTACAAAAAGTTCAATAGCACTTTTTCATTTTAACAGTGCACTGACAATTTATTGCTCTAATTCCATTTTCCTGTAATATTAACCCAGTGTGGTGCTGAACAAGACTGAATATTAACTTTTGTTATAAGAGAGTGGAACAGATATACAGTGCTGGACATGAGCCAGTTATGGACAGATGAAAGACTGGTGTGTGTGTGTGTGTGTGTGTGTGTGTGTGTGTGTGTGTGTGTGTGTGTGTGTGTGTGTGTGTGTGTGTGTTTGACTCTTTGAGCATGTGTGTGTCTGTGGAGGTCATTCTGGGCTTCCTGTTGACAGCTGCAGGCTGTGGGCAGATTTACTCCGTGGCAGATGCTGCTGAGGGACACAACTCGATCTTAAGTTTATGTTGTACCATTTGGCCACATCTATTTATGGACCAGGACTATACAATGTGAATAGGTAGACTAAGCAAAGCTGCTTTCAGTAGTAAAAATGTGTTCACAATGTTTTTTAGCATGTGTTGGCTGTGTGTGTGTGTGTGTGTGTGTGTGTGTTGGTCTGTTTGGGTGGTAGTTGTTAGCTTGGTCGGACACCCTCATTACCAGACATGCACAGGAAGGCATGGTTGATTTCCCTCTACAATAGGGCACGTTGGGTCTTGAAAAAAATCCACAATAGACTCACTGTGACATCCTGGTGCCTCCTTTCATCTTCTCCTTCCTCCTGTCCATGCCTCCTTCCATGCTGCAGTTCTGCTCAATGTCTTCACATTGTGATGTCACATGCAATTTGTATCCCTGCCTGAGATTTAGTGAAAGAGGATAAATCTGGATACTCTCAGTGGGTGAGTGAACACAGCTAGGGCTCTGAATCTGGACAAGTATGTCAATGACTGGTACCAAATCACTGTCCCTTGAGATAGGAGGAATGTTCTGGCTTTCTTCATGTCAATATCAAAGTCCATTTATGTTGGAGGGCCCTCATCCAAATCTAGAAGATCTTTAGATAGATTTGACAACCAAAGAAAGTAGTCATTATCTGTTCTTTTCAAAGCCTCCATCATCTCAGCTTTTTCTTCACTTGGACACTAGAAACACTCTTTGACTTCAGTGCCTTGGGTGACTTAAGGAGTTGTACTGTATGTGTTGGCAGGCTGAGATCAGGGGCCCAAATCCAAACAGAGCACATGACCTTAACTAAAAAGTCAAACATAGGTTTGTCACCAGAGGGCTAAACGTGGAAGTACTGCGGGTTCATTGGCAATGATTCAGCCCAAATGAATAGGCAGATAGTTGAAAGAGGTAGAAAGAGTTCAAATAGATAATACCTACTACCTTCCTACTACTACATACCAACTCCCATTTTGTACAGCATTGAAAATGTTCTTTTTAAGTTTGACCACTTTTCTTTACCCTCCTTCCTCTCCCCAGACACATAGAAAGAGCTTGCCAAACAACTGAGCAGGTTGTGCCTTGCTTTGACCAATGAACATGGGTTCAGTTTCATTGCTCAAACATTTACCATTTAGTTTGCTATTTATCGGCCTGTAGTTTGACAAAGGCCACTATTGTACCAGAGGGACATTTTTTGGCTTTTCTTTTCCTTCTGAAGGCCTCAGTGCTGCATACTGGAATGGGGCTACATGACAGATAAGTTTTACTTTATGCGTACAACAATCATGGCTCTATTGTTCAAACGAGGCAGTTTTGTTTGCAAGCCCTTGTCAGGAAAAAAAGATGAAAAAGAGAAAACCAGTTGATTGCATGTTATTCTAAACCAATAAGCCACATGCCAGTGTTTGCTGTTTTTTTTCTGCTACTGTCTAGGTTTAATTTTAATATCTTGGCTTGTTCAGTGTTTCCCTTATTTTTAGACTTTAGGTTACACAAGCCAACTCACACATTGGTGGCTTCAAATAGCAGTGCATGCAAACTGGAAAATTGAAACATATATTCCCAGAAATATTGCCAGCAAATATCAGTGAACTGTAGATAGCAAGCTTATGTCTAACAACCCAGCCAGTCTGTGTTGCTTTACTGTATCAGGATCTGGTGACTATAGTTCTCTATGGATAGGATGCTTCTGTTTAAAAAGACTGTTTGTGTTTCTATTAGTCACTTCTTGTAAGCGGAGAGTGTTCACACTTAATTAGGTGGAACAGGAGACTCTTCTCTTATTACGGTATAATTATTTTCTTTAGACTCACACAATGGGTTGTGTGGTAGAGCTTTAAGCAGATGTTGGCAGTTAACCAGTTGGTACCCCTATAAAAATCTGATTTATGTTATTTTGTTTTCTTTGCATATCGTATACAATGTCTCCTTTGGGATCATTTGAGTTTCATATGCATATATACATATATACATTGTGTAATGTTTGCACTGGTTTAATAATGTTTAAATCATCCTACTATTATTATCTTGCTTTTGACCTAATGACCTATCATATGTGGAATGTAAAACACGCAGCATATCAATGAATCTCTATTTTGAATATCCATTTTTAAGTGCTGGTATGTTTGTTGTACTGCGGCTCCACTTGGAGAGACAGGGACAGACTAAATGAGAGCCAGACTGTTTTCTGTGAGCCCTGTGGGGTTAGTCGTGTTGACGAACAATATCCTGGCCCCCTTGGTCCATGGCTCCTAAGTGCCTCTCAGCTACATGACCTCCTTTTCTCTCAGCATCACTCTGTCATCACAGTACTTATGCCGGTCCCCCACTATGACAGCTGTCCTTTCATCAAACATGGCCCTTTCAGATGGATGAAGCCCGAATAACAGTGACATGGGTTTGTTGACAAGAGTCAGGATGAATGATTTTAGCTGCCACTTTGGTGCTATAGATTGTATGAGGCAACCTCATGGCCCTTTGTGATTCCCTCTATGTTTGATCAAATAGCCCGAGATGAACCATTTATCTGTCCTCTCAGATTCAGAGCTCTCTGAACCAGTCTAGACGAACAGCTGTAAACAGGATATGAGGTCATCTTTATGAATCAGCCTGACTGGAAAGTACCACAGTGTCAACTCTTCACCGCCTCTGCCCTCTCTTTATCACTCATTGGTTTCTTATCAGGGTAGAGTGGCTCTAATATTGACCTTGTGGGAGAGGCTTTTGGCCTTACCCTCAGCACGGAGCTCGCAGTGATTGTTGGCCATTGTTTGCCATTCTTTACTGATCTGAAGGAATCGATTAGGCCATTTGCTGACTCTGTGGGCAGAGGTTAAGTGTCCTAATGCCGGCTTGACTAATGCGTTCACTCTTAATGATGGTGGTAACAGAGATGCCCTTTCAACACATGACTAACAAATGGGATTACAATTCACAATATATCAGACATGGTTGTCCTACTATGTGATATATATATTTGCCTCCAGCCTCAAATGCAGAATAATGTCTTCAGTTGGAGAAAAATCTCTTCTCTGAGGTGTCAGAACACTTTTCCAGGGGATTCTGTCTTTTACCATCATCTCCCAGGAGTCCAGCTTCTCTGTTTCATCATAATCAGGACTTTATATTTTCCATATACTGACAAGTGAGAGACAGAGGGATGAGATGCATACTGAGACACCTTGGCAAGAAACACCTACGGGTGGAAACAAAAGAAAATAGAGAAAGCCTGTGTGTTTAATTAAATTAATAACCCCCCCTTGGTAGAATACTGTATATGGATGTGTTTGAAGAAGCACCCTGTGGCTCTTTCAGTAATATTGGTTTTCCTGTATGTTTGCACCGGTGGATATATCTAGCACTATAACCTTCTCACAATAATAAGTTTGGTCTGGCTGTTTGCTTCAAAACTAAGAAAAGTTGTCTATGTAGTGGCTGTATGATTGGATTCTTTGTCCTCCCAAGATTGTCTGTAATATCTATCCGTAGATAACTTTGTTCTGGGTGTTTCTATGATTGGAGTGCTGTGGACCATCCCTTTATGCGAAAGGGGGAAAAAGGAAATTTGGACCAGCACATAGTAAAGAAAGGATACACTTGGCTGACTTATTGATTTCCCCCTTCCCTACTTCCCTCGTCCCTCCCCTCTATCCATCCATCCCTCTTTCCCTCTCCAATAGACTGCTGATGAGCCTGCTCCCCACAGACCCGCCGCCAGCCACAGTCAGTCAGGGTTCTCTCTGTCCATCTCTAGCCCTGCTAGGCAGAAGATTTCTCCCGAGGCCAAGGGGAACAAGGCATATTCTGTTACAGCCAGCGCAGGAGAAAGAAAAACGTACTGTTACTAGATATGAGTGAAATCAAATCTGTTTGACTTGCCCGGCAGCTATGACCATTTTCCACGCAGACAGAAAATATCGGGATTGAGTGAATGGAATGCAGTTACTCATAGTACATCTGACAGATTTATAGGACTGTCAGTATTTTAAGTAGATCTGATAAAGAATTATTTTATTTCCATGGGGAACAAGTTAGGAAATGAGTGGTAGAAACACATACCACTCTAAGGTGTCCAATATAGATCATATTTTAGTGCTTCATTTTTTCAAGTATACTCACTTTTTTCTCTCCACCAGGCTGCTCTTGTTGCACCTCCGTATCTTTAGGAATGATACAGCCTGAGTCGGCTGACGGTCAAATTGGGCAGCAAGCAGTGGAGCGTTTCCCTTTCCTTCCTCATACTCTTAGTGTCCTATATCTTTCCAAATGTGTGCAATGAACGGGTGCAGAGCAGACAGAGGGGAGAGCGTGCTCTCTCTAAAGCTGCTCTCAGATGTCTAAACTAACATTCAGCCTGCACTTCAAAGGCCTGTGGGCGTTGACACACTGCCCTCCTTTGTGTTAGCGTGTATCTGAGTAAATTGAAATTGAGAAGCGAAAGACAGGGCAGAGAAAACAATGAGCTATAAACAAACCTTGAGTCAGGGCTCCAGAACAGCTGGTGGTGTCTTGTGAGGCTATAGTGTTTGTTCCAGCAGTGTGACAGATGTACTGTAAGCCCCTTTGCTGCTTTTATTGTCTGTGTGTTTTGCGGCTGTGAGTGTGTGTGTGTGTGTGAGTTTATGTGTGACCGAGTGGTTGAACGAGTATGATGAGGAGGAAGAAAAAGGGAAACATTCCAGATGAAGAGCTTGGCAGATCAAGCCATTATGTGCACTTCACTAACTGTCTTTGACTGTATTAATAAAAAAAGATGTCGTTATGACTCTCACTTTCTCTTTCTCTCTTTTCATTCTTTGTCTCTTTCTTTCTCAAACACATATAGCTTAACCAGTATACTGCGGCTCAAAAGAGGATCTTTCGCTAATGAGAGCATGTAGCACAATTACAGCTTCTTTGCTGAGTGGCTCAGGTTTGACAGAGTCCCGCTCAGGCAGTTCTCCTTTTTTCCACCCACCAACATGATGTTGGATAGCTGGCAGACCCACTAATTGGATGGTACTGTGTGTGTGCACGGAGCTCAGTGTCCCTCCATAGCCCTTCATCTGGGCAGATGCTGTGGATATGGTGGATGTTAATGTGAGATGCCGCAAGCTTCATCATCTGGTATCCGTCACTCTGTAATTGGAACAGCTCTGGTGGTTCATTGTAGACTTCCCAGGACCCGTTATAACCCCACCCACGCTCTAATGGTGCATGGGGCTCGCCATTCCCAACCATGTGCGGAGGAAGATTCTTGGAGGAGGAGAAGAAGGGGAAAAAAGGAGGGAATGAAAGGGGACCAGACGAGGAGGAGTGTGATCTCTTGCTTCCTGTCCCGGTCTTGATGGTACCCGTCTGCTTGCCAGGCTGCTTGGCCCCCAACGCCTCGCCCAATCCACCACAACTATCCACCCCCCTTGTTTCTGCCACTGAAATGATGATGGATTGATCTCAACCACCGGAAATGACTTTTTAACGCCCACATTTTTTGGTATTATATAGGTGGGGGCTGGGGTTTGTCAAAGGTATTTGTTGTTTCTTGTTGCTGTGTTTGAAAAAAACTAAAGATATTCATTGTGTCAAAATTCTTACACTTAAATTATATATTTTGATATATATATTTCTGCATTTGCTTGTAGGCAAACGTTTATGAGCATGTGTGCATAATACCATGTGCGTGCGGGTGCGTTTGTGTATGTGCTCTGTATAAAAGGCAGCTTGTGGAGCTAATTAAAAGGCCTTGTGTAGGACAGAACCATTCATCTTAGTGATGGGCCCAAGCTGTCACTTAACCCACAGTCCTGTGGGGGAATGAACTGCTGTTGCAGAGTAAAGGACACAACACACACTCTCTTTCTCTTTCTTGTCATCTCAAACATCTGTATGTTTAGGTTGAATATAAACCTAGTTTTTAATTTATTCTGTTATGTTGAAATATTCAAAGTGCTTGTTTGTTTGCTCATCTCTTCTTTGCCACCTGTCTATGATGAAGAAAAAATGCCCTCCCCCTATCAACCTTCCCCCACTAAAGGTGACAAGAGCAATTAATGTTGAGATGCACTGTCTTTGTCGGAGGGATTAAGATATGCAGAACTCTCCCTCTAGATTTTCTGTGCTCAGCAGGGTTTTTGGATCACAGGGCAATTTTATTAGCTGTGATGGGATTGACAAAGAATGCTGGCAATGGAATTTGTAATTGATGCCTTTTTAGTATGCATCTCAAGCCTGCATATCCTTTGGCCTCTTTTGCTTGCCCCCTGCCCCTTGCTCTGTGGGTGAACCCAGGCTGCCTGTCCCCTTGCCCTCTCATTACCACATCACGCCCAGGGGTGCTGCCAGGGCACTGAGAGGTGAAGCTGCTGGGTCAGGGCACAATGGTGTCTCTGCTTGCGGTGACACTCAGGTATATGGATAAAAATCACACATCCCATTTTCATGGATGAGCAAACCTTATACTGTCCGTTATTGATTATGGATGATGAAAATTGATTGAGCTTCTCGGCCCTGCATAACATTATCTATGTGTGTCACTGCAATCATGCGTAGTTGTAGCGTATCAGCATGTACTCCTATTTCAGGACTGGTTGGTCATGACCAGCTGCAGGATACATACATTTATCAGTCCATCAGTGTCTGTTTCCTCAGGGGGGGGGGGATGGGCAAAGACAGTTGGGTTTCTAGAGCTCTTTATTTACTGGGATATTTGGTTGAAAAGACACAAAAGTCTGGGAAAACAGGATATATTTGCAGGGGTGATGGGTGAGAGGTAAGTGAGAATGCACACATGCTGGAAAACTAGTCACACTGTGAACTATCCTTCATCACATGTGTTAGGAGACAGGCGGTGCAGTGAAATGTTTAGTGATTTAAAGTCACTGTGACATTTTGACTGATAGTTCTCTCTATGCATCACAGGGTCATCCCAGGTCTGTCTGCCCCTTGCCCTAAAAGCCCTCCCACCAAGCAGCAATACTAGTTTCTCTTCTGTTGTTGCTCCATTCAAGATCAAATTACAACAATTACCTTCTTTGAAAGTTTTTGGCACATAGAGCACCGTCTAAATCCTTTAAATCCATGTCTGAACAATAGGGCACACACTGTACCTGCCATTTGAATCAGAAGGTCTTTGTCCTGAATTTATACCCAAGTTCTGCATAAGTTAGGTCTTACCAGCCTGAAAAAAATGCAAAGTAAGCGCAATGTCTGGTACTATCTCTTTTTGTTCTTAGAAAAGCTACAGTGCCTGTATTATCCTTTGTTAATGTTCTTATATATCTTTGTGTCTGTGCTGGGAATATGCTTGGCTGTGTGTTGCAACACCTGCAGAGCACGTAAAAGCAACACGTGTGCATGTGTGTGTTTTTTGTTTGCCGGGGGAAAGAGGTCGATCCCCGAGGGGGTCTGTTGCACTGAGACGCATAGGGAGCAAGGGGTCACTGAGGAGGGAGGGGAGGTAGGAACCCTCACCTCCACATGAACTTTAAACTAGTGAGAGAGAAACGAAGAAAGAGATAGGGGGGTTGAGACTTGAGCTTGAACATACGTCTGCAGGGCTAGACAAATGATAGGGATTTCCTTTGCCTCGCTGACCACGTCTGACTGTCTAAGCTCTTATCTTTTATCTGTCTGTCTGGTGTATTGAGGATAGGAAGTACCATCCGACTACCCTGCTTGATACCCATAGTTTTGAAATATAATAAACAAAGGTTGAGAAACAAAGTGAAAGAGATCAGAAGGAACATTGGCAGTAACACTGGTTGTCAAAAGATAGACCTTTTATGGTTTTCTCTCCTCCTCTTGAGGAAAAATTCCTAGTTAATGTTGGAAAGTACATTTTCGCAGTTAAAATATGTTCCAGGAAATAGGGAGAATTTCATGTGGAACCATCTTTTTTTAGCACAGCAAATGTTTACTATTCCAAGTCTGTTAACAAGCAGGTTGAAAGCCATCAAATCTGCAAGTCTAAAAATTCTGCTAAGAGTTACTCTTTAATTTGAACAGTTTGCTGTCAATTTACAAGTATTTTTTACTCTAAAAATGAAGAAATCATATGAACCTGCTCGAATACTGGAGGTCTGTCGGATTGTTAGATTGCTCATGGTGTGAACTGCGTGTGTGAGCTGGAACTATTAATGGAGTGGGGCAGCATGAATCTCTCCACAGGGGTTAGGTCTAATGTCGACAATGCAGAGATATGGGCTTCAGTGGTGTGTGTGTGTGCTTGTGTGTATGTGTGTGTGCTGCTGGGTGATGGATGGACAGAGCTGAGGTTAAAGCAGGGTCACCCTGTTTGTTTTGTTGTGTTTAGGTGGAGATGGGGCGAGGAGGGCCTCAAAGCTTTACTCTGTGTTAATAAGGTCTGTTTGCCACACTTCATCACCATACCTCAAAGTCTGATGGGATGTGTGTGCAACCTCTCCCCCTCCCTCTATCTCTCTCTCTCTCACACACACACACATACACACACATATACACACACTTCGAGATAAAACAGGCAGTGTTGAAAGATACTTAATCACTATCTTCAGGTAAGTGTGAATGATTGTAGTTCCTAATAGCTAATTGGTCCCCCTTGGTTGCAGTTAGCTGCCTATCAGCAGTGTTCCACAGCACTTGTCAGTCTCTTCATCTATCAGCAGAAGATCCTTGAGATTCCCTGCCTGTCTGTAGTCATGCTATTATTCCTGACTGTAATGTCTTACCTCCTAGTGAAATCACTAAGTCTCCCAGGAAAAAAAATACACTGATGGCCAACTCCAGTGATGGAAGTAAATACAGTCTCATGGACTGGGAGAAATAGCCTAACCTTTTATCCCTGCGCATCATCTATTTCATCACTAAGCTGTTTTTACTGATACATACAGCGGTGAAATTGGTCGCCAAGGTTGGCCTTGTGACCCAAGCTATCTTTACTAGAACGCTATATGGGGATCAATTATCCATGATGGGTTATAATTCACGCTTGCTACAGTAGGTGACCTGCTGTACAGTTCCAGTCACATATGTCACATTGGCAGGATATGCTGCCAGAGAGTAAGGGGGAATTGCTGACCCATCATCATCAGAATAAGGATGCACTTCTGGCTCACTTCACCAAGGTTGATCTCAATCTTTTTATACAGGAAAACTGTTTTTTTGCGCCTCTGTAGGCATGCCAATTTTGTTTCTACTACACTGCCACCTTCATGCTGTACGCTCTCTCAACAGCTGCTGCCGAGGTGCACTTAACTTCCAGTTCCACTAGCAGAGCTGGTCAGTGGCCAGTTGTCACAGACTGGCGGCTCCCAGGTATGAATGTAAAGTACTTCATTGCAGAACATGAGTATGTGTGCCCAGGCAAGTTTCTCCAGATAAACAAAAGTTCTCCGTCTGTTAAATTACTCTAAAACATTAAATTAAGTGCTGAAGGGCTGTTCTCTTCCCATCACCTCTGCGAGGGTGCCTCTCATCTTTGCTGTGGCTCCCTGAGCATGGATGTCAGCTGCTGCTGTAATGAAACTAAATGTAATAGCCAAAGCCCTCACCTGGAACAAGGAATCTCACTGGGCCGTATCCTCACTTTCACGCCAGACTGTCCCCAAATAAACTCCATATATGTAAGCAGCGGTCCCCTGCAAGCCCTGTCACATTTATCTTCTCAGCCTGGCTTGGCTTATCTAGGTTCCAGCATGTCAACCGTGGCGAATTATCATATAAAAGGAGATAGGCAACGCGTTCCATGTCATAGTTTGTGAACTGTGAGTAGTGGCAGTATAGATTTGTAGGTGTTGCATGAATATATGTTTGGTCTATGTGTTGAATGTTCACATGTGACAGGGCATGTTTGCATGTTTGTGTTTCATTGTATCTGTCGGCTTTGTTTAAAATGGGATTCTTCATGTTAGATTTTAGTGAATAAGCCGACTGTCTGGAGATGAATCTGTGTGGCGTTGCTTTTCTCCAGCTTGAATCTACCTCTGTATTAGATAAATTAACATTTATACAATTAATTTATCTATGTCAACTTTGCGCACAAAGGCACCTGTTATCGGTCGAGTGCTGAAGCTAAGCGGTGGTCAGACAGCTGGATTAATCCTCGTTTTATAACAAATCACCCTCCTCTTAACCTTTTGGAAAAGCGGGGAGGAGAAAGTGAGGGATGAGACGGGCAGAGATGATCACACAAGATAATAATGTTGCTGTTAATGAGCACTGTGCTACCATCATAAGTAATGACTTTATTTATGTCTTCCTGCACTACTACTATACCTATAAATGGTCACCTTTTAAATCCAACCGGTCCATTTGGTCTAAACGTCTGAACTCTGCCATCTCTTTCGAAGCAGAATCTCTCTATGTATCCAAGGCAGCGGTGTTATGATAAACTTCATACAGACATACAGTTTTCTGAAGGATGAAAGCATTCCCATCATACACTTCCCTTGGGATGTGGTTGCTCTCAAAGCAGCCCTCCTGCAGACAGAGATTTGGGAGATTCCAGAAGACCTTAAAATCTCACCAAACATGAGGGAGGGCAATGAAAACACAACACAGGGAGAGACGTCCATAACCAGCATAAATGTGTTCTCATCAAAGTGAATATTTCCTCTATTCCCCGCTCTTTTCATCTTTTATGTATTTTCTCTGACAAAACACTTCTTTGAGGCCTCATTCTTTGACAGATATGTTACTGATAATTAGGTTTACAATAAAAGAGCGCCAGGCATTGGAGGATATCCTCCTTCTTTTGAACACTACTTTTCAAATGAAACTTTGGGTAACTTTTCCTCTTGAGATAAAAAGTCAGAAAAGCAATTGACAACTACATATCTGTCTGTGAGCTCTTCCTTCCTCTTCTCTCCCTATTTAACTCACTCATCTTTCCACATGTTTCTCCGCACCTACTCATTTAGAAGCTCTGCTCTGTCATTACCTGAAACAGAGGTGGGTTCGTGGTGTGTTTTGCACTCTGTAGTTTCCCTTCCTTCCCCTCCTGTTTGCCCCACATGCAAATAACCGTCATGCTAGTGCTTCAGGTTATCTGCTCCCTGGTCTTATGTTAGCATTCCCTTTTCTCTCCACTGCTCCTTCAGTGAGGCAGGCAGACACAGCTGGGAGTGAATGGTATTTATGCTCATCTGTGTGCAGTTCACCATGAGCAGATGCATAGCATAGCCTCATTACATGAAAAGGAGCAGCCAATGCTCTACAGACTGGAAGGGCATTCTCCCGCTCACTTAAATATGGTCCACATATGATAGAGACGTGCTTAGCCTGCGCTTACCGATCAGTCAGATGTAATTACTGTGTGATTAATGGCTGGTTTATTTAATTGAAAGCTGGATCAAGTGTTCTATTTTCATAGTTTGCTGTTAAAGTAAACTTGGAGAGCTAGTGCATAGTTTTGTTCAAAGTTTGACATGTCCTTGTCTAAAGGTGAGAGTTCACGACTTAAAATAGTCAGGTCAGTGTGGGGTATTCTCTTCCACACTTTGACGCTAAAGCTGCTCTTAAATAGCTGGTTCAAAAAACATGCTTGCCTTTGAAGCTAGGTCAATATGCTTATGTGTTATGTACAATCTGGATGAGGTTTTTCTATTTTAAAATTCTCTCAAGGATGAAAGCAAGGTCAGTGGCATTATGCTTGTGCATAAACAGCCATTTGAATGTTATCCTGTATTTAAACAGGTGTTAAAAGGGAGGTAAGTGCATCTAAGTATTGTTTACACACATATTCCAGTGAACCCACCATCTTCCATGGGTTATATCCCCTCGGTAAATCATCAATAGTGTCTCTCCTATGGCACTTTCCACTCCGTATATTATGTTAATTACAGTGTATTCATGGTAGTGTTATGTGAGTGTGCATAATGTGAGTGTAAACACTTGCATGTGTCCGTGTGTGCACATGTGTTTTTGTACATTGATGTGTTCAGAAGATTTAAAACTTTGTGTACATACAATCGCACAAGCTACTTCTTTGCCTTTTCATTACTGCGTTGCCAGTCTGCACTTCTGATCTATTTTATCTTTTTTATAAATCTTGCTAAAACTTAAGTGGTGATAGAAAAAGTGTTTGAATACATAGAGAGTAAGTCAAGCTGAGAGTAGAGGGGCTAGCAGTGTACTGGCCTAGAAGTGAGAGCTTTGGTCCAGATAATCTCTTTTATGCCTTTAATTTAGGAGGATTAGTAACCTACATTCTCTCCTCTCATCTCTTTGAGGCCAGCCTTTTATGGATGGACACTCTTCTGTTCATCATTCCTTGCCTTTCCATTCAACTCCAAATAATCATTCTGGTGATGCATCAGCACTTACCAAAAACATAAAATGCTTGTAACTGTGGTTATTTGAGGTTTGGATCAGATTTAGGAATTTGCTAAATGCCTGCACATACAAAGGTATTGAAGCGTAATTTGACTTTATTCTCATAAAATACAAAATACATCAAAATACAATGTAATAAAAAAATATTTTAAAAAACACATTTTAAAGCACATGATTGCATGTGGGGTTTTTTGACTTTTTGTGCATGTATGATGTTCATACTTATTTTTGGATGCAGTTCCTGGGGTGTGATTATCGAGAGGGACGTTTGCCAATCATCCTTCATTTCTTCAGTGTCGATGGGGGGGCTATTACAGTGCGTAAGGAACCATTAACACACACATCCACACACACCCAAAACCACTCTAGCATGATAAATTCCTATCACCTACTGTTGTCCTCCATTGATCTGGCAAACAGAGGCCTTCATTGATTGTGGTCACCCGCAGATTACAATCAGAAAGATGCACAGTCCGAGGTCTTCTTTAAGCCCGAGGACAGAAAAGACAGATACTAGGCTGTAAAATTCCTGCATCTTAATCTGTCCAGATGCCACCCTGCAATTTTCCTCTTCCATTGCACATCCTCTACTAATACATCTTGTTTTATCTGTCTCAAGTTTTATAGTGTCCTTTGAGTGCCGGGGAAGGTTCTAGAAATATTAGAGCTATTTTGTTCTGCATAAATCATAGTATTTGATGATGAATAGCTCTGAATGAATGCTCCATGCGGCTTAATAATTGCTGACAAAGAAATAGCTATTTTGCCACAGCATAGAAAAAGATTGATTTATTAAAAGCATAGTTCATAATGTGCTTTCAGACTTTGTACTAATTTTTATTGATGTCTTCATTTGATATCCACATCAGCACATTGAACAAACTGCTGCTCCTCTGATGATTTACAGTAGACCCATCTGTGTGCCTGCAATAATTCAGCTCTTTATTCAGATGACCTGAAATGGAAAGGGTCCATTGTGTGCCCTTTTATTACAATATTCCCTATATTATAAGGAGATATATTTCATACTATAGCTTTTTTCTAATGTGGGTTCGAGAGCCACAGCATGCAGCAGACATCAGAGACAAATGGAGTGTGAGGCAGAAGGCCAAAGAATAGAGAGGAGGAAAGAGAGTGGCAGAATGTGGAGAGAACTGGGAAAAAGAACAAAATAGATAATAAAGTAGAAATTGTCTTGGCTGTGGTTAGCACTGATGAGTGATAATGCAGCAAGGACCAACTAGCATGGTTTCTGTGATACATATAACCGTAACGGCAGCATATCACAGTAATTCTCACCAAAAGTGTTATTTGGAAACTCTGACAACATGCTTAATTTCTGCTCATTCCCTGCATGATTTCTATTTAGCACAATTATGCAGCCGTTCGTGCATAGCCACTTCAATGGCTATGCACGGATGGGGGATGGGCTTGGGGGCTAAAAGACTGATGACCCTGTCCTTTTCCCATTTACTTTTAATCTCTGTTCTGATGTGAAGTAAATTGTATTGCTTCGCACATCGCCAAGCAGCCCCCTGCCACTCTTCTCTTAGCCGGCACACTAGCTCTCCTTGAAGAGGCTTGTTAAAGACTGACCACTGATCAAGCACCAAGGGCCCTCCCAGGTCAGGCCAGAGTGCCCTCTTGACCTTTGACTGCTTAACTCCAAATTATGATGTATTAAAGCACAAAGACCTACTAATGACTTTGCATGTATTAAACATCTGTGCAGCTCCTTGATCAAAGGGCCATTTACAACGGGCCCTAAATATGCTCACAGGAAGTAGTGGTGAGTAAAAAAGGTCAGGGGTCATGGCGAGTGTGTGAAGTGGACCTGTGGCTAATTATTGGCTTGCGAGAGACTTTGTACTGAGAGCCAGCTGTAAGACTAGGGGACTGTGGTCTTTTAATATCCTGTTTGCAGCTCCTAAATGTTTCTCTGTATCAGAGAGGAGCATTCCTGAAGGACAGAAATGGAGGCTGCTGCTTTGATGATGATTGGGCATGTCCTTCAGTCTTGGAAGCAGATGATAATCTGCAATGCAGGTGCCTAGAGAGAGAATGCCATGCTCTTGATTGCAGTGAAGACCATTTTCCGTTATCAAAGTGTATGATAGCAGAATGGTAGTCAGACTTCAGGGCAGCGTTACTCCTCTTTCAAAGTGAGTGAGCATAGTCTCAGTTTAGAGTTGTGGCTCCATTCCTGTGGTGTCAGAAATTATACAGTTGGTCTGAAACTACAGAATCCGCTGTTTGGACTTGACTTGGCCATGGAGTGCAGTGGTGTTTAGCTCAAAACCCCTCAATTTGCTTAGACTTAAATGAGACATTGAGAAGTCACCAGACATTCCTGAAGTGAGTGAGCAATCACTCTGTATCGTCAGGGCACGGAGATGATAGAGGAAAGTAATCAAATAAATAAGGGATGGTGAAGGAAGGGCACAGATCGAAGATTTAACAATAAATATTGTTACTGCTTACTGAACTATGAGGTTTTCTGAGAAATGAGGTTTTGTAACTGATTTTTAGATTATTTTAATCAGGCTTGTTGTGGGTGAATGACTATGTTAGTTGAGCAAATACTTGATTCCATCTTTCATGTCTGTGCCTGTGCACTGTAAGTGAGTAATCCTCAGTAAATATTTGTTAAAGCTATTGTTCATCTTGAGAATTCAGCATGTGCTTTGACTGTTTGTTCATTATATACTTTGTGAATCTTCCAACAAAAGGAAACAAATCAAATTATCTTCAACTGGAAGACTGTCAAAGAGTTTAAGTACTAATAACCTGAGCAATTAGCTATGTTCTAAAAGTCAAGTCTTTGACATCTTTAATTAGAAAGTGAGAATGGATGATTCTTAATTGTTCCATTTATCTCTGCTCCAGATGTGCTGGCGGGTTCACATTACAACCGCATCTTTCCACTTGACAGGGAATGAACTATCTTGACAAAGACAGGTGGCATTGTCTTAGTAAAAAAGCAGACCTTGTCTTCCTCTTTATTTACCCCTGGATTTAATCCCCAGTCACTTTGACAAGGTTCCTTAAGAGAGAGGGTAATTATAGTCAGCCTTACTGTAAATTATAGTAAACCTTGTGAACACTGGCAGCAGCACAGAGAGCTTTTGTAAGGGTGGATAAATGACATTATTTATTAAGTAATAACCCTATTAAGTGTTATTCAGTCAAGGATTTGGCTGGCTGCAGTTTCGCATAGGTTATAATCATCATTTTTCTTGAGCTGACTGTCAACAGAAAGAGCATACTGAACGGTAATTATAATCCCATGTTCGCCACACAGTATACTCCTTCAATAGTGGCAACCCACACAGTAAGAAAGTTCCTGAATACATTGCCAGGAAATAAAAAACAGGTGAAATGGTATATGATTTTATCCATGTTTACCCGAATCAGGTGAAAATTTGGATGTTTTTGCAGAGCTGGTCATGAACATGAAGTATTCAGTAATATGTATTGTAAACTCAGGCAAAACCTGGTTCATATCCTTTCCTTCACCTCTCAAAAAAGTATTACAAGTATCTTTTTAAATCCCAGTCTTTCTCTGTGTGTCTTGACTTGACCTTTTTTCAGTTTCTCTCTTTGCCTGTATCTCTATAGGCTATGTTTCTGTCTGGTTGCCTGTCTGTCTCTCTGTGGGGGTATATACCCAGTCTGTGGCAGAGATCTCTCCCCTTTTCCTCTAATTGGCCAGCTCCTCTCTCTCCTTGCCTGCTAGATAATTGGACATGCAACCCCAACCCTTGCATCCCAATCATTCGTCTCTCCAGCCCCCTCTGCATTCCACACACTTCCATAGACCCTTTTTTGACCACCGGATCAAAGGGAATATACAATCCTGCACTGTCCAAACACATCACAGCTGAGGTTGCTTCCCTCTCTCACAATACCGAATATCAATATGAGATAGATTTTTATGTCCAGTATATAGCACCCAATATCTTCTTCCACTACCTTAAAACCTGGAGACAAAGAACAGACTCTCCTTCTGTAGTACATGGAGAGCAAGGTAATTCATTTTGGGGTAGCCCTGCTGGAATTATTCATAAGGGGTTCAATATCAAAATATTCCGCTCTGCTCTGGCCCTTAATAATTCATGCTTAGCATTCATCTTCATTGGTGTAGGGAGCAGAGGAGTCATCCGTCACTATAGGGAGCCTTGGTTTAACTAGTACCCAGCCCTAGTGTTGGTTGTCAGGGTTTACAGAGGTAGGGCAGGAGGGAGGGAACAAAAGAAGGAGGCGTGTGGCTTTGTCACACTGACGAGTGGGCCCCCACATCTGTGGGAAGGAGGCAGCTCGAAGAAGGAGAAGGCTGGGCTGTTGACCTTTGGGAAAGGACCATTGGTTTCAGATTGAGTGATGGTGTCAGCCGCTAGTGTAAAACACCTCTATTAGGAATGCCTGGCATGCTTGGGTGCTTCTAATTATGAAGAATGCAAAACAACAGTCAGGAGAGACAGGAGAGGTCGCCTCGCAGTCATCCGTACACCAGACTTACTCACCAGCCACTGCTGCGTGGGACCCACCACCGCATGACTACTTGTGCTGGCTCACACATTACTCTCCACCAGCACACACACACAAAATCATGCAGATCTGACACATTCCCACCTAAGCTTTGTATTTCAGTCATTCTTTCCCACATTATGACTACCACAGGCTGGCATTCTTAAGAGATGTTGTTCTGCTACTAACAGTGCTTCGTTTTCCTATGTGTAGTGTATCAACATACCTAATGCAAAGATTTGACAGCCCTGTACTGTGGTTATAACACCACACAGCCATACAGTGCTCTGAGCACAGCCAGCAGGCAAGACCAAATCCACTCGCATTTGAGCTCATTGAGTGGGAGTTCAGACAGCCTCTGGAGTCCATCTAACAAAAAACTGAGATCAAGCCAAGAACCTGGACCTAGGGAAATAACTCAACATTTGTGCTTGCTTGAAAACAGCCAAAGATAGGAGCCATCTGTGTGCAATTTGACTTGACTGTGTTGTCATCTCGCTTCTACGTAACGTATCCCTGTGAGGGAAAAGCCTTGTAACACTATCAGCAGATATGCATAGCTACCGGGCAGTCAGCGATGAAGGGAGGAATGGACAGGCGGAAGGATGGAGAGATGGAGAACGGAGGGAGTCCCCAGAGATTTTCCCACTGAGAGACAGAGGTCAACAGCAGAACACAAATAGGCTTTTTCTCCAGGAGTTGTGAGGGAGTGAGACAACAGTCTCAGCTCCCCCCCTCCACCTCTCAGCCTGATCAGTCACTGAGAACTGAGAGCTCATTATAACAGACCACAGAGAAGCACAGTGGAGGTGCTAAGACCAAAGGCAGGGGCCAGACGGAGAAAAACAGGGACGCTGAGATGCCATCAGTGGCTGTCTGCTGGCTGCCACTGAATTCTCTGTATTTCTCTAATGCTGAATGTACACTTAGTAACTGTTGGACTGAACTTCATATCTTTTTAAATGAATAAAAATCAGGATAGTCGTACATTTTGAAATATTATTAATTGTTTTAAGCCCTATCAGTTTTCATACGTACCTCAGCACAAAAACATATTTCCCCTGTAGGTATTCAGAATAATCCAACTGGCAGATTTGTCATCTCATTCAGTTACTGTCACCAGCACCCATAAAACATCTCTATTTATTTAGTGGCAACCAAGCGTTGCTGTTTCTCTCAAAGGAATGTCCTTGTACCCGCCCCAGTAACCTTGAGCCTAATGGAGGAGGTCAGTCTGAAGCATGCAGTTGGGGGGGGGGGGTGTCTTTTAAAGGAGGAATAGAGAATAGAATGAGGGAATAAAAGACTCTGTGTTGCTAATGATAGCAGGAAGGAGGGCAACACTGGGAGCCATATGATTATTCAAGATCTGTAAATTCATCTCTTGCCCTCTCTTTCTTTCTTTTGCTTTCTCCATCTCTCTTCCTCACTCTCATTTTCTCTCTCTTTGTCTCAAATAGGTCTGAAAAAGCTATTGTAGGATTTTCTCATATCTCAGCAAAAATTAATGCACTTTGCATTTTTGTCTCCCAACACAATTGTTGCCTTGGCGGCTGGGATTTAATATCCGAGTACTTTATATGCATGCATCTTTAAAGCATTTTTTTTTTTGTTGGTGGGAAATGAACAGGGCCCAGCAGAGAGTCGCTGACAGGGGAGGGTGAGGAAAAATAGTCACAAATGAGGTCCAGGTGTGCAGGTAATCAATTTCATGGAGTTTGGTTTTGCAAGACTGCATGCTGAAGGAGACTGTCATAATTGGGCCACCATTTCAGACAGGTAATGGCTTTACAACATTCATTCTTTTTAGGAGACATACACACACAGAGAGACACACACAGATACACACAGATACACATTCCTGCATGGACCCATAGAAATCACAGGCCATTGAGCACAATTGAGACAGATAGGTTTGTGGCATTTCCTAGTAACCCCCATGCTTCAAGGACTCTGCAGCCTTGTTCATTCATCATAAGGAAAGGGCTGCTTGGAGGAGCTTTTCTCTGGCTGTGGTCAGATTTATCACAGAGCACAACTCCCGTTCAGCTTGTTAACATTAGCTAGATGAGCTGTCCTGAGCTGCAGGTGCTGCAAAGTTAAAGGAGCTTTTATTAAGGCTAAACTGTAAATGGATTCACTTCACTGAGCCGCTACACACAGGTGACCAGTCTACACATGGATCATCCCAGTTTTCTGCTCCTTTTTCTCCACTTTTCCCTCTACAAGCTAACAGATAACACAAGTGTGTGAATGCAGTAGCACATGTATAATTGAAAAAATTATAAAAATCTTGACTGGGGCATAACAAACAACTGAGATTGGCATCGTTTACAATGATGATTATATCCTCAACTTCATACTATATATTAATGTCTGGATAAAAACAAGATTGGGGGTGTATTTTGGAAGATATTTTGTATAAAAATCACAAAAAATCCTCTTGAATGAACATTAATGTGACTGATAGAACCACGTTCAAATGTCTATTCAGTGCTGCTCTTGTCTTGAAATTGTCATTAAAATGACTCGCTGTCTATATGCTCTAAAGAATACTAAATTAAATTATGAAACTTTATCTTAATTGGTCCCAATTAACCATTGTTCTGCTACGGCAGCAGAAAAAGTCAAGAGGAACCGTCATGTACTGGCATTTACACAGATATCTACTGACACACGCACACACACACACACAGCTAGAGCACACAAAAGAATATGCATCTTATGGTCTCTTGCATTTTTTTCCTGCCTTAATGGATCCAATTACTCTTTCAAAGACTGCCAACACTGTACCTTATGGTGAACCAATTGAGATGGTAATTCAGTTGTTTTTAATGGACACACTCTCAATAATGGGGGTGAAAGATTGTGTTGGGGGAAAGATTTTCCAGACAAATTGCAGCTCACGTGGTAAACGTAGATTATGCTAATTTGAGGTGCAGAAAGGTTGGCATGTCTCGTGAGGTAGGGGGTGTCATATATTCCCCTTTTATAATGGAGCAACCCCTTTCTGTAATTGCCCCTAGTTTTGTACATTAATGGGAAGCGAGGGGTTTGCTCGTAGCGCTGAAGTGTGTCACACTGTGTTAAAATAGCACAGAAATGGACATATTTATGTTCCTACTCCCTGCTGAGGTACAGTATGGCATGTTTCACCAATCTGCATCATTTATTAGTCATGGTACTCTACTGCTTTGGTTAAGGGAGTCAAACAAAGACAACACAGCAGATGGCCCTGAGAATTTGGTCCAAAGTGTTGAGGCAATAAACTCACTGCGGAACATTCCTTCTGATCCATTCACTCAGATCCAGTATCATCTCTCTGAGGTGCCCAGCAGGCTCATGTTCTTGGCTTGTCTCCTGACCAGCCATCGCGTTACCTCCCCCTCCCCTTACGGGTTCTCGATCTCTGACACTTACCAGACAGGAACCTGGGATGGGGACCACCGGACACAGTGGAGGTCACTGTATCCTGTTTCACCAGAGAGGATGAATAGATCTGGGACAACCAAACACACAGTGCCCCCAGAGTGCCTAGGGCACCACGGTCTGGAGAAAAAAGGAGGGAGAATAAGAAAGAATGACTGAAGTGCATTCCTGAAAGGAGGAGAGATGGGATTGAATGACTGGGGAGGACGGGGGGCCACTGGTGACACTGGCAGCCAGTAGGATCGAGTTTTCTCTCTGAAAAGCAGGCTCCGAACAACAATGACTTTGGCATCTGTCTGGAAGGGGGAACAGAGACTGGGATCTTGTGCTGTGGAGTGCTGAGGGTTCACGGGAATGCCTTTAATGTAACCCTGCCCGGGCTCTCATCGGATACTTCATGGCTCTCCTTGTAGAATGTAACATGAATCGAACTCTATTGCTGCATCAATTAAAGCGGCACACTCACGGACACCGAAGCTCCCTCTTGTAGTTGAAAACACTGCGAATGAGAAGATTACAGTGAATAACAGAGGTTTGTGTGCCAAGATGACTTGTCTTGTCCTCAGGCCATATCCTACATTAGATAAGGATCAGCATTCCTCCACTCTTCAGATGTAGGTCATGTAGCCACAGTGGTGCAAGTCTTGCTTCATTTGTTTTATTACCCATCACTGTGTTGTGTGAATTTTCTGCCTTTGCACCTCGTAGATCAAACTGGGTATCTTGCTCCAGTTTGTCTATTCTATTTCACTGCACCCGCGGAGCTTAGATAAAATCAAATCAACATCTCTCTCTGGGCCATACACGCATTATTCACTGAACAGTGGCATACACAAGGGCGTAGGTTTAGAAGTGGGGGTGGTACAATGTACTCATGTGTTCCTCAACAAAAAGGGAAAAAATTAAACTGCATCAATTTAACAAATAACATATTGTAATAAAAAGGATTATTATGCTTTCCACAATAATGGTAGGCAAACAAAAGAATGAATTAATAATGTGTTTTTTAGTAAAAATGGCTGTGTTCATGATCAGTACTACTGTGTTTTTAGGAGAGTTATATGAGGACTGTCCATATTGTCAAGTATAAATATAGATTTTTGTTGTTTTTTTCTCCTTGGAAATGATGCAGAGGAGGTTACAGTATTTTTTCAGCCCCAATTAGATGATTAGAACTGTACAGAGCCTGAGAGGCAAAATCCAGTGCAAAAAAAATGTCCAAAAAGTCAATTCCCTGCTGCTCGCAAAGCGTGTTGCTGTTACAGTAATAACTGAGGGCAACCTAAATGACGGTATTAGCATTTTTATTGGAGGGGATTTTAGTCTTGTGTTAATTATTCCCATGGTTACACATACCCACAAACACACACGTTCTAATGCACACACACTGAGGAAATGTTTCCGGAAAAATATCTAGAAAATGATCTATGGGGAGTTGGGGGAGTAGGTCTTGGGGTAACTCCTCTGATTAAGTATGGGAGTTTGAATGACTCTGTATGGTGGGAACTGCCAGAGAGAGAGATATCTATCAGCCAAGCCTGCAGCGAGCAGGCAAACACAGGTCAGGTCGTCTGTAGCTAGTAGCCCAGCCAGGGGCCAACTATACCCTGCAGATACAGATACAGTCCAGTATCACACTTCCCACTGCTTATTACTGCTGTCTGTTGGTGGTACTCTGGGAAGTGTACCAAAGAATATTCCCTCTGTGTCTCTACTGCTGTAAGACAGGAAGAGGCTAAATAGAAGCCAATTATCTTTGATTTCAGGTCAATTAGCTGCTTTCTTCTTCTACATTAGAGTGTATATTATCTTTGGGGAAAGGAAGTCATGGGAGGGTTGTAAGGGACTTCTTGGAGGTCTGTTGGGCTCATGTTGTCTGTCCAAAACAAGTGCTCAAACACAAACACTCTCAGAGGAGTAAATAAACAGACTGATAGAGATGGAGAACAAAGGCAGGCTGTAATCCCAGGATGAGTGTCTTTGTATTTTTGTGAAATGGCAACACTTATTCCTACTATTTTAAAATGAAATTGCAAATTTAATTGAACGTAGCTTTAAAGGGATGTTGGTTGTGTCTTGGTACAGAGATATTTTTGGCACATTGTGCTGCTTGCTAAGAGATGCTTGACATGGGAGGAGGGAACGCTTGGGCTTTGCTCAAAAGGAAATTGAAAAGAAACTGAACACCAGGACTCAGATTTCATGAAATAATAGCTGTGACTGAAATGGGGAAAGGCAAGGCAGTACAGAAACCAAGAATGATTTTCTTTTTGGCCTAAAGAAAAAAGACACAGAAGAAGACAAATATATCAGGGCCATAACAAATGTGCCATTGTGTAGGCAATTTTACTCGCACACAGTGTAGTTGGAAGCAAATATTGCTTCTGTGAAACTATTATTGTGAGCTGAGGTTTGCCTGTTGGAGCGGAAATCTAACTTAGATTTCTTTGACTACAGTGCAGCACACTGCCGGACTGTTCCTCTGTTCCCTTTCTTCCAGGATTTTCTTGAGGGAAATTATTTTTTTTTCTCTTTGTCAGTAGAGTTCAAACCAAGCGTGGCACCCTGGATCAGGTCCATGTGCCTGTGGCCTTTGTGTTTCATGGTGACCTGCCAAAGAATCTGTGCCAGAGGGAGGAACTAACTGAAAACCAGCACTGCTGTCTTATGCTGGGCCTTCAGGCCACAGGTCAAAGGGCTACTGGCTGAAGCTGTCATCTTTGTTCTGCCTCTTAGAGCAAACACACAAGCGTGCACAAGATATGCACGAGTGGTCAAACCCACATCGTAGAATACACAAACACATCAGCACAGTGAGGGCTCTCTTGCATGCTCATGCCTGGACTGGAGTGGGTAGATGTCCATTTTGGCTTTAATTGTGTTGTTCTATGCATTAGCCCAGGGCTCATTATGGGCTTATACGGGGTGTGGGTGGGTGAGGATGCATGCATGAAGCAGTGACAGAGGGCTTTTAGTGGATAGATGAGAAGGTGGAGGGCCTCTTCAGCCTGGGCATTGCTCTTGTATCTCATATGGAGTGGCGTTGGATTGCTCTTACTACACCATTCAGGTTGATCACTACCAGTCCTTACTTTAGCCATTCTAAAGAATGGATATTGTTAGTGGTGGTGAACCATTTGAAGCACATAATTTGGAGTACATTAGTGACCGATGCGGCAGTGTTTTTGCAGCAGTGCACTCACTGTTCTGCTAACGCCTGTATGGCATTTGTAATACAGTATGCATATGATTACATGTGCATGTGAAGGCCGGAAGGAAATGGAGAGAGAATCAGAGCATGTGGCCTAGTTGGTGAATGGATGTCATGCTTCATCTATTCCTAGAAGTTATTTCATTTTCTTTCTCATTACTGGAGTTATTACAGAAATAAAGAAAAAAATGTGCTTTGGATCAGGAAATTACATTTTCATGGATTGTATCCTCCTCAGTAGCTGGCAGTGTGCCTATGTGTACTGGAGTGGCACACCAGGATCATGTTTTGGTGATTGAGAGACAAAACACACACTGAAGGAGAGGACAACTCAGGTCAAATGACCTGCACAGAATCATGTCTTCATGCAAGCTTCATAACTTCAAACAGTAATACTCAATACCAGTGAAAACTTTCATCCTTGGCGAGAGTACTGAGTAAAAACTTGGAAACATAAATGGTAAACAAATGTAATGCACATCTCCTTGGCATCCTAAATTACAACTCAAAATGTGTAACTGGAAGTGGGCCAAGTAAATATTCACTCATTTCAGTATGGAGTTGAAGCGGCTGCGTAGGCTTTGTCACATTGTATACTGCTTATGTACTGTATGACTTAATTTGCTCTATGAAAGTTGCTGCCAAAAGGCTTTACTTTGTACAGTTAGCTCATGTATATTTCCTTTTCAGAAGTTTGAAGCAAAACGAATTCACCAGTATTCAAGCATGTAAAGTGTGTATTGAGAGTGAGATACAAATCCAAATTTGAATATGGATCTCGCCAATATTTTGAGCGGACATTTTTGCATCTATTTTGCAAAACAACATGTAAACAGACCACTACAAATAACCAGCATCAATCACTGAGGGCAGATAATGTCGCTGTAATGTCTAAACATGGGCAATAGTCACTCTAAAAACATGAATCATGGTCAAGAACTCTCTGCTTTTCATTCTTAATTCAAAATTGTATGGCTAGAAAGCACAACGTAGATGAAAATGTATTGTATGAGAATGAGATGCAGCGGGACAGAGAACCCAAGAGAGATCATTACTCTTCACTGTGCCGAGACATACTCTATGGCCTTGTCTGTCACCGCTGAGGAAAGACGCACTTCTGTGACTGGTTCGTTCCCCGATGGCTGCTACAGTATCATGCTTAGGCAAGCACAGTAAACCACTGTGATGTACAGTAAGAGAGTTATTATTCTGAGGCCATGCACTGATGGTGCGTAGTTAAGGAGGGATAGTGAAATAGATGGTGACAGATAGAGGGTCAGACACCAGAATTGTAAAGACAACATTGCCAGAGTTTTTAGCCACATGATGACAGAGATGACACTGGAACAGTGTCTGGCATGCTTGGGATGTCTCTGTTTACCAGTCAAGGTTTCCACTCACTTGACTTTGTTGTAGCCCTGTCAAGAGGTGAGATGTCCACTTTAACACCAGTCAATCACAGTGTTACCTTCCCTTACTTTCCACTGCTCACTTTTTTTTTCTTCTCCTACTTCTTTCCTCAAATCCTCTTGAAGTTGTGAGAATATTTCTTTATTCTAAGCCCATCCAAAGTAAGCCGGGTGTTTGCAACAGTTGTTCTATTCATCCCGCAGGATAGAAATGAGAGACGGAGGAAGAGAGATGAAAAGATGAGACAAAAAATGAGATATAAAGTGAAAAAGCAAAACAGAGAAGCAATGAGAAAGAAAAAAGCAGAGCAAGAGAACTATGCAACAGGGACGGAAGCAGCCAGATGGGGAGAAAAACAGTGCCATTCAGTAGCTTCTGAATAATTCCTACATTTTTCATAATCGAAAAACCCCCTGCTTTTTATGTTGGTTGTCATATTTCATAGCTAGTTTATGCTTATAGGAGGCCTGTTGGACAGACATGCTGAAGGAAGAGATATTAGATGAGGTTATGATATTCCTTTGAGGAATGTAAAGTTGTGTCTGTGTGGTGTTTTCCCTCCCCAACCCAAACATACTGCAGCGTTCAGGTCATCTCCCATGATTTGTCTCTGCCCCGCATGTATATTTTCACTGTCTCTGTTTTGATACTTGACCTCATGCCAATTAAGTATGTGTGTGCTATGAAAATTTCATCCTCATAGTTTTTGCTTTGTGTACGTCTCATGTGAACACCTTGTCTGATGTGGAATGGCTGGTCAACCAAACACTTGAATGTCCTTAAAAGCTCTGGTCGACTCATCTTGAAGCTGTCTCTCATCACAAAGGCTGCGTGCTGAAACCACAGAGTGATGCGTGTGATAAAAGAGGGCCTGGGGTATTGAGCTCACATCCATCGCCACTTCAAAGACCAGCAGAATCTATAGGAGCCATTGCTATTGTCTGTTGTGCAGGTGTGCTGCCTCCCACAGGCTCTGGAGTTCTCAGAAAGCCACAGAGCTCCACAGAGAGGGCTTGCTGAGATGCTATCTCTCGCAGATACAGACAACATGGTGGGGACCAGACAATAGAAGGCATGTGGACTCTGGTACTGCAGGGGGGGAATGTTTGCAATCAGTGCTAAACTTTGCGGGCAGATCCAATTGGTTGCAGGGGAATGTAATGTTTTGTTTTGAGTCAAGTTAAAATATGTGCAGTGTTTAGGAGAGTTTTCCTTCCGACATAATGTGACCCGGGTGTGCCAGTTTCATCCCACATTCCAAAAAAATGCAAATCAGGTGGAATGAAGACTCAAATTGCCTGAAGAGTGTCTGACTATCTCTGTTATGCAGGGATCAGACTATACGATATTTTTGCCTGGTCATTGTGTAAGATTAGGTTATCAGAGACATAATTTCTTGCCTTGTTTGGCCGAGAGACAAAGCACCAGTCAATCACAGTTTGCTATCTTTCACAACTTGCGTGATGAGGTGGTTGAACAGGAGGTGCCAGGGACTGACTTCATAGTTCAACCTGAAAGCACCAACGATATCATTCCTATTTTGCTTCATCATCTTTAGTTGTTCAACGAAAGAGTGCCTTGCGTTCTGATTGTCTAATGTCATGGAACATAGAAGTCGTGAACTAGTTGAGAGAAGGTAAAAACTTCTAACATGCTAGAGTTTCTGTTGGGAGATTTTGAGATGCCCCAGATCTTGCATCAGTATTCTTGCAGTATGACTCACTTAGCTTACCTTATCTTACCTTAATCCTCTTCGTCTTCTGTAGGACATAAGGCCACAATGAGCTCCCTCCATCATTCCCTCTCCTTGGCAACATGTTGCGCCCCCCCCCCCCCCCCCCCCCCCCCCAACATTAAATTCATATTGGTTAGCTCATCCATCACTGTTCTACACCAGGTCATTTTTGGTCTTCCATGTTTTCTTTTTCCTGGAGGAGTCCATTTCAGCACGTCCTTTGGGATGTGATTTGCATCCATACATGGGATAAAACAAATATTTGTTACCCCAAATGTTCATTTTCATGGCTCACGCCTGTCATGCCAAACCGTAATCACTAGTTTATTGTGTAGTTTGATCCCAGCATTAGACTTTGAATGGAGAGTATACCCATGGCATGCTGGGATATGTCCAGTCCTTGCAATTAGCAGAGAGGAACGGAGAACAGACTTCAATATAAATGAAAGAGGCACATATTATTGATGTCACCCATATGGCCTTTGCTCCAAGACAGGTCTTGCCCGCATTACGTGAACTGCTCTGTTTTATTTTGTTCTTCTCTACAACAAACTGAACACCCCCATCTCCTCTGCTCCAGAGGGCAACAAGCCCCATCACATCCTCGCCCTGATTTGCTTTTTCCTCTTTGTTGTGCACAATGTAGCTTTTTAGCTGCAAGCTCCCTTATCACAGCTTTGTTGGCATATTTGAGCCTGGCAGAAACTAAACATGGATTTATTTGATGATTTGCACAGGCAGAGGGGAGGGAATGGCAGCATTTTGTGGCAAACAGTCTCCCCATGTGAGGCACGTTAGGCATGTCTTATCTCAGGACAGCTTGGAAAAATGGAGGGAGAGTTTATCTGTTCGCTGAGTCCTGACTTCTCTGTGCTGATGAGTTTGTTGAAGAGATACCGAGAGAGAGAGAGAGGATGATGGTCGTGGGGGCTCATACTCTTTCTCTCTCTCTCTCTTTCTGCCAGGGGACACTTTGTTTGCTGGCACAGAAGAGTGTTTCGTATTTGCTTTCACGCTTGCTTGTTTTACGCCCCAGCTCTGCTGCTCCGTGAGTGCGGTGAACCGGTTAGGTCAGCAGGTGCTAATGAGATGTACCACTGACCACACAACCCAGCAGCTCTTAACACACTGCTGTGTGTGTACACACAGGCACTGACCTCAAACATACACTGAACCCGTCACTCCCTCAAACCTGGGTGTGTAACCTGGACGCTAACTCACACCACTGTCTCAGCCAAGTATCCGATAGCCAAGTTCTATCCGTCATCATACTGAGGTTCTTATTAAATTAAATTATATTTCAGTTCTAATTGAGTGATGACACAGGTTCTTTCTCTTTAAACAGTCCTTCACATGAGCTCTTATTTTACCTTGCCTTGTGTTTTTTTTTTAGCCTGATTTGTGCAGCACACTCAAGTCGGTGCTTGAGCAGTCCAGATCTCTCATGCATCCCTGCATGCCCCTTTGGCAGGAAGACTCCAACATCTTTGCCCACCCCCCCAATACTTCTCTGTCTTCTTGCCTTGCATTCCCTTGTCCTTCAAATCATCCGGCCAGTTCTTTCTCCTCCATTTCTTAAATTTCCTCTCCCCCTCGCTCCTTGCCCCTCCTCTGCTCCAGATGGGCTCTCCTTTCCTTTCAGCAAATCTACGATGCAATCTGTCTATGATGCACAAGGGCTTTGGTCTGACCACATGCCTTTGGATGTTGAGAATGGCATCCGTGTTGAGTTGGATTTTTTTTATGAGGGGGTGAAGTAGAGGTTGCTGTTTCCCGTAGTTGTCCCCGTAGACACCTGCTCAGCAAAACAGCACAGAAGAAGTGGAGAGGCAAAGAGATAAAGCTTTATTTTTTGCATGAAAATATAAAAGAATTAACTTTCATCAGAATAGAAATAACATTCCAACAGTGCTTACAGACAATCTTACGGAGCAGATGGGGCAACAAAGAAATGAAAAGGAGAAAATAAAGTAAAAAGTAAAACCAGGAGGATAAATTGCCCTTATTAAAAGAAAATTGAAACATGCCAACGGCTGATCTTTAATAAGTTCATTATATTGTACATTTGATAGGTTTCATACCATCCTTGCCAGGGCTTTTCTTCCTCCCAAGAGGATTAACTGCCAGAGGAAGCTTCTTCAATGTGATTAGGTGTTCAGATATTAATTTTTCAAATGTCGATGTTTTGAAGACCCATCACCAACTGCATTACTTGTTGGGAATGGGATTAAAAAGATATGAGACCAGTTTTTAATATTCTCTTTTAATGTCACCCAGTAAAGCCAGCAGTTGTCCATCATCTGTTAGCAATTTTTCAATGTTATGTTGCAAATTTTGAAAACATCTTATTACATGTCATCATCATCACCATCAAAGTCTTAACTGACAGTGTCACCTGCAAATTCATAACTCATTGTTACAGTCTACAAACATGTTAACATTGCAATACTATTATAAACAGTGCTTTAACAGACATGATTTTAATTATGAGTTAGTTGTTTTCCATCAGACAGAATTTTCTTGACATGAGGATTGGATTAAAAAAAAAATTAGGGAAGTTTTCTCCTGGGGCTTTTGAAAGATGAGCTTCATGAAAGTGTTTGCAACTGTGCAAGAGGGTTTAAAGACAAAGAAGACAGACTTTTTGAGTGGATGGGCCAAATCGACAGTTGGGAAACCAAAATCATAGTTAAAATATGTTAAGACAGACACTCCTCTCTATGAAAGGTTAGTCCCAGGCTGCCAAGTTTGAATTTGAGGAGTCTACACAAAAGGCACATAGTACGTCATAGGAGCAAAAGATTTCTCTACCACTTCTATAAATCTAGTAGATATTTTAGAGGCCTCTGTGAGTAGAGTTGGTGCAGTAGCCTTAAATTTCCCCCGTTGCTGGGCTTGGCTTTGTACCCTGGGGAGAAGGATCATAAATCAGCTCACCAGGATGTTTCAGCCATGTTAACAGTAGCAAAGTATCCCATAAAACAAAAGAGAAAAACTACGAAGGCACTTTTCTTTTGTCTGTGGCCCGTCTAATGAAAATGTAAAGATGGAAAATCCGGGGCTTAACATTACTCTTGAAACCTTACACAGTGTCAATTTCACAGGGATCAGGATAATTTCTGGCACACTTACAAAACTTTCTCCTTGGCATCAGCCATGCTTGATATTGTATGTTGGACAACTTGACAAGTGCAGTGAAAAGCTATAGCACCAAAGCTTTTGGCAATGATCACATGTAGGAGTACACACTCACGTGGTAGGCAAGTGCTAAAGATGAAATTTCAACTCTCTATTTCTTTCTGGCACACTATCTCTGACAACATTCCCTCACTCCGTTCCTTTCGGTATCTTTTCCCACTGTAACAGATCCCCTCTTAGATAGGGATATGGGCATCTTTTCATCTTCTCTGGGTCCATCTGGGAAAGTTTAGGGTCCATGTGGAAACCATTGAAATGGGGACGCCAACTGATCAGAGAAAGATGTGCCCCTCTGGAGCTGCAGCACATGTTTGGATCCCAGTACCCTTATTTGCTTTGTCTAACCCTCTTTAACATTCCTGTGCCCTCTATCTCTGGGGGACCCCCCACCTCCACACTTTGACTTAACCTCTACAACCTCCTCTTCTCTTTGTCACTCTTCCTGCTTCCTTCCATCTCTCCCTGTCTCCCCAGTGCCTGGTAAAGTGATTGGAGAGGGATCAGCATGGTGGAAATGAAAGTGGCCATGACGAAAGGCTGAGGGATCTGCTGTAACATTACATTGGATCCCCTTGTGTTTTTTCCCTCCCCATTTTCCTCTCTGCCTGCCTGTTTCCCTCCACACAGCCGCTATCATATTACTCTTCCCCAGTCACCTCCGCAACAGCCGCTGATGTAATCCTAGTTTATGGTCCTGTCCCAACCAAGACACACTGTTCTCCACAACAATCACTCACTCCTACTGTTTCCTAAACCTCTATCAAATTAGACTTTCATTGGAAACTAAGTGTATTAGGCTGAGATTTCCATTACACCAATTTAAGATGAAAGGAAGCCTTCTGACTTTTCTGCTTTGAATTAGTTTGTTTGACATATGTTACATAGAGAACATCCGCGCACCGCATGTCCACTGGATCTCATTAAGCATGCATTAATAAGGCGTATCCCAAACAGAGTGGCAGCATAGTAGGGAGAACTAAAACACAAGCAAACACACCTGCCTGCCTATACATGAGTGTTCACACAAACATACTGGACTCTGCCATACTGCGCTCTGACAGTGGAAGTTGTTGTACATTAACCACTGGAAGGTCTAGCTGAGCAGAGGGGCAAGCAGGAGCTTTATTATGTTTGTGATATCTATTATCACTGATATGAATATGATATCCAGACCCTCATTCATTGTAAACGATCTCTCCTCTAGCCCCACACCAGGATTTAATTCCCTCTACCCTGGTCCTGTTTGCACAGCACCGCTGTAGAATAACATTGTATCAGTCTCTGCTGTTTGTCAGTAGTATGTCTTTGTTTTGGGAAGATGAGCGAAATACTGGGAGTGTCCTGTTATCTAGTCCTGAGATCTCAGGCTAATAGAGAAGTGAAAAGATCTGGAGCAGATAATTGTGCTCCGAAATGCGCAGACAAGGGTAAGCGGCGGGTCAAATGGCACTCTGCAGGAAAGCATGCTGTGTTTATAGATGTAATTTCTCTGATGGTGTGAGTTAGCTAGCTGACAGGCTCCTCTTACAGTACCCCTTCCTGCCCAGGATCATGAGAAATCCACCCTCTGCAAATGAGCCCACATCATTGCATGTCACATCAAATTAGAAGCATTTGTGATGACTGTACTGCGCTGACTGGTGCACTAACTCATTTATCCATCCCTGTATCTTCCTTCTCTCTCCCTCATTCTCTTTTTCTCTCTCACATGCGCTACACAGATGAACACACAAACACACATGTAAAAACAGTCAACCACACAGATTTTGGTTTCCCAGGAAGAAAAACAAGTTGCCTCACATCCCCCTCTTATCCCAGTCATATTGAAGGGTCCCGTGGCCGGTTAGGTTCCTACACAGCTTCTTTGTCGTAGGGCTGAGGAGGGGTAAGGTCTAGAGGAGGGCAATGGGGCTCCAGGGGCCAGGAATGTTAATTGGGAAGATTGTTTTAATAAGACCCTCATCTTTGCAGATGCTGGGAGATGCTTAGCTGGTGGGGCCACACAGACAGGAGGGCAGCTCACAGTGAGATATTGTCAGCAAACATCACGGACACAATGTGAACAGAGCTGTGTAAAACACGTAGCGGGATTTAGGCACAAGTGGATAAAGATATTCCATGGCTCTTGGCGTGTTTACGCTTGCTTTTCTGGAGGTAAAGGGATTTACTGTAATGAACATTCTGTGGTGACAAATGTGCGATCTGCATATGCTCACCAATTCTGTGTTGTGTAAAATCCTATTACACTGTGAAGCCTCAGACAGACTGCCATAGTTTAGTAAAGCCGAATACAGACACAGAAGAGAGAATATCAGTGAAAAATAGCGGGGGGAAAAAGGAAGAATACTTTAAGGATTGGTTCCCCAAAATGACAAAAAAAATATTTTCTCACTTATCTCTAGTACTATATGCTGTTGGTTTTGGGTTTATTTGCCAGACTTTGGTGAATGAAATTTGTTGGTGGCGCTCACAGCAATGGAAAATTCAATTTTTTTTTAATAAAATCTACAGCAACATCTCCTTACTGGATCAAGGTCCCATTACCCTGGATAATCCACAGACCACACTGTCAGCAGTTTTCATAGGAACTATTTATTTGGTAGAGAGTCGGTCCAAGTTGTGTCCACAGATACTTTAATTAGGAAACACTTCCAGTGAGGCATGTAAATCATGAAGTTATTTAACAGCTTACCAACACATATTTATAACCATGGAGACACATAGTGTTCAGGACATACTCGCATTCACATTTTGGCTACATAGTGTAGTATTTTTTTTATATATATATAAATAGAATGGCAATTTCTCACATGCAAAATACTAGCTGCACATTGCCTTGATGAAATAATTATTCTCCTGCCTTCAAGATGTTGCTGAATGCCACTGCCATGTGGCATTGTGTCTATACTGTGCATGTTTCATGAACCTATGTGCATGCTGGAAGCAGTTTGTTCCCTCGCCACAGTCCACAGAGAGACCCACTGCATCTGTGTGTGTTGTGTGTGAGAGGCAGAAAGAGACAGAGAATGAGATAGCAAACTGTACAGGTGTACATGTTTGTATGCACTATAGTGTTACATCTACTCTTTTGTACCTCTGCAGAGAGCTTTTAGCTTGAGGCTATACAGTGAGTGGTGAGAGCTAGGTTACTGAGGTTTTCAGTTCCTCCTTGTCCTCAGGGAATAGGCACCAGAGCTCCACCTATAGACAAGGCTTACAACACGGAAGACATGCTTTACTCACTTGGTACCTTTGTACCTGAAAGCACCGGTGCAACCTGGCTTGCCAAACGAGGACATATCATAAACATGCTTCTTTAAGCACTGGCAGTTTAGTGTTGACAACTGCAGTGTTGCCACAGCTATGTCATTAAGTCATTTTTTGTTGCAAGAGTGATGCAAACGAAGGCAATTCTCTACTTGTAAAATATGTTTATTTACCTGCTTCTCCCACCTTTATCTCCCTCATTATTATTTTACTACATTGTGAAACTCTTAAAAAAGAGGTTGAAAATGGAAACAGATTGGATTCCACTGGCATCAGTTCTATGCTGTGTACACGGAATATGTTATTTAGATTGGCCAGCCCATAATGAGAAAACTATACATGTCTGAGTAACCAAACTTGATGCTGTGTTTCCACAACAGGTAACGTGTTCTCCTTCAGAATCAAAACAGCCCTGAAATCACTTTCATATGCAGATAGGGTGGGTGTAGGAGCCGATTTGTCGGGAGCTGAAACCCCACAAATAGCCCCTCTATGTTTTTCAAACATTAAATTTAAATGTGATAATCCCATACAGATGTTTATTACACAGTTTGCATTGTGGTGGTGGTGGGTGTTCCTATCAGGTTTTTATAGGATTTGTATTTTTCCCTTTTTTAAAATTTTTTTGGATGGAGGGAGAGTCGTTTTTGAGCCGTGATTTTTCTCCAACATTCCAGCTTGTGCAGCCCCAGCACTCGAAACACTCTTTATTTTAGTCCAACTGCTGCTCACCCAGCACTCCAATCAAACCAGCACTGTTTATTGAACTATGAGGTGCCAAGTCACTCACTCACTCAGTTACTCACATAAACCTACCTCCCCATTGCCCTCTGTGCCTTTCGCTGTGTTCGCCAAACGCCATCTCTCTCTCCAAGCCCAGCGAGAAGACTTATGACCATTTAAACAAACACAGGCACTCAATGGCCTCTCTGTCTGTACGTCTGTGGGGCAGGGTTTCCTTTATGTGGTGAATGTGTGTGTGTCTGTGTGTCCACATATGTTTGTGTTTCTTTATGTACAGACATAATTGCTGTTGGATTCTGATACACAAGGACTGCATGTGTTTTGTTGAAGTGTGTAACATAAAGAATGAAGATTGAACTCTTTGCATTCAGCTTTCTGCAGCCTTACTGGGCCACGGTGAGTGCAGAAAAGCCCTGTGCTGTGCCACTGAAAGGTCCACAAAGCCATCTGCGTAGGCTGCCAGTGCCAGGTATAGACTGTAATCACCTGGCACAGTACAGTGTAAATGCCTTTACCCCCTCTAGCTTTTATGCCTGCTTCAATCCACACTACATCAGCAGGGCCAGTCTGACTCATTTCCCTACATGGCATCGTTTACATCTGTATCTCTACAGTTAGTAGCATGTGTGCTGCTCATTCTCTGGATGCTGATCAAAATGCAGCGTCATGGTCTCATCTGATTTCCAACTGTCAAGATGTCTTCAAATTATTTTCAAACATTGTGTGTGTGTGTGTCTGCACGTAGTCCAATTTTTATATCATTTATCGGTTCTGCATATACTTTGTTTATTTATAAATGGACTCACATAGTTTATTGTGCCGTCTCTGAATGTTTATAGGAGTTAATCAAGGCATCCTGTCTCCGTTCTGTGACATGAAATCACATCTTGAGGATGACCTCAAGGCATTCAGGGTGTGCAGGTGCAAACCCTAAAGACCAGTTGGTTAATAGTCTGTCTGCTATCGTTGACATATTTACGGGTGTCCACAAGGTGTCTTGTGGTCGACCAGGCACTTAGGCTGTCATGGGTTTTTAACCAATGTGACTCTACAGATGTGACCTTATATTGAATGTCACAGTTGTCTAGGGAGCTGCTATTGTTTTGTAAATGATTTATCAATATAGTAGCATTTGGAAATAAATGTGAAATCTATAAATTAAATTCTAAAAGAACAACATATGCAGGAAAATGTATGATGAGTTTATTGCACTTTTATTTACAGCTTCCCTACTTGTCAGTTTTATCTCGGTACTTGTGTATGTGTACATAGCTGTGAAGTTTATATATATAATCACCCATCCCAGACAGTATTATGAGCATGCTCATTGCAGGTTGCGTGCTGCAGGATAGGATAGAGTGTCTTCAGGGTGGGCAAGAGGGCATGAGCTCAGAGTCAAGGAACGAAAGCCAGATTGAGAAAGAGAGGGGAGTCTGCCGTGTCCAATCTCATCTCCCTGGTGGTGGGGTCAGGGGGGAACAAGGGAATGAGAAGGAGGAGGGAGAGGAGGGAAGCAGTGATCTCCTGAGTACAGTAGGAGTCCTATTATATCTTCACACCCACCAGCAAAACTACAGATTTATACAGTGCAAACACACACACACGCACACACACACACACATGCCGCTGGCAAATTATCCACCTGCAGCAGCCTTTGCAATAGAGTGGCATGGGTTAACACACCATCACTATGAGCCTCTCTTTGATGTAAGCTGTGTTCAAGCTGAGAGAGAGGTAAGATAAGGGGGTCAAATGCTGAGAGGGTAGAGAGAATTTTAGAGACAAAGCAAGAGATACATAGAAGGAGAGAATGAGAGGTGTTTGTCCCACAGGACAGAGCTGGAGGCAAGGTGAGGAGCATCAATATGTAAGGGCTTACCACACAACATAGCTGCATTGTGAATAAGGAAGATTTTTGCTTATGGCATAAACAATACTCATGAAGGGGAAGAGGAATTCTGTTGTATAGTAAGTAGGAATGGACTAGAGGGCACCTCAGCTATTGTAAGCCCCATTTGCCTGTCATTTGCCTAGAATATGGTATATTTCAATACAATTCAGCTGTTGTGAATGTGTTTTTTTTTACATGTGAAATATTGAAACATCCATGCTTTTACCTTTTTTTTTGGATTTTTGTATTTTGCTGTTATTGAGACATTAACTCATCTTGTTATTGCATCATGCAGAAGCCCTTACAGTAAATATCCAATAATATAAGCATAGGATAAAAAAAATGGATGGGTAAGAAGCTGAAATTCTACTGCAGTCAAGCCCTTAAAGGACCAGTGTGTAAGATTTAGCGGCATCTAGCGGTGAGGTTGCAGATTGCAACCAAATGAATACACCTCCACTCACCCTCCTCTTCCAAGTGAGTAGGAGAACCTAGGCGGGCTGCGAAACTCACGAAAAGGCGCGAAAGGCCCTCTCTAGAGCCAGTGTTTGGTTTGTCTGTTCTGGGCTACTGTAAAAACATGGCGGCGCAACATGGCGGCCTCCATGGAAGAGGACCCGCTCCCTATATAGATATAAAGGGCTCATTCTAAGGTAATGAAAACACAGTGATTCTTATTTTTATGTGAATATATACTAATTGAAACATACTTATGAATATTATATTCCATTTCTGCCAAGTCTGTTCCGCTAGATGCTACTAAATCTTACACACTGGTCCTTTAAGCAGACATGTAATCAAGAACATCTGAGAATGGTTAGCCATTTGATATTTTCTCAGTGTTTGTTGCTGTGTCCACCTTAAATCTGCAGGTAATATTTGATGATGTTTGAGCAGTGATAGCATAATATTGTGGGAGCTTGTGAAGCAAACAGAGTAGATTTGTTCAGTTTAAAAGAAGCAGAACTTCGTGGGAGAGACAGACAGAATGGAAGAAAGTCATATTTTCTTCCCCTTTATGGAACAGTTTCTGTCTTTCCCCCCCTTTCATCTACTGTTCTCTTTCCTCACTCATGTATAGTCTCTTTTCCTTGCTGCTATCATTCATTCTGCTTCCTCTGCACTCCCTGGGGCTAGCTGTGTCCATTCTGTTTCAAGGAAAAATCCAAAGCCAAAGGCGAGACCCATGCTGTGCTCTGTGTCTCTGCAGGATTGACTCCGGGTGCCTTCTGATAAATCTTTAATTCCCCGGTGGGCCTGTTTTTGTATCCTTCCAAAGATTTGTGGGGAAGCTTGTTGTACTTGGTTTAATTTCCTCAGAACAAAGCTCATCTGATCTTCCCACCCAGACTGGTGTGTGGCATTAAGTCTTCATTTTCATTAATGTTGGAGGGGTAGCACGGGAATCTCATTTTAATTTGACATTTAAACATCTGTTTTCAATTTCCTCTGGAAAAGAGTGCGTTCATGTGTGTGTGTCTGTGTGTGCCTGTGCCTGTGCCTTTGCCTGGTGTGCCTGTGCCTGTGTATAACTGTGTGGGTGGATAGTTTGTGGGGGTGATGAACCTGGGAGTTTTCAGAGCTGAGAGCAGCCATCTCAGCTGACCTTTAAAGGAGGGGTTTGAATATAAGAAATGATGGTAGCTAATTGTGTTAGCCTCAGCATAGCTCCAATTTGCTACTGTGGACCTGGGGAGCGATTTATCATACAGTACAGTAGAGTGTGGTTAGACTGGGCTTAACAGATGTTTGCCACTGCAGACTAAACCTCTGCATTGATAGATATGGTTGACAAGCAGCGTGATATGGCAGCCAGATGAGATAGGATGCGTTTTGTTCTTAGTCCACTGAAAAGCTAAAAGAGGAAATGCAATGCAGAATGCATCCCTTTACCTTGATAGAGCATATTGATATCTGTCCAGGTATGGATATTCACTCTGTTTCATCCCATCATCAGCATATTTGAGCAAATCCAGGACAGACAAAGAGGTGTCTCTATGCTGGGACCTGTGACTCTGACCCATTTCCACATATTAAGCCACAAACTGAAAATCTCTCAGTACATACACAAATGCGCACTCATACACACACACACACACATTGAGTTTGGCCTCCCTGTTAATAGTGCAGGAAATATTATCTGCTAGGGGACAGCTGCAGACTCACTAGAGAGACAGAATGGTAGAGTAGGCTCATTATCCCAAAGACAGACACAGACCACACCACATACACACTCTCTTTAGGACAGCACACAGCATGAGAGCCACTCTATCCCATTTTTTCACCTAAATCTGGGTCCCAGAACAGGAACAGTTAGAGAGGGAGGCATGCAGAGCCTTATGCAGTATGTATACAGGAAGGAGGGACTGTGGATGCCTTATTTAAACCAGTAGGGCCAGAGGCAACCGATTCCACCACAGCTCTGGATCTGGCAGGGCTTCTGGCAGAAAAGTTGGGGCTTTGCACCCCATCCAGATATGGGTTTCATCTGTCTGTCTGTCTGTCTGACAGACTGTCTGGCTGCCTCTGTCTCCCTCTTGTTCTCTCTGCCTCCATCCCAGAGGATTTTGTTTTCCGCTACGCAGATGTTCGGGGCTGTCTGCTGCGCTGCACTCAGCTGTGTTTATAACAAAGAGGTGTTGGTTTGGAGGAGGAGAGAGAGCAGCGAGGTAGGGGGTGAATGCTGTTCAGAAGGGGTGGAGGTCACAGCGCTGTTGGTGTAAACAGTGGATGATGCCAGCTCTCCCTCGGGCCTCCAACTAGTCAATACAGCATCCCTTTTTTTTTCCTCATTTCCTCCCCACACATCCCCCTTTATTTTCCAGAGAGACAGATGCATCTGCATGTTAGCCGAAAGAGTTACGGTGAGGCCAGCAGGGGAGGTAGAGACCCACTGAGAGGAGACGAGGTGCACTTAATGTCACAGTTAAAGTTACTGTGCTCACTCACCCAAACGTTTATTACAGGCTCTGCATTAGCTGTGCAGGAAAGAACATGCATTCTCTCCCACACTCTTTTTTCTTTTAATCTCTTAAGTATGCATTGTCTTGATTGATAGAATGTTGTCACCAGTTGTTGATGCAGTATCTTTACACTTTTTTAACGCTGACTGAAGAAAAAAAGAAAGAAAGCTAAGGCTGTCTGTAGTGTCTCAGGTGTTTGGCTCACCTTGATACTCAAGGCTGCCTTTTACAGTAATGCTCCTCAGAGCAGGTTGACCTCGCTGATACAAATACACAGTGTTTTTTTCTTTTTCATTGGAGCTGGTGCTCTAATGGATCGGATGTTTAGCGTTTACATTTGCATTCCAGGATGACTGTATCTGCTTTTAACTACAGCAAATTACCTCACACACCACACAGCTGCACTGCTGAGTTTGAGTTGGATCAGTGTGAGCGCAGGACATTTAGGGGGTCACTAGCATAATGGTTATTCATCTGTGTACACTAATGTGCACATTTCTGCCTTTTTCAACAGCGTACGAGTCACAGAATATTTGATGGATCACTTTGCTTTGTTTCAGATTTATACAGTTCCCATGCTTAAGAATTGAAGCTATAGTGTTTCAGCTGTATGCAGGGAATTGTAGGTATGATTATGCAGTGCAGGACTGGGGAAGCTATTACCACCCATCTTCCTCTAAAACCTGGTTCCTACTGTTGAATGTGATTCCCACTCCACGCTGCAAGAAGCAGAGAGCAATATCTGGGCTCGGAATGACCAATTAAGTGCTTAAAGGGTTTAGTCAGGAATTTGTTGGCTGTCAGTAGGTGAGGGGTCCTGGGGTGAGGCTGACTTTGATCTGTGACTGAGGTGACTTTAGAGCAAGCTGAGGAGCGTGAGACAATTGGAGGCCAAAGCTCCGTTTATCCCCAAAACACAGAGAAAATAACATTACTTTTCCATGCATCCAAAGGGATAACAATGCACATACACACTGTGTTGACCCTGCATACTTTGTGTGCAGCCTGAATTTCAGACTAAAATTTACAAGCACTGCTTTCATATGTTTTTATATGTACATGCGCTGGAGCTGGGAAAATGATTACTGGCATACCGTCTGCAGTGGAGAGCTTGTTGCTTTTTCACTACTTTCTCCGCTCTCAATAAACCTCCAGTTTATCTTTAACACCGGAGATACAGAGAGCAAAGATATGCTGTTACTCTGCCCTTCAGAAAATAGATATGCATTGATCTGCTTGTTGCAACTACCAGGTGGTAATGATACTCTGATAAGGCCGGCAGGCAAAGACTAATGATTTTAGGTGAGGCAGGTTTTGTAATTTTGCATCCAGCATTCCCGAATGAAAATAAGAAATGCTCAGTTAATCTCTGCAAACCTTCACATCTATTCACTATCAAATTTGTATCAACAAATTAGACCTAGGAATGAGAAGCTGTGGACCTCTTGTGTGGGAATAATGAAAATCCATCGCTGTGTCATCTTTTTTTACAGCACTTCCAGCAGAGAAATCAGTGCAAATAAGAATCACATCCTACCGAAGTACTTAGCAAAGCAGTAAAGGTAGATTAGATCTAATGTAGATTTTCATCTATGTCAAGATAGCATGGGTGTATGAGTGCAGGGGATGTAAATATGGAGTGTCAGGGAGAGATGAAAACGTGATGATGGAGAGCCGATGATCAGTGTGTACTATGTGTGTGTGTATGTACATGGTTATATGAAGGTTCGCGTGGTTCAGTTAACAAAAACGAAGGTCATTGCTGTTAGAGATGATGATTGGCGCTGATATGTGTTCATCATCGCTGTTGTAAAACATATTGACAGTAAGGTTATATGGGAGAAAGCAGGCCATTAAAAATAGCAGCTGTACAAGCTTTTACTTTATTTAGTCAATACTGTATACTGTAAAGACATTTTGATGGGATTAGTTTTCATGGCAGGCTAGAAGCAGTGAATCAATAGTGATGTGTGCCCAACATTTTGTCATTTGTGCAGAACTAATTATGTGTGTCAAAACACTTAACTGCTGTTTTACTAGCTGACTCCGACTTTGTAAATGTAGCAACAAATTTAAGTGTTATGCTTTTTTTAAAAACAACGTAATAATCCGCCTCTTTAACTATTCCTTTGCTGTATGTTTCCTGAAGAATAACATGTTGTCATCTTGTTTAAATTATGTTTTTTTTTCTCTTTCTGTCTTCTGCAGTTCTTCGTGATGATTTCAGACAGAACCCTGCAGATGTGATTGTGGCAGCTGGAGAGCCAGCAGTCCTGGAATGTCAACCTCCACGTGGGCATCCTGAACCCACCATATCATGGAAAAAAGATGGCGTAAACATTGATGACCGAGATGAAAGAATCACTGTAAGCAGATTGACTTTAACATTGTTATTGCTGACACATAGTCAAATATATTGATGTGTGAAGACTGCTTTGTATATAAGGACGATGTGTTTAAATGTGTAAGATAGATTGACCCAGTGATGCAGGTCAAACCATTACCACCACTTCAGTGTTTGTTGAAACATTGATTTGTTTGGCTCATCATTCACATATAGCAATTACTAAACCCAAAACGACCCATTTTGGTGGCTACAACCTTTAATGACTGAGGTATAAAATCAGTCTTGCTCCACTGGTCAGCAGCAGTGCATTGATTGGGGATAGCATGCTGATGAAATCAACTAAGAAATGCATAGATCAGGAAGCAGAAACGAGCTGACTGGAATCAAAGAAGAGAAAGTTGTGCTCAGCAGCAGTAGCACCTGCAGAATCCAAACAACACTCTACATTTGATTTACAACCAAAACACCACCAATTGTTCGGCTTTAATTAAAATAGCAGCACAGCTAGCACTGCAGTATCAGTCAGTCGTACCGAAGGCCTGTCTTTAATAATCCCAGTTCAAACTGTTTCAACCAAACACAACTCTCTGTCCTTAAACAGGAAGACACTTGTGTTGTGTTTAATTTGTAATGATTGGATGTGTGCTTCAGGGATGTGAAGGCTCTGACTCAGCACTCTGCTAACACAGGCAGATAGTGAGAAGGAAGTAGTTAGCACTGTGTCTGGATCTCATTTTCACAATCCGACTGGTGGAGTTTTAAGGTTCTGGTTCCACATTGTGCAGTTATTAAGTAATCGAATAGTTTGGCCCCCAAGTGCTGACGATAGCTAACTTCACAGTAAAGTCGTGGAAAATCAAATCTGCCCCAGACAATAAATACAAGGTACTAATAAAGATGTTCCACTCTGTATGCCTTCAGCATAGTGCTGAAATCCAGCCTGGACTACTTGTGCTCAATACTTTTTCATTACTGGGTAAGTCAAAACAGTGATTTATCACTATTGGCTGTCTTCAGCGGAGGGTCGTACATGACAAAACATAGTTTTGTCTGTTGAGGTTGGGCACATTGAGCTCTGATCGCAATTCAAACTCCTAAACAGTGCAAGTATTCTTTCTCTCTGTTTTTTTTTTTCCTAAGCTGCACAGGCAGAAGATTAAGAGTCTGTGTCTGGCTGCTGAGCAGCATAATTGAAAGAAACAAGCGCATAATCTAGTTTAAAGAGAATCACATCATATCTGTCCCTGAGTTTAATCAATAGTCACTGATAAGCACGAAAACTTCTATGCCACATAGTGAACTCTTGTGGTCTTGAAGGAATTTACTATCTGTCGTGTGTTATTTAATCATTTGATTCATGCATTTATAATGTATGTCTGCACATCTGACCACATATTTGTGCTTGCTGTTCCACTGTAAATAATATTTTGGGCAAAATGCAACATCCCATTTTTTCCTGAGCTGACACTGAAGATAATTTGTATTAGAGAATTGTTCCTGTATGAAGAAAAAATGCATTAATCAGTTTTATCGTTTACCTTTTCAGTTTTGGCTATCACCTAATGTTAAACTATCTCATGCTGCTAACTGTAGAGTGTTAAAGAAGAGGTGCTTTGAGGACAAAGCAGCCCTGTTTCAACTCAGTGTTATGCACGGCTCTCATGCACATGGCCTTTCCCATAATTATATTTTAGCCCCACTGAATACAACACTCACACGCTATTTCTGTTGTTTATAAATCATTTCTGCAATAACATCCATCCTACCCCCTGCATGTGCATGGTGGAAGTGAGGGCTTATTCTCACTGCTGTATATGTGATTTTCTGCACTGCTGCTGTAACACAGGCTAAATGACTCAAAGTTGTGTCCTTGTAGCCTGAAGCAGTGTTGGGCCTTCTGTGGAACTGAAAACAGGGTCTGGTAGATTTAACAACACCGTGTGGACCAGCTGGTGTTGCTCACTGTAAACTTCCTGTCAAGCACAAAATCTCACAGACTGAGTGTTCCCAAATGACCACTTTTAAAGTAGTTCTAGACGTCATCTATGACCATCGAAGTATATGTAATCAACTGTGGTGACAGATGGGAGTCTGGGCGATGTCCTGTGGCCCATGTTAACAGATCAAGTTGTATTGCAAAAAGGACAATCATGATGCGATGCCCAGTGTATGTTTACAGTATAGCAAATGTGGTCTGAGTGAATATGGGACTGTAGAGGGAAGCAGTGGGTGGAATCTTTATAATGTGATGAACAGCTGAGCTCGTCAAAGGGCTTCTCATCCTGCCTGCTTTGTTGTTTGGTTCAGTCCATTCCTCCCACCATGCAACATGCTGGAACGTGCAGTCTCCTTGGTGATCACTGGTAATCAGAGCGAGGTACCTAACCACCTGCAATGGGGATTTTCTCTCTCTGTACTGCACTTTACTTTGGTGGTTTCTACATAAAGAGGAATGAACTTCAGATAAGGAAGACACATCAGAGAGAACCCTCTCTGTTTTCCTATCTATTCTAGTCAGCTATGTGTAAACACCAGTGATGTGCTGTGTACCATCTCACATATATTCATGACTTCATGTGGGGTGGTTGTGAAAAGTTTCCCACCAAGCCATAAAAAGTGAAGTAGGACTATTACCCTGTAATGCTGCTGTGCTACTAGCAGCAGCTGTCTGCATTCCTCTCAACTTAGTCAAACAGGTCTTTCAGGAACAATGAGGGAAGGATAAATAAACAGAAAAAGGAAAAATTCCAGTATTTAAACCTAGACCATTGTCTGCTAAGAGCAAAAGTCTGTCTGCGGCATCATAAATGTCCAAAATGCTGCACATTGTTCTCCTTCTTTTGTGTACTAGTTGTGGCTAATTATCAGCCTGGAAAATGAACTGCTGTGTGAATACAAACAGAGTTCATGCTGAATGGGGGCTTTTGCATTATCAGCACTGCCAAATGACATGAGACAAAAGGCAACAGGATAGAGCCATCTCCCAGTAATGCAGGGATAATGGTCAGATTGTTGGGGCTTTCAGCCGCCTGTGTGCTGCGCTGTGTTGTGTGGAGAGGATATGCATGCAGAGAAAAAGAGGACCGCTGCTGCATTCATTTATTTTAGCCAACTCTCAGAGTCCCTGCTGCTCTGGCACTCCAAATATGCCTTCTGAGAATGGGAAACTGCCACAGACACATGGTGGTAAGAATATGGATAGAGTAGACAGAGCCTTAAGTGGATCCTCATGTCAAAGCCCTGTGGAACCAACAGTACACCCCCCCCCCCCCTTTCTCTGCTGTATGGTCTGCCCTGACCTTGGGCCTTTGTGAGTGTCACAGTGTTTTAGCTGTTAAGCCTTTCCTCAAACAAACAGTAACATAATGATACTTCAAACCCCTCCAGCATCACGGGGTGCCCTAAATAAGCCAGCCTTCCACAGCCTCTTCAAGTCTCTCTGCCTCCTGTTTTACCATGAATATTAAACAGGGGTGAAGGGCTGAGGAATGCCTCAGAACCTAGAAGAATGTGTCCGGTTGCAAAGTTGTCCTTCAAGAAATCGTAGACTCAGACTGGCTGCTCTATGAATGGACTAAAATCCATTTTTCAGTATATACACACAGTTTTAAGTTTGTTCTTCGTGCAAGGGATGAAAACTCTTTGTTGTCTTTCTTCTGGTATGTTAAGTGTTGGAGAGAGACATATAATAGCATGCAAGTCAACACACATGTAGGAGAGCTTGAGTTTGACATTGCAGTCATGGAGAAAGCTGATTTTTTCTGTGTCAAGCTCCCTGTCAGTGGTTCTCTAATGAGGGTATCGATGACATGCTTGCAGGTGGTGGTCCTGGTCTTGCAGGCTGATGTGTGCATTTTAAACCTTAAGCCCTATCAAGACACAGAGATCATTGGTGCACCATGCTATTGTCTGTCTCTCTGTTGACTGGCATGGTTGTCAGCTGAGAGAAGGGCTGAGGGGCCTGTCTTGGGGCCTGTGCTGCCTTTCTGACTGCCTGAGAACAAAGCACCTCCTCTGGCCTGTAATCAAAGCCCTGGGAAATAACAGACATGACATTCACCTGGACAAACACACATTCACTGCTGGGTGTGTGTGTTCTTCATGAATGTATGTTCACTTGGTCTCACCTGTAGTTGTATTCACACACAGAAAACATTCCAAGAAACCTATTCTTTAAAACATTCCCTACAATAATAGACGAAACTGCCCAGAAGCCCTTTGAAGCAACTGGAAAAGTGCTCGCAGTCCTGCACTGCCTCAGGTGTTCCCTCAGGGACCTGCGGTTGTGTTGGATTGGGAAAGTGTTTTTTGGCTCAGATTACTTTGAGGAGGAACAGGCTGACTGATAGTGATTTAGACTTCAAGTGGAAGCTGAGTGGGAAGAACACAAAACCACTAGACAGAGTAGTCCAGTTGGTCTCAGAGCAAAGCCCAATAAAAAGAACTCCTCTGCACCAAGCTATTACGTGTTTGTGAATACATTTTATCATGGTGTTGTAATGACCTTTTGGTAAGTAAATGCTCACAGGCATTCTTGAGTGTAATCAGGAAATGTTTTGTAATGTTTGGCCTATGCTGTTTTCTGTTTTCTCTGTGTCAAACACAGCCTCAAGCGTCACAGACTTGAATATTGCTGTTTTTCCTCTCCATGTTTAGCCTCTCACCTCCTCTTCTATTCCTCAGATTCGTGGAGGGAAGCTGATGATCACAAATGCGCGGAAGAGCGATGCTGGGAAGTACGTGTGCGTCGGCACAAACATGGTTGGAGAACGGGAAAGTGAAATAGCTGAACTTACAGTGCTTGGTAATGAACCTGTTTTTCTCTCTGTTAGAGTGTCTATATCTGCTGTCCACTTTATTCTCAGCCCACATACAACCCAAAAACACGCATGCCCACATTCACACACTGCTTTTTTTCTGTTTGTCTGCAGTGAGAAACAGAATCCAGATGTTAAGCTTTGATTGTCTGTCTCCCAGAGAACTAAATGGTGTCACTGACCTTTATCAGATAGTGTGAGATGACCTCCAATCTCACACTTAACTATGAAACCTACACTGACCCCAGCGGCTTCTCTCCTCTGACCAGCTGCACCCTATTTCACCACAAGTGACCTCTGATCTCTATATTCCTCTGTGTCCGAAGCAGAGAGCATGTCCAGACTCTTGATTTTATCGCTAGCTTTTTCACTTCCTCTACCTCTCCTCCTCAGAGACCTCTTGTAATCTATCATAAGGAACAACAACAAAGCTGGCTTTGGCAAGATAAATAATTATACTGTACATACAGAAAAATAACACTCTCAGGGCTTAAAAGACGCAAGCCCTTAGCTTTTGTCAGAGTATCATAAACCAGAAACTCTGTTTATTTATAAGCCACCCCTGGATAGATTTAGGGGCCAAGTCTGAAAGAATGTGTTCAAAGCAACAGAAAGCTATGGCTTCTTTAGGTTTAGTGAATATAAAAAATAAACATTGGACATGCTGTGGTGACTTTTGGGACTGGTGACCAGAGAGTCGGGGCTGGACTTAAGGGTCATGGGGTTAACAAGATGACAGAAGGTGTCCTGTCTTCAATCAGTTTAGTTTCTTGTCGCGCGTAATTAAAGCCTTAACTCTACCACAAAGTAGTAACTGTTTCCTGCCCTGTGTTCTGTCTTGTGACTTACTCTATGTGTACTGTCTAGTCAAGAGTATATTTTGGATTTATGAAATGTGTGTCATCAACCATACACCATTTTCTTGTGATGTTGTGCCTCAAACTAAATAAGATTATGTCACATTATTACTCATTATTTTCATTACATTATATCACATAAAACAAGACACATCACGAGGCCAATAACAAAATGATTTAAACCAGGCTTCTCTCCAAGATGGTCTTTTCCACTATGGGTTTTATCCAACTTTAAATCTAATTTCAAACTATAAAGAATAAAACCAAGATTTATTGAGGAAATCAGAGCCACAGATTTCATGACTTTAACTTAATCAAAACATTTCACCCTGCGCTACCGTTCTGTGCTTTGTGATGTTTATTTGTTGGGTCTTTCTACAGAGCGTCCCAGCTTTGTACGTCGCCCCAGCAGCCAGGTGGTGTTGGTGGACCAAAGTGTAGAGTTCAGGTGTGAGGCCCGTGGTGACCCAGTTCCCACTGTGCGCTGGAGGAAAGATGATGGAGAACTGCCCAAAGGAAGGTATGACTCATCAACTAGTTGCCTTTCATCACACAATACCCTCCTCCCTCACCCTTTCCCTCTCTTTGTTTGATTCACTGCGCGCTTTTGTCTACATCGTCAGCTGACGCATGTTGCGTTTTTACTCTGACTCTGTGTACACAAAGTTTTTGTGAACTTGACCAATATTTGTGTCTGAATACCTGTTTTCATCCAGATATGAAATTCGTGAGGACCACACCCTGAAGATCCGTCGTCTGACCCCAGCTGATGTAGGCTCCTACACCTGCGTGGCAGAGAACATGGTGGGCAAGGCGGAAGCAGTGGCCACCCTCACCGTCCACGGTAAGACAGAACACAGTTACGGGCTTCAGTTTCACACTGCTCAGTTGGTTAAATATTTCATTTATAGCCCCTCAGACAGCTACTCTAAATTCATTTCCATTTTGGGTCTTTGTGCAGTTGATTCAAATGCAATTTAGCCCAGCCACATTGCAATAATAGCCTCCAGCTTTAGTACTACACGGTCATCACTTTCAACTATTCTCTCTCAATTAGCTGATTGATTTCTAATAAAAAGAAACGCAAAAATCCATAACAGCTGTAGAGTTGTGCACATGGGAGCTCAACTCTACAATCGATTTCATTTGCCCTATACAAGTGGCATTTCTCAGGAGGCCTGTCTTCCTTCATGTTTTAAGACATACAGTACTATTTGTGAACGTATGGAATATCTGTGTGTCTCTTGTAGCCCTCTCCATTGGACGTCTTATTAACACAGTGAGAATATAAAGCAGCCGGTCACAGTGTGTGAACATTCAGAAAGAGAACCATTCAGGGGAATGGGGGCTGGGATCACCCCAAAAGCCTCTTGAGATTCAGAGGAACACAGGGGCCATTTAACGCCAAACTAATGGGAATGTTGGGAGTCGGGTGAGAGGAGAAGGGAGGGAAGGAGGAGGAGGCTCAGAGCATTGGAGATAGGGATTGGATGGAAGGACAGTGAGTATGTTGGTCTTTGGTGGCGGCTCACCACTGATGCAGAACGGGTTGGGAATTGGGGCTGGGGGCGATTGTGGTGAAGACGATAGAGGGGAAAAGAGGTTTCTGTGGTGAGGTCAGTCATATTAATGTCACTACCAGCAGTCAGCACAGCAGAGATATAAAGAGACAAGGCAATTCTATTCCTCTGCCAACCCCCACCCACAAACACAGATATTTCATCTTCACATGGCTACCCTTTGCAATTATTTCTTGATTTTCTCCGCAAGACAGCAATCTTTAGATTGGTTTGAGGAGAGAGATTAGGCACACCTGTCAATATACCCATCAATATATCTACTTCTCTTATTGCCTTTTTTCGTTCTTCCCTTCACCCTGATGAAAGCTTAGTTAATGAACAGGAACAGCATTGATGTGATGGTTCAATAAACTGTTTTTCAGGCTTAGAATCATATTTGAAATGTTAAATCCTCCCTTGTCCTCAGTGGAAATGAAATGTCTTAACCTCAGGCCAATTCCCTGTTGCCTGCATGCAGAAGCCAGGCACTGACCCTCTTTTCTTGCCTTGTGCCTCCCAGCTCCCCGTGCTCTTAAGAGTGAGAAAGGCATGAAAACTGAAGGAAAAGTGCTTAAATTGATTAAAGTACAAGAAAGAAAAAAATGTTTGACATACAACTAGTCAAAAGTTTGGACACATCTTCCCATTCACTAGAATGAGAGGGTGTGTCCAAACTTTTGAGTGGTGCTGCAGATTTAAAGAACAAATGCCAATGCTGAAGTGTAATATCAGGTGAAAAGCATAACAACATAACATAAATCACAGGAATCCTTGTACTGCTTTCACTGTTAGATCAGACTGATGCCTGAACCTTTCTAGAGCCATTTCCATTTACTCTTCAGATCCCTTAGCTTCATCCAGACCAGGACATGAGGAGGCCAGAGAGGCTGTGGGCACTGAGTAGTCCAGCTAATTAAAGACAAGCAGGCCGCAGTCCCACGCCCGGAAATGACATGCTTCTAATTACAGATGCGGGCATAGGAAAGGAAAGAAAAGCCGAGTAATTGTAGGTCTAAATGAGCCAAAGTAGCAGAAGCGATGTATAGGTAGTAAGATGTCGCTGTAGTAGTGAAGACACCGCTAATGTGGGGGGTAGCAGTTTAGTCTGTGGGTTTTGTGGGCCGTGCTGTCGCTCTGTATCAAGAGTCAAAGTATGGCAAGATTACTGAGCTGCGGCATAAGAACAACTGAGCAGCTGAATAAAATCACTTCAGAGGTTGTGAGCTACTGGCAGGGAGAACTACACCATAATGTAATTTCTTATATCCTAAGTGGAATTAATGTAAATATTCTTTGAACTCAAGTTTCTTGCAATTCTGCTCTGATGTGTAAATGTACAATAAAACTAATTGAATTAAAATAGAATTTTCAAATTGTTAAATATATAAATCATTCCCTTCAGTGCAATTATGCAATTTGCTTATCATTGCAATATAGTATATGAAAGTGATATTAACAATATAGCAAGACGCACAGTATTGAAGATATTTTTGTTCAAACTAAATCCCTTTCGAGCGCTGAACGGTGTATTAGAAGAATCCAGCTCTGTATGGACAGAGGGGGATTTTCACACCCTCCATGGTCAGATTGTCAGTGAACAATGCAGACATTGTGGAAGTGGCGCCCTGGGCTATTTTTCTTTCAATGTGCTCCGCTCTTGTTACTAACTTAATCAGTGAATTATTGTCTTACACGTGTGTTTGTCAGTCTGGTACACCTCCTCTGGACTTATAAATATGTCAAGTAAAATATTTCATTGATTGATGGAAGAAGCACATAATTGGCCAAGTCACCAGCTATATTTATAGTTTCTCAGTAAAATCATTAATCCGAGCCACATGGGAGTGTATTAGTGAGATGGCCTCTTTAGCTATTAAGTAGGGTGTGCGTACATGTATTTTTAAAGATTTAAGGATCAGACAAAGGCATTTTGATGTGGGTCTGGTGTGGTTAGATAATGCTTATATAGTGTTTTATTAATTAAACCTTACCGATGGACTTCCACCATAGGAATGTAAATGCATAGCTTCACACAGTGTTGGACAAGATTCAGAAAATCAACGTGTTATTTTTTCTCAGCTAGTTAAAGTTTGCCGTTAGCAGTGATTTATGTGTAGAAAGGCCTTGAATGGAATGGTAGTCCCTAGAGCAGCGTTGCTAATAACCCATGTAAAGGGTCTGGAAGGAGACTTGGAACTGGTGCCAAAAGAGAGTGAATGAGAGGAACTTTCTTGTCAGCAGTCTGTGTGCTGTTCATGTGATGATAAATACCAAATCGCGGTTGGGCGCCACATTTAGAACTGATGCTTTGTGCTGCTCTATCTCTGTATCTCTGCATTTGATTTGGCTTAACCATCCAATAGACCTTCATTGTGTATTGCTTGCTGTCACACAAAGTTGTGAGGGCCACAATTCAGTTGATATACAGTATACAAAGTCTCAGAGCGAGACAGAGCATTTAAAGCACGCTACGGACCTCCCAGTGGGAGCTACTATTAATCATGCTAAATCCTCTGCTTGCAGTTCTACTCTGGTGTTGATGTCAGGCCCACTGAACAGCAACTATACACAGATCCCCATTAATATCTCTGCTGTGGCCTTTGGTACATAGCCTGCCTCCTATTGGGCTGGAGGCCACAATGCTCAGTGCTATATCCCCCAACCTCTCTGATCAGCTTATTGATAGAGGCTCCCCTCTGCGCTGTAAGCTAGCAGAAAGCCCACAACAAAGTATTCCGGTCAGATTTAGGGCTAACCTCTCCCTCCAGGTCCACAACTGTGATCACAGCAGCATGGGAGAGGTAGGGTTACCTAATTAAAGGCTTAGACACACATGAATGGATGTGTGTAGGTGTTTCAGGTGGTGTGTGTATTTGTGGGTGTGTATGTTCTCATGATCGTGTGTATCTAGAGCCTCTCACACACAGCAGTGAGCGCCTTCTTCTGGGAGCATTTGATGCAAGTCTTATCTGCATTTTAAAGGCCAGCGATAGGTAGGGGGAGGAGGGAGGGGTTGGCCATTACTCTGACTGACAGCGTTTATGTTTCCGTGGGAGCCGTTGAAGCAGACAGATTAGATAAGGTGAGTGATTGGCTGGGGGAGATTTATGTCCAGAGAGTGACAGTTAACATTCACCTTGTATTTTTATGGACCAGGCTTACAATTGCCTGGCTGTGTTTGAGAGACTGTGATCTAGCTGCTCCTCAGGGTGCTCTAAACCTCATTAAGGGCACAGAGATGTTCACCTTCACACAACACCTGGAAAGAGAGGAAAAAAAATAAACAAAGCGTGATGTTGCTAAGCTCAAAACATCTGTCTTGTGTGTTTCATGATGTTGTCTGTGTACCTTCTTTGTCATTTTGTTTTATATAATCCAGCATGTTTCCTGTCCTTGAGCATGTCCCAAGACTAAGAAGGAATGTTGAATCAGATGTTCTTCAGTATTTTCTCTGTGTGTGCATTTTTAATGCATTCCTGATCACTTGTGGTAATTATTTTTATGTGTATCTTGTGGTCCCTAGGGTTTGAGTCAAGGGTGAAATATGACATGTCTTGTATTCATTGAATAATAATAACATGAATATTTGTACCCATGGACATCACATTGTTATTTTCCTTATCTCTCCTCTTTATGTCATGCTGTTTATTATTTATTTATTCATCTTTGGGTTTTTGTTGTTGTGTTTTTGTTTCCCTTTTAGTCGTGTCTGGTAAGTTGAAATGTCACCCGTCACCTATTCACCGCCCTGACAGAGACAGGAAGCTGTCAGAACCCCCCTCCATCCTCCTCCCATCACCTCTCCACCCTCCAATCAGCACTCATGTTTCTGTTGTCAAGGGCAACAGTGACAAAAGGACATTAATGGGTAAAAATATGC